>NC_090922.1:849823143-850127773 GCF_040938575.1 Ambystoma mexicanum | reverse complement strand
CAGCCCCCTCTAACCACATACAAGTGTTGCTTCTAATCCCCACTCACCCACCCGTCCTCAACCCCTCAGCCCTCACCCAGACAGCATACCCCAACCCTGCTACACCCAGCCGCTCACCCTGCCTCACCACTCTACAGCAGTACAACCATCTATCATATTCCCCCACCCACCCTACCTCATCTACTGTAACCCCACTCACTCAACAATGCTACCCCCCCTCTTGCACCCCATTTCACCCTACTGCAACCCTCTCTTGGCTCACCCATTCCACCTCGCCCACATCCCATACCAATCTCTACCGCTACTCACCCACTGTACCTCTTCCCCTCACCCAAACCACCCTACTTCACCTACTCTACCCCACCCAACCTACATCACCACATTTACACCCACATACCAACCCACACTACCTAACCCCCTCTACAACGGCCAACCCACCTTTCCACAATTCACTCTACCACACCCACCCAACCTCATCCCCATTTACTCCCGCCCACCCTACCTCAACCCCTTTACACTCACTGACCTACCATGCATCACCCTCTCTAACCTCACCCACTAGATCTCACACCCCCTATCACCACCAACAATACCTCACACATCACCCACATATCCTTCCTCATCCCCTCTACCCCACACACCATTCATCGCTATCTCTATCCAACCCATTTATCATTCCTCAACTCCATTATCCCAACCCACCCTTCCTCACCATCTCTACCCCACGCAACCACCCTTCTTCACTCTGCCTCTACCTCACCATCCTCTAACCTGAGCCACCACCCAATCTCGCCTCTCTATCTAATTCCACATACACTACCTCCCCATATATACCACCACCCACTCACCCTACTTAACCCCTCTACCCTGCCCCACCTTAACTAACACAATTTACCCACACCTACCAATCTATATCACCCAATTCTACCCACACCCTACCTCACCCCATGTCCTCCTCTCCCCACACCCACTCTACTGAACCCTATCTTCCCACACCCACACAACCTTCCTATCCTCTTGATCGCCCACCCACCCTAACGAACCTCTAATCCCACCTCACACCTTACTGCAGTCCCTCTACTCCCACTCACCAGCGTACATTGCTCCCTTACCCCTATGCACCCAACCTCGCATTCTCTAACCACATGCATCCAACATACCTCATCACCTCTACCCACAACCACCCACCTTACCCCCTGTCCCCACACCAACAACTTAACTCACTTCTCTATCCCTATCCTCTAATCCACATGCACCACTGTAACTCCCTCTTTCCACACCCAAACCTATCTAGTTCCCTGTACCTCCACTCAGACGATGTACCTACCTTATCCCCTCTAAACAACCCACCCTGACTCATAACCCTCTACAGCCACCGACCCTGACTCATCACCCTCTCCCCGTACCCACCCAATCACACACTTCTCTATTGACATCCTGCCTCATCCCTCCCTGCCCACACCCCCACCCTACAGAAAACCCCTCTACCCCCACGTACCCATTCTACCTAACTTATTCTACTGTCACTGACACTACCTCATCCAATCTCCCCATACCCACACACCATCCCAAACCACAGTCATCGCGCCCATCCACCCTACTTTTCAGTTTTACACCAATCCACTCACCCTTCTTCATACCTCTCGGCCCACACCCACCATGCCTCACCCCCCTCTAACCGTATCCAACCTTCCTCGCTCCCATCTACCATACCTACATTACCTCACTACCTCTACCCACCTTACCTGATTTCCCTCTACCCCCACCCACCCTACCTCACCTCTATCTATCCCCACCCACCCTACCTCACTTTCCATTACCCCACCAAGCCTACGAAATCCCGCTTTAAACCTCAACCATCTATACTATAACCTTTCTTTACCAGCACCCATCCGCACCCCTCTTTCCCAGCGCACTCTAACACCATCTTCACTACCTCTGTCCATGCACACCACCTTACTAACCCACCCAACAAACCCCCATTTAGGATCCCCACCAACCACCCTCCCTAGCTCACCTTTTCCCACACCCACTTATCCTAGCTCATTCATTCTTACCATGCTCACCCATCTTCTGCATCCCACCTTAGCTCACCCCTTCTTTCTTCCACCTTATGTCACCCCTACCCAGACACTGTAATCATCCTTAACATCACCATATGTGCCTTAAAAATTCCTAACATGTCTGCGTTAGTGTTTGCTGACTCGCAACATTAGTGATCCACATCGGAAAAAACCTTCTGAATAACGCCATGAAAAGGCAATCTTTCTATTATGTCTATTACAAAAGTTGTTTGTCTCTAAACTGTAACTTGGAGAACATTTAGGAATTTCCAGGCATTTAATGCCTTCTTACCTATAAATGTAAAATGCAATAAACTGCAAGCGCAAAAACAATACTTGTTTTGATTGTTGCCAGTGGAGTGTTCTGAGAGATGATTTTATGTGATCCCTACTGTTGAGTCTTTCAATTAGTTTAGCACCTGCGTATTGGATCTATTGAAGATTCTTTTGTGAAGTAGTCTGGCATACCTATGCACATTCTGTTTGTTTAATCAATTCCTAATGGAATCAGTGAGATAATGACCAGACCCTGTGTGAAAAGGGGAATTGATGTTCTTCCCTCATCTACCCCATATGACTACCAAGACAGGGGTACAGCCGCAGTTTGCTTTTATAAACCAGGTTGAGTCTCCTCACCCAGAAGGTTTGTTAGTGTGACATTCAGGTGTTAGGTCTATACCTTTTATTTGGCTACATAGCAGTGCACAGTTTTCACTTCATTGGTAGTCCCTTTGTATCTTAACAGGCACAACGTTTGGTGATCTTTTTTGCATCTATTCTTTTTGTGTTTTACTAAGCAGAACCACATGGTGGCTGTTTTTGCCTGTGTGGGCTCTTTTCTTAGCATAAACAGGGTCCATTGTGTGGGTGGGATCAGTTTTGACTGGGTTATGCTCTCCCCAGCATCTCAACCCAAATACGTCTATGATTGCCAGTGAAAGTGGAGTTTGGCTGGCCGGTTGTGATTGTGTGTGTGTGTGTGGTTTGTGGGTGTGTGTGTGTGTGTACCCCAATTCATTCCGCAGAATCTATGTGAATTCACATCTGAGAAGCTAGATAAGTGTATTCTGTGCTGAAGATTCTTGTTGGAGCCTGTGATGCTGCCTCCACTTCTCCCTAAAGACAACGCTCTGCTTTTGCAAGTCGAGGTTCCATGTGGATGTGGTGATCCAAAGATGGCACGTGTAATCTGTAAATCTTTCTCAAGCGAACGAACACCACAATGTGATTGCATGGTGCTGAACCTGACAAATAACAACTACTATAGGAACCAAGCAAGATCAAGAGACGGACAGTTGTCAAAGACATGGGAGAAAAGACATGTCTTAAGTTTACGATGATAAACAGCAAGACTAGGAGAAGAAATTGGACGCAGTCCCATAAAGGAGCAAGAACAACAGCACAGGCAAGACCACCCTTCTGAGTGGAACAAAACCTAGAAATGACACAAAAGAGCATGTTGATCCGAGGGGAAATAATGGGAAGGAGAACAGAGCTTATTTTAAAATTAGAGTTTAGTTAAATAGGCAACTATAGACAACACAATTGGGCCTCATTACGAGTTTGCCGGTCTGGTCTGGTTATTACCGGACCGGTACACTCCGAGTCTGCGGGCGGGACGGCACCGTTGTTAACGGTGTTGGTGCCTCCATCATCCCCATTGAGTCCTATAGGACTCAAATGGGAATGGGGATTAACATTTTTCCGGTGCCTGAATTCCAGGAACATCGTGGTCATAATCCCCCAGTGTTTCCGTGAAGTCTCAAATGTGTTGAACAGTTCTTGAAACATGCAGTTCAACAGCAGAAAATCACTAGGATCCTGGTTGTCTTGGCTTTTAGGGAGCTGTGAGTACCAATCTAGGGGTTTAGGGACACCCAAATACAGGGGTGGCTGGCACACAACTGCAGGGGTCCTTAATCATGTTGAGATCCTGAGTACCATTGTGGCTGGCAGAGAGGTGGTCTTTCTCCAGCAGCAGGTGACTTCTTAGGCTGATGTGAGTCCTACTCTAGGGACTCAGGGACAAGGTGGGTCCTTGTCCTCAGACTCCCAAACACTGATGGGGCTGGCACACAACTACAGGGTGAGGTCCATGTACTGCTGTGGCTGGCAGAGAGCTAGGTCCTATTCCACCTGCAGATCACCCTCAATGGTCCCTGGGTACAGTTAGGAGGCAGAACTCTCCGCTGCCTTGGAACGCTTGCCTTCACCTCAAATCTTGTCAAATGACAATCCGAAAATGCTTCAAGATGATTCCAGAATATGGTGGGTCATCCCTGTTTTTCTATGCAAAAGTCTCGAGGTGATTGGACTAAAGCTAGCCTGATTTAGGGTTCCAATCCCTGCACTTGAAATGAGCAGATGTGTCCCTTCTGATGTCACACCCGAAGTGCTTTGCCAGAGAGATTGGACGGGACAGGAAAGAGAAAAGCGGCATAGGGATTCAAGATGGTGTAAGTCTCCATCCCTTGGGAAGAGTTCCCACTGACTACTCTAACCCCTCCCTTTCTTTCTAAGAACAAAGGCCTTTAGAAATGCAGCCCCTTTTGTGGGGCTTGGCTCTTTGTGAATGGGTGTGCCCTTTGATTTCTGTTATCAGGCCAGCGTTCTGTGGACTGGATGTTCCTGGGAGAAGGGTATTACCTGCCCTCACAAAGGAAAAAAGAGAGTCAATCACAACAGGCTACATTACTTCAGTAGGGCAGCATCTGGCTTGTCTGGGGAATACACATAACCCTTTCACAACGGAACTGACCCCACAGGGCTTACACATGTGCAATATCAATGCAATGTGGCTGATGTGGCTGTGATAACTCTGAGAGATGCTGGCCAGCATACCCTAATTCAGGTATGGCTTATATTTACAGTTTAGCGTGCCACCAGAACAGGATCTTCAGAGTTATGCAGTTTTTGGAACAGGGGTGCACATTTTAAATGCAGCCCCTGCACTGCAGAGACGAGAATGCCACTGCAGCTGTCAAGAAGGCCCCTGTGACCCCTGAAACTGCTCTGTGCCACTGGTAGAGCAGGTGCTCCGAATCAGGATACTGATGCAGCAGGTCACAAGTACACACTATACTTTTCACGTGGTGCTTATGAAAGGTGAATCTGACTAGCATATTTCCCTTTCAGATATGGAATTACCTGCATCATTTTATTATTTATTAAAAATCAAAAAGCCAGGGCTTTCTCAACCTCGTAAGATGGCAATTCATCAAAACCATCCATTCACCTTTCCTCATCTCCTATACACCCTCCTATCCGTACTATCTCACTCCCGCTAGTCCCCCCGATTGCCCTACCTCAACCCCTTTACCTCAACCAAACTGTCATTCCTCCTCACCCTTAACCCCATGCAGGCCCTCCACACCCATCCACCTTTTGCACCCACTCTAATACCACCCAACCAGCATACCTCACCCCCATGCCTCAACAAACACACCATACCTCACCACTCTACCCCTGCCTGCCACCCCATCCTACCTCCCATCTTCCCTACTCTACCTCCCCTCTTCTCCTTCCCACCCTACCTCACCACCCTCTAATACCATCCACCTAACCTCACCACCTTCTAATTGCCCCTACCATGTCTCACCCCCACCCACTGTATCTCACTCATCTACCACCAACAATTTACCCTCATCCCCTCTACTCTCACCCAGCCTTCTTCACCACCTCCATCCCTACCCACTCTTTTTCACCTGCCCTCAAACTCACTCACCCTTCTGCACACCCTTCTCTACCCCACCCACCCTACTTCATCCCCCTAAGTCCACACACACTCATCCTCAGCCCCTCTGCCCCCACCCACACTTCCTCACCCACCTCTACACCCACCCAGCATCCCTTCCTCAGCCCCCTCTAACCACATACAAGTGTTGCTTCTAATCCCCACTCACCCACCCGTCCTCAACCCCTCAGCCCTCACCCAGACAGCATACCCCAACCCTGCTACACCCAGCCGCTCACCCTGCCTCACCACTCTACAGCAGTACAACCATCTATCATATTCCCCCACCCACCCTACCTCATCTACTGTAACCCCACTCACTCAACAATGCTACCCCCCCTCTTGCACCCCATTTCACCCTACTGCAACCCTCTCTTGGCTCACCCATTCCACCTCGCCCACATCCCATACCAATCTCTACCGCTACTCACCCACTGTACCTCTTCCCCTCACCCAAACCACCCTACTTCACCTACTCTACCCCACCCAACCTACATCACCACATTTACACCCACATACCAACCCACACTACCTAACCCCCTCTACAACGGCCAACCCACCTTTCCACAATTCACTCTACCACACCCACCCAACCTCATTGCCATTTACTCCCGCCCACCCTACCTCAACCCCTTTACACTCACTGACCTACCATGCATCACCCTCTCTAACCTCACCCACTAGATCTCACACCCCCTATCACCACCAACAATACCTCACACATCACCCACATATCCTTCCTCATCCCCTCTACCCCACACACCATTCATCGCTATCTCTATCCAACCCATTTATCATTCCTCAACTCCATTATCCCAACCCACCCTTCCTCACCATCTCTACCCCACGCAACCACCCTTCTTCACTCTGCCTCTACCTCACCATCCTCTAACCTGAGCCACCACCCAATCTCGCCTCTCTATCTAATTCCACATACACTACCTCCCCATATATACCACCACCCACTCACCCTACTTAACCCCTCTACCCTGCCCCACCTTAACTAACACAATTTACCCACACCTACCAATCTATATCACCCAATTCTACCCACACCCTACCTCACCCCATGTCCTCCTCTCCCCACACCCACTCTACTGAACCCTATCTTCCCACACCCACACAACCTTCCTATCCTCTTGATCGCCCACCCACCCTAACGAACCTCTAATCCCACCTCACACCTTACTGCAGTCCCTCTACTCCCACTCACCAGCGTACATTGCTCCCTTACCCCTATGCAACCAACCTCGCATTCTCTAACCACACGCATCCAACATACCTCATCACCTCTACCCACAACCACCCACCTTACCCCCTGTCCCCACACCAACAACTTAACTCACTTCTCTATCCCTATCCTCTAATCCACATGCACCACTGTAACTCCCTCTTTCCACACCCAAACCTATCTAGTTCCCTGTACCCCCACTCAGACGATGTACCTACCTTATCCCCTCTAAACAACCCACCCTGACTCATAACCCTCTACAGCCACCGACCCTGACTCATCACCCTCTCCCCGTACCCACCAAATCACACACTTCTCTATTGACATCCTGCCTCATCCCTCCCTGCCCACACCCCCACCCTACAGAAAACCCCTCTACCCCCACGTACCCATTCTACCTAACTTATTCTACTGTCACTGACACTAACTCATCCAATCTCCCCATACCCACACACCATCCCAAACCACAGTCATCGCGCCCATCCACCCTACTTTTCAGTTTTACACCAATCCACTCACCCTTCTTCATACCTCTCGGCCCACACCCACCATGCCTCACTCCCCTCTAACCGTATCCAACCTTCCTCGCTCCCATCTACCATACCTACATTACCTCACTACCTCTACCCACCTTACCTGATTTCCCTCTACCCCCACCCACCCTACCTCACCTCTATCTATCCCCACCCACCCTACCTCACTTTCCATTACCCCACCAAGCCTACGAAATCCCGCTTTAAACCTCAACCATCTATACTATAACCTTTCTTTACCAGCACCCATCCGCACCCCTCTTTCCCAGCGCACTCTAACACCATCTTCACTACCTCTGTCCATGCACACCACCTTACTAACCCACCCAACAAACCCCCATTTAGGATCCCCACCAACCACCCTCCCTAGCTCACCTTTTCCCACACCCACTTATCCTAGCTCATTCATTCTTACCATGCTCACCCATCTTCTGCATCCCACCTTAGCTCACCCCTTCTTTCTTCCACCTTATGTCACCCCTACCCAGACACTGTAATCATCCTTAACATCACCATATGTGCCTTAAAAATTCCTAACATGTCTGCGTTAGTGTTTGCTGACTCGCAACATTAGTGATCCACATCGGAAAAAACCTTCTGAATAACGCCATGAAAAGGCAATCTTTCTATTATGTCTATTACAAAAGTTGTTTGTCTCTAAACTGTAACTTGGAGAACATTTAGGAATTTCCAGGCATTTAATGCCTTCTTACCTATAAATGTAAAATGCAATAAACTGCAAGCGCAAAAACAATACTTGTTTTGATTGTTGCCAGTGGAGTGTTCTGAGAGAGGATTTTATGTGATCCGTACTGTTGAGTCTTGCAATTAGTTTAGCACCTGCGTATTGGATCTATTGAAGATTCTTTTGTGAAGTAGTCTGGCATACCTATGCACATTCTGTTTGTTTAATCAATTCCTAATGGAATCAGTGAGATAATGACCAGACCCTGTGTGAAAAGGGGAATTGGTGTTCTTCCCTCATCTACCCCATATGACTACCAAGACAGGGGTACAGCCGCAGTTTGCTTTTATAAACCAGGTTGAGTCTCCTCACCCAGAAGGTTTGTTAGTGTGACATTCAGGTGTTAGGTCTATACCTTTTATTTGGCTACATAGCAGTGCACCGTTTTCACTTCATTGGTAGTCCCTTTGTATCTTAACAGGCACAACGTTTGGTGATCTTTTTTGCATCTATTCTTTTTGTGTTTTACTAAGCAGAACCACATGGTGGCTGTTTTTGCCTGTGTGGGCTCTTTTCTTAGCATAAACAGGGTCCATTGTGTGGGTGGGATCAGTTTTGACTGGGTTATGCTCTCCCCAGCATCTCAACCCAAATACGTCTATGATTGCCAGTGAAAGTGGAGTTTGGCTGGCCGGTTGTGATTGTGTGTGTGTGTGTGGTTTGTGGGTGTGTGTGTGTGTGTACCCCAATTCATTCCGCAGAATCTATGTGAATTCACATCTGAGAAGCTAGATAAGTGTATTCTGTGCTGAAGATTCTTGTTGGAGCCTGTGATGCTGCCTCCACTTCTCCCTAAAGACAACGCTCTGCTTTTGCAAGTCGAGGTTCCATGTGGATGTGCTGATCCAAAGATGGCACGTGTAATCTGTAAATCTTTCTCAAGCGAACGAACACCACAATGTGATTGCATGGTGCTGAACCTGACAAATAACAACTACTATAGGAACCAAGCAAGATCAAGAGACGGACAGTTGTCAAAGACATGGGAGAAAAGACATGTCTTAAGTTTACGATGATAAACAGCAAGACTAGGAGAAGAAATTGGACGCAGTCCCATAAAGGAGCAAGAACAGCACAGGCAAGACCACCCTTCTGAGTGGAACAAAACCTAGAAATGACACAAAAGAGCATGTTGATCCGAGGGGAAACAATGGGAAGGAGAACAGAGCTTATTTTAAAATTAGAGTTTAGTTAAATAGGCAACTATAGACAACACAATTGGGCCTCATTACGAGTTTGCCGGTCTGGTCTGGTTATTACCGGACCGGTACACTCCGAGTCTGCGGGCGGGACGGCACCGTTGTTAACGGTGCTGGTGCCTCCATCATCCCCATTGAGTCCTATAGGACTCAAATGGGAATGGGGATTAACATTTTTCCGGTGCCTGAATTCCAGGAACATCGTGGTCATAATCCCCCAGTGTTTCCGTGAAGTCAGGCACCAGAAAAATTGACGACTGCGGCGGCAGCCTGCCAGTTTCAGCGGCACAGCTACCGCCAGACTCGTAATGAGGCCCAATGGATGTTGAAGGTCCTCTGCCGGCTAATAGAAAGACTAGGGAGCAGACTATTAAGGATATTATTTTGTCTTTTTTAAATTAAATGTTTACATATAATCTTTACAGTAGATAAACAATGTTGCTAACATTTTGTGTGTAAAATTATAGGATCATATGCAACAACACAATAACAACACAATACATTTACTTAGGGGGAAACCAGCACGGGCAGACATAATGGTGGATACAAAAACACCCCTGCCCCTTCCAACAGATATCAGCAAGCAAAACAAAGTGTGGCGGGAGTGCTGAATGCTGCTCTATGCCACCGAAACAGACCCAACTAGGCTTTGCAAGAACTAGGGCCTTTCAGGATCTGAGGTCACTATTGGAAGACAGAGCACTGATGTGCCAATACGAATGGCATCACAGAGCTTGGAAATGAGTTGAAAAGTATAGAAACATTGAGGAAGACGCTGCACCCAAGATACACAGAAAAGAATACCCAAAGGTAGCATTGGCAATCAAAAGCGGTCAACTTCTTTCACTTCTGTTGAGCCATGAGTTGTTCTCTCTTCAACTGCATTGCCCTTATTTTGCAGTACTTTGATTAAACACATTCCATTGACTGGTTTTATGCAAGATTTTGTTATTGTATTACTTTTAGTAAAAATGGTAAAGACACACACATCATCTTTGTTTCATAGTTACATTTGCTTAGAAGGAGCCACCCTGAATAATCCCGTCCTTTTTAGTATGGGCTATTAGGTGTGCCACTTGTGCCACCTACACGCAGAAACTACTGTATTAGTGTACAGATAGGCAGAAATGGCATATGAGGAGGGACACACATCTTTAAGGTGTTATTTGGTTATTTGTCCACCCATTGACCTCCCATGGTCATGCTAAATCCTATGGCCATTCCCACCCAGTTCCTGTCCCTCCTTGCCCAAAACACCTCCTTATGGGAACTCTTTGAGCTCACTTTAATTAAGCCTTACCATTAAACTTTGCTCTCAAAGTGGCTCCAGTAATTTTTCAAAGCAGTCTTCTGAAAGTGAATGCCTTAATTGGAGCATTAAACGTGCTACTGATGGTATAAAAATGTCTTAACCAGGTCTGTACTTCAGCCACTCGATTTATAAGCACTATGTGTGTCCTTCACTGAAATACTGTTAAATACAAGCATTGGCAAAGCCAACAGTTTTGTATTAGGCATTTGCCAGGCACTACTATTAGATGCCTAGGTATTTGCACCATTGTGCACATGCTACCATCAATGACCAGTTAATAACACTACGCAGTGCATGGGAAGTGACTTTCACATGCCTACACAAAAGCCCAAACGTTTGTTTACTGTGTTATTAAAATTGGAGGCATCTGTCATACACCTTATGTTCTCCCTAGCATCCAAACCCATTCAACATTTAATATTTGTAACATTAACCCTAAAACGCACCCAAAGCCTACATCTTAACCTTACCCTATCCTCATAAGTGTCCACCATTAACAATGGCTTCAGATTCAGTAGGTTCGATATCTAGTGATTAGGTCCTCTAACCGAAGGTCCTCTAACCAATGCTGGATGAAAACACTGCGGATTCCAAAAGACCTAAACACAACCATTGCCAAATCCCAACTATGAGGCTCTGTGGGGGCCACGGTATGAATAGAACAAAGTACAAGGGTTTTCACAACTGTGTAAAGAGCACCGTGGGCACAAATAACTGGGACTGTAGCGAGACCTTTAGAGGTGTAAAAGCACACATGGGAGGAAGGTGCCTAGAGAGCTGCAAGGCTCGAAGTACTGAAGAAGTGCAAGAGGCTCTTGGTGTTGGGAATAAGTGGCTCTGGGGAGAAGTGTAAGGGGCACTAGCAGGTAAAAGTGTCACTGGGCAGAGATGGGATCAGAGACGTTTTTATGGGAGGGCAAAAGGGACACTTGCCCAGGGCCCCCCCACCTTGGAGGGGGGCCCCACAAGGCTGCCTGATCTAAAGTAAGATTCCTTTGTTCACCAGACTTAAATAGCACACGCCAGGAGATTTTATGGCATGCTGCTGAGGCGCTAAACCTATTGCCTGTCTGTTTTGACAAGTACATTCTGCCTTGATAAATTAATTATGTAAGGCTTTCTGTGTTCACTATTGAATAACTGTGTGTTCCATACGGCACAACTTCTGTAGCATTCTTTCCTTCCTGTGGGAATTATGTTGATCATGTGCAATAGCCAAAGTTGAAATCCATATTGATAAAGTGAATGCCACAATGGTTCAGAAGTTAGCTCAGTGTGTTAAGCACTCATTGCAGAGATATGTGTTCATATGAAAGATTAGAAGAGCACATTCCAGCAAGGCTGGCTGAACCTTTCCTATGTCTGAAGTTTATAAACCTACCTGCATATGTGATTGGTTTTTCAGCATAAGAGGTGCTATTATCAGCAATGTTCCTGCACCAGATATGGGTTGCTATAAAACTAACATTTCATTCGTATGGTGTAGGTCTGGAAATTGCTTTGTTCAGGTGGGGCTTTCTAAAACCTAGGCAATCCCTTCCAAAGATGAGCATAAACTATTAGTCCAAGAGGTGAATAAGTATCCCAATTCAAGACTGTGGAACCAAAGTGTTCATGCTTGTATACTGGCTTTGCCAGCAGACGATACAATGATCCTGGTCAAATCATATAATATCTCTTGCATTCCTGTGCTCTCTTCTGTGAGGTTTGCCTTCTAGCATGCTGGTGGCATCGTTTAGCTCATTACTTGATTTTTCTTCTTATGTAGGCCATTTGAGTGGAAGCGGTGGTAGACTGGAGAGAGCGGACCAGATGTTGTAGGCCTGGGGCAAGCATATTTTAAGGTCTGCTCGTTCGACACAAAAAAACGTTTTGCTTTTTGTATAAAAGTAAAAGGTTTTTCTGCACGCTTATGAATGACAATTTCTCAAGCTATTGTATTGGAAGTATTTAAAGTTTAAAAGTAGAAAAGACATACCTAGATCAAATCTGTCAAATCACATCGATTGGTATGCTGGTACTTATATACTTCCCTTGATGATGGGGAGAATTAAGCTAGAATCATTCCCATTTTGCGTAACACTCTTCTGTGAAATTATGGTTTTAAAAATGGTCAGGTTTGAAAATGGGATTTGTGTTCTTTGCAAGTCAGTTTTATAAAATGAGATTGTTTTAGTACATGTACAATCTGGAAAAGAAAGTGTTCAAATGCAGAAATTGCATAGTTGTCATACATCCCAGCTTCACCCCTTAAGCAATGTGTGATCCTGGGTATCTCATTTAATCTTTTATTGCCTAAGGTCTCAGAATTGTCAGTCCCTAAACCTTTCAAAATTGTCAGCCCATCAGAGTGATTTCCTTCTCAGGGTATGACCTTCATAAAAGTCTCACTCATGGTTTCACTGGCTATAGGGTTGCTTCCACTATAATAGTGAGCATTGATATACTGCACATAACAGACACTTGTTCCCTTGCTCCCTAATGGCAACACTATTTGAAAACCATGTCCCACTTCTAATCTCAGTCTGTCTGGATGGAGACAGCTTCCTGGTAACTTCTAATCTGCATTCACTATCCCTGCTATGCTATGTGTAGCTTTCTCCTTCCTTACAATTGGTCCACTCTATCCATGGGTGAGCACTTTTGCATTCCCTGAGGCAGCTAATGTGAGTTCTCTGCCTAATAAAAAGTATCATGTTTCTATACTAGACGAGAAGTAACCTCTTTGTAGACTGCTAATGCTGGCCTTCAAATGCTACTTGTTTATCATTCTGATTAGTGCAAGAATGAAAAGAGTAAGGGGACTTAAAGGGGAAGGAGGAAACATGCTTATTTTGAATGGGGCGGGGGGTGCTGCCAGATTTTCTTGATCACTTAATTCTTTTGGTTTTTTGTTTGGTGGAGGGGGGGCCCAAAGATGTCCCATACCCAGGGCCCCAAAAATGCTTAAAATGGCCCTGGATGGGACAGGTCTACCCCAGATGTTATTATTTGAAACTGAAGTCTGTAAACCACATTGTGTTGGTTCCTTCGATTCCCTTGTATAAGTTCGAGACCTTACAAAAGATGATAACTCAAACATGAACTGATCCTTGAATGTAGGATCCATATTGGCGTTGCTTTATTTGTTATTTGTTATCATCCAGCTGTCATTGTGTGCATTGGTGATATAAGAATGCATGTTGATAATCAATGTGTGTGCATTAAAATAATGTTTCCACTTGGTAAAACTGTGAATTTTACATAGACGTAAAATTAAAATACTAAAGATGTTCTGATTCTCTTTATTAGTGCATGTCATTGACATAACTTCTTATTTTTGTAGAAAGCCCATGCGAACCTCCATCGATTGACCATGGTTCAATAGTAAACTTAAGGTCATCATACGCACATGGCACTACAGTTAAACTTTCATGTGATTCTGGATATAAACTATCCACGCAGTCAGAACCCCGGTGCTGGAAGGGAAACTGGTCAGATCTTCCTAAATGCTCATGTAAGTATTGTATTCGACTAAGCATCACACTTGGCTTAGTACAAGTGTCAAATACTGTACAAAGACAAGTCTAGCATGTGTAATTTGATTTTAGTGTATAGAAAATTGTACTTTTTTAATGAAATAAATGGAGGATTGATCCATCATTCAAACATTTACGGCCTATTTTTCAAAAAGTGTTCATTGCACTTAGAGTAACACCTATAGTTGTAGTCCTATTCATATCAATACCCTCCTTACAATGGTCATCATTTCCAAAGTGTAGTGGGGGGAAAAAGTATTAAAACAGGTGAAAACACCTTTTACACCTTTTTTTTTTTCTATTTTGGAAAAAGTGTAAATGCCTACAGGAATCTAAAAAAAAGTGGGAGAAATGTAGTGTTTTCCTGTGGAATACCCCTGCTTTTAGTTGGTAAAAACAGGGGAATTGCATTAGAATCTGTTAGTTTTATTCAAGCACAAATATGTTGGGTTAAAGACGAACGTTTTTGCAGGCGAGGTGGGAATGCAAGTTGTGTCTTGTGCTCTGTACCCACTATGCCAGCAAAAACTATGAAAATCCCCAGAGCTTTATAAAAAGAGGTTAACGAGGGATACCACATTTACGCCTGCCTTTAACACCTTTTTTGTTTTAACTCTGTGGGATTGGAAAATTAGCCATCTACTTATAATAATGTGAATTCCTCATCCTACACAGATCACTTCTTTTTGGCGGCTGTATTAAGATTATCGACTGTTTTTAAACTAATTGTATTTGTGCAGCTCGCATGTTTTCAACAAGATACGTTACAGCACATTTAACAACTATGCAACTGTTAAAAAGTATTTTACGGCTTCATTGTTTTTCATATTATTAAACTGATTTGGAATTCCTGAACAAAGCCAACAAAACCCACAAATACATTTCTCTTTGTAGAGAAAGGTAACAATCCGAAATTCGGTATTTTAGTAATTTCCCCACAAATATCTCACCCACAATGCAGGAACCAGTTCAGAATAACGTGACTCAACTTGCATAAACATCTGATCTCACATTTTGTGATTTGTAATAGTTTTTGTTATTTGACAATGTTTGTAACTCTTTGCAAAACACTGCAAACTACTACAACTGTCCTACAGATGTACAAAATCGTTGAGATTGTTCAAAATGTAAAACTGACTATTAGAAACCTTAATAAACAACGGCTGTTATTTGTGTTTAAAACGTTGTTGATTCCTTTTAGAAAGTGGCGCGTTTAGCAAGAGTGGTTGCTGAGTGGGCTGTCTTGCTGTCTCCCACGCTGTTCCTGTGCCCTGTGTAAAGATCGATTTTGGATTGGACTCTGTCTGCTTCTGTGGAACTGGAACTTTGTACATTGTGTAACCAGTCCATTTCATTGACGATTATTGGGTCATTTCTCGACTTCCTGCCTGCCCCTTTCCCAGCAACCTCTTCAAAACCATCAACGCTGCGCGTTTAGCGCGCGCGTTTAGCAAGAGTGGTTGCTGAGTGGGCTGTCTTGCTGTCTCCCACGCTGTTCCTGTGCCCTGTGTAAAGATCGATTTTGGATTGGACTCTGTCTGCTTCTGTGGAACTGGAACTTTGGTACAAATTGTTTCTAAAAGGGTCTACTAAGGAACTGATTGACTTTATCCAGTGAATAGTGGCTTATTTTCCTTATTTTCTCTGTTTTTCCATAGTACATTGTGTAACCAGTCCATGTCATTGACGATTATTGGGTCATTTCTCGACTTCCTGCCTGCCCCTTTCCCAGCAACCTCTTCAAAACCATCAACGCTGCGCGTTTAGCGTGCGCGTTTAGCAAGAGTGGTTGCTGAGTGGGCTGTCTTGCTGTCTCGCGTGCAAGCGTGCTGCGGCTGCTTTCTCGCTCTGCCTAATTAGCTGATCACCAACTTAATATGTCAACTACGGTCAGTAAAAAATTTAAATTAACATCAGGCATGCCTGCAATTAATCCTGGCCAATTATTTAACCTAGAGATGGCAGCGAACAAAATCAATAATAGACTAAACCGCAAAAAGCATAATCTCCAGCGCTCAATGTCACTTTCATCTGACATTCGTTTGTATTATTCCCAAGACACCCTGTCCAGTCTAGAGAGTGGGTCTAATGTGTGTTTGTCAACCAGTCCTCCGACACTTTTGACCCCAATACAATCACTATGTTCGGAGACTGGGTTAGAGAGCGTGTTGGCTGAGGCCAGTGTGAGTGACAGTTCTGGACCTTTGCCCATTACTAGCACATACATAAAACCCTTTGGTGTTGATGAAGTTGAAAATATGAATGAAATCCCTAGTACATTGATTGTCGCTGATGTGCATGTAACTCCCAATCTTTCAAGCGAAGTGACAGACTTGACTCTTGTGACAGCCTGTACTCTGGATGATCCTCAGAGTGGTGGAGAGTCCCGGCCCCAGGTTGATGTGTGCACGCAGCCAATGTTGGAGCCCGTTTGCTGCACATGAGGAGCTTGTTCGAGCAGGGGAAATTGACGAGGAAGTCATGAAATTCATGTGAACACTTCGGGAGGACCGAGCTCTCCCTTAGCTGATGTTATGTATATTTGTTCAAATACTGGGGATTTAATTCAATTACAGCCAGATAATACAATGGGGCTAGAAAACCAGGTAAGCAATTCTGGAGGAGTGGTGAAGCCTACTGTAAATTGTCACCAAACCCCCCCAGACAATAATCAAATGTCTAACTCCAATTATATTGATGAATCGCCCTCTTTCATTGCTCCGACTCCTCGAAGGACAAGGTTTGAGGAACCCCATCGAGAATCTGACTTTTTCATTAATAAGAACTGCTCCAAGCGGTTTTCTTTTCCGGAAGCCCCGGCGCTTAATAATACCCTTAGCGCCATGAATACTGCGTTGCTTGCATTAGCGAAACTTTACGAAGTACTCGATGGTAAGCTCAATCATCAAACCATCCTACTAGAGCAATGCAGTAACGGTATAGCGGTGCTTTCACAAAAACCGCCTGTTTAGCAAGTGACCAATGTTGAGCGGTCCAATGTTGAGACTGCTCAAGGCTATCGGTCTGATTCATGTAGCATAATGAATGCTCATTGTATACAAGTGTGTGTGCTGTCTGAAACAGAAAATAACCAAAGTCTGTGTGAGGTAGATCCCAATGGTTGTAATCGACCAGCCTTGCAAATAGTTGCTGAATCTGATCCATCTATATCCAATAGAGATACAGTACTAAACAATCCCAGCAAATGTATTGATAGCATAGTTACCCATGACCCTGATGGTCTGATCAAGGAGAAAGAGACCTTACCTACCACAGTATTGTCAAACAATACATTCTTTTCATCTAAACCTATTATGATGAATCTAATTAAAACATCGGCGGTAGTTACTGACCCGCTGCCCACTGCCTCCAGAAAACTATTTACGAAAGGCAGAGGTGCCAGATCCCAGGTTGCAGGCCGTAAGTTCATCAAAGCCCTCTCTAGACGTGAACAAACTGCAAAACTTGTAAAAGTCAATTTGGTAAAATCAGGCCCCAAAGAAGCTATTCAAACCTTTATGCCTTATGGGCCCCTGGACGACTTGGTCACTATTTCAGCTGGTATGGGTGCCCAAGACTCGGCACGGTGCATTAATTCTCCAGAAACATTAAATAATACTGACTCCAGTGATAATAACTCCGATGGTGTAGGATCATGTAATGTGGGACAAGTTGACACACAGACCAGGCCACCTACGGGTGGGAGTGATGGGCTCCTGAGTCAAGCGAATCTAGCGGCACTCAGAGAGGAAATTAGAACATCCATCAAATCATACATGTCAGAAATACCCGGGGCCTCTACCGAACCTTTGAGCAGTGTAAATTCCATGTTAATCAAGGGTATTACTGCGGAGAAGGGGTCTGCTTTGGTGAAAAATCCAAAATCAGTAATAACTAGTGAAACCCATCCACAAAATGGTGTGAATACAAAATTAGGCCCTTTTCTCCCATTGCAAGTCGACTCTTCTGGCCGAACCAAGCTTTCAGCCCTGCCCCGTCAATCAGTAGATGTATCGGGTGTTTCCTTGCCCCAACAACATGGCATCTCGCAAATACATGAACAGATGTCGTGGCCTGAAGCTGCCATTCAGACCCAGGACATTCGAGATATCATAAAATCTTCAATTGCAGCTTATATTGGCGAAGCCAGCCAAAGTTGCCAAGGGGCTGGAGGTACGCAATTATTGCGTTATCCTGACGTGAGCCAGTTATTAAAGGGTCCGGCACAGCTGGGCAATCGAGTAGCGCAAGGAAATGATATGCCATCAAGTCTTTATTTACAGACAAATGCTCAAGCCCACAATATGAATTTCAAGGATGGCAATAAATTACAAGTCAAGTCCAAGTCTAATTGCCTAGTGATTAGATGTCGCAAAGACCCTTATCCCAAATATGTATTAAATCGGGCTAGCATTTTGAACATATGCAGTGAAATCCCGTCCCTGTCTGATATATCATCAACAGATATAACCTTGGTTGAATTTACTAATACAAATGACCTTTCTGAAGCAAGAATCCATCTTCAATCGACAATTGTAATGAATATATTGTGGCAATCTAAAACAGTCCTATATGAATTGGGTTTTAATTTGTTTCAAGACCCTTTTATAACAAATAATGTGATGGACAAAGCTCAAATCAGAACATATCAGTCTATCAAGAATAAAGAATCGAATCAGATTGTAAACTCTGCTCCACGAATGGTGGCATCCCAGGACTTCTTTACTACATCATAATATAATGCAGGTACAGGTAGCCTACTCTCGTGGAATACGAGAGGCCATAAGCATTTATTTGACCTTGCAAGTAGAGATTTAGCAAATTATGATCTGGTAGCCTTACAGGAAACCTGGCTTGTTGATTGCCCAATCTGGGCGTCCTATGATATAATTATAACACCGGCCATACAACATCATAGAGGTCGACCCAGTGGTGGTCTATTGCTTGCAATCAAGAAAGCTACAGGCTTTGTAAGTGAAAAATTAGTCTCTCCATCCTCATATTTCCAAATTGTTAGACTCCACAGAGGTGGTGAGCTCTTGGTTATTGTCAACATTTATTGGAGCAGAGGTAATATGACCGCAGAATCTTTTTTTGGGTCACTAAATTCGATTCTCGATCGCCTGACTTTTGAAGGTAACATTTGTCAAACCATCATAGTAGGGGATTTAAATCTCCATTTGTTATCACAAACTTGCACTGAACATACTGATGATGAATTAACCTGGACAAATATGATGCACGAGAGAGGATTTGTGATGCTGAATGGTGCCATCATAGGGGATATCCCTGCTGAGTATACATGGAGTAGAGGGTCACAACGGGCAATACTTGACTATGTTTTTGTCCACAAGACATTTTCAAACTGTGTACAATCTATGCAAGTGGTTGCAACCGACCATAGTGATCATAATAAGTTAACTATGCGATATTCAAGGTCATCATCTGTAAATTCGTCTATGGTTGAGACCTATCCCTATCCAAATTTTGTAAATAACAGCGGCACGCGAGTGAGATGGAATAGAAATCGACTAAAACAGTTTCATGCGGCCCTTCGTGTGTCTTCTGGGTCAACAGACTGTTATGTTACAGTAATGCATTTGTTTAAGCAGGTAAAACTGCCAGACCTGAGTGTTTGTTATAAACATTGTCATCCCTTTGACCCAATAGTACAGTCTAAGAAAGCTGAATTGCGAAGAGACCTACGTAATTTAAAATTTGTCCCTATAACCTATCGTTTGCTTTTTAAAACAAAATTAAAAGCATCCTATAGAACATGGCTAAAGGGTCAGAGAGCTGTGCGCTATCAGCAAAATGGGGAAACCATGATGTCCCAGATTATTGAGAAGTCCACTAGTGGTATATGGGCCTGCCTAAATGAGGCTACGCATAGAACACAGGACGCTGTTCAAATAAATGCCATTCCAAATGCACTCTGGAAAACCTACTGTGAAAAGCTTTATGCATCGTCCTTTTCGAACTTGATTCCAAAGACTTACTCCCTAGGCTGGTCCCATTTCTTTACCATCACCATCAATGATATACTGATATGTATTAAAAACTTGAGTCGCTCGAGGGCGATAGGCCCGGATGGTCTCCATAATAGCACACTTAAAGATCACCCACAAGAATGGGCAATGATCCTCCATCAGATCTTTAGCAAAGTCATTTTGACAGGGGTCATTCCCAAATCTTGGCAGAAGTCCATCATTTTGCCCATATTCAAGAAAGGGGAGCGTGATGACCCAGCTGCCTACCGCCCCATAGCACTCTTGGATTGTCCTGGAAAAATTTTCGCCCGACTAATCCTGAATAGATTTAACATTTGGTTGGAAGTAAATAACTATCGAGACGTCTTCCAAACAGGATTTTTGCCTGGAAATGGGACGACTATAAATGTTATTACTCTTACAAGTATTATTCAGAAGGCTTCCCATCAACACCAGCCACTCTATATAGCTTTTATAGATTTTAAAATGGGGTTTGACGCTGTTCCTCGTGAACTCCTTTTCAAAAAACTTATGGATAAAAAATGTCCCTGGTCAATTGTCAAGTGGATAATTGACTTACATACAGATACCTCGATACAAATCAAACTTTCTAGCGAGGGACTACTTTCTGATCCAATTAAGACTGCATGTGGGTTGAAACAAGGTTGTTTGCTAGCTTCTGCTTTATTTACTTTTTTTATCTCAGATATTGGTGTAGACCTTAGTAAAACTGTGGCAGATCCACCCAAAATCAATGGGGTTAATGTTACATACCTACTCTATGCTGATGACATGGTGTTATTCTCAAAGACTCCCAAAGGATTACGGGCAATTTTGTGTGCATTGGATACCTATACCAAAAAGAACTGTATTGCCTTTAATTTAAGTAAAACAAAGGTTATGCAGTTTGGCAAAAGCATGCAAAGGAAAGCCACCTACAGATGGCCTTTACAAAATGTCAACTTGTCTTCAGTTTCCTCTTATATCTATTTGGGGGTCTTCATAAGTAATTCACCATATAAGAATGCGAATCATCAACATCTAAAACAGCGTCTAACGACGGCTATATCACAAAGCAGACTAATAAGGAGTAAATATTGTAAGTTTTCAATAGTACCATTATTGGTTTATTATAGACAAAAATTCATTCCGGTAATTCTTTACGGCTCAGAGGCTGTCTTGGGAAAATCATATCAATACTGGGCCATTATGGAAGGATGCTATAAGAAGCATGCTCTCAACCTCCCATTGTCAGAACCCATTTGCATCCTGCGACACGAGCTAGGACTCCTGTCTTTATATGCCATCTATAAGTGGAGGCTATGCTCATTATATCGAAAATGCATATTAAGTGTTAATCATCCTGTGTTGTTAGGAATGATTGCTATTTATCTTTTAAGATCTGATGATCCATTTGCAGTGTCGTGGCGAAATCACGCAGAGAAAATCATTATTGATATCGGATTTTCAATGGCACTATTGCTAGGCAATCCCACTAAGGCAAAAAAACGGATATGGGAGGATGACTGGATAAAAACAAGATCTGCATGTCTCCTATACAAAAAGTTTATGAACAACCTATTTGCCTTAAAACGCTATGGGGACACAGAAAGTTACTTAATGATGTTCCCACATTCCCGACAGCGGGATGATTATTTAAGATTTCGATTAAATATTTGGCCCACAAAAGAAATTCTGTGCCATTGCAGAATTACCAGAAAAGACGATGCTTTGTGTCGGTTTTGCCAATTAGCCATTGAAACAATGCAACACTTATGTGTGGAATGCCAAAGTTTGCAAGCAAAAAGAACTGTGCATTTTGAACATTTATTTACTGGGTATATGAACATGTCTCAAACACGTTGCTGGTTTCTCCTATTTAATAGTCAATTGAAAGTTGTTAGATATGCAATATTGAGTTTTTTGTATAGTTTGGGACTTAAAGGCAAAGTTAGTGTACAAAGTCGCACTTAAGGAGTTCACTAATCAAGTTTAAGATACAGGATTTATCCTATTACTTGTTTTTCGATTGATTATATTTTGTTTAAAGTGATTAGGTATATATATGTATTTAATTAGTTTGTTGTTATTGACTATGTAAATTTGTATATGGACGTAATTTTTGTTAATATCAATTTTATTTTTCATAATATGTTTTCTTTTAATTTTAAATACGTTATGTAAATTTTGTATGTTGAAAAATCAAGTTTTACTTGATTAAAACAACTTTTTAAATAAAAAAAAAAAAAAAAGAAAGTGGCATAACTTGTATACAATCTGTTGAATAACAGTCCCACAAAATAAATACCTACATTTTAAACTTAGCTAGAACTTCACAGGAAACAATTCATATTTTTACAAAATTCATAAATATTTGAATAACTAATGTGGCAGCATTTTCAAAATGTAGAAAACATGTTTATGATTGAGTTACAAAGGAACGTAGGAGCCCCTCTTCTGAGAATGGACATAGGTCAAATTGCCTGTTCTATGGAATTTCTTCCCCTCAGGAGGGTCTACCACCACATGTTCGCTTACTGCACCCTTCAGAAAGGAGGAATATCCATTTGGATATCAGTATTTGGCCCACCCACAAGGGCAGTACAGCACCAAAATGCCAGGCAAACCTCCTTTGAACAAGAGTAAGGAAACAAGTACTGAGACATCTAGTTTTCAGGTCGTTAGTGGAAATTAAGGTGAGTTTGTGCCTTGTGCCACAACCATGCAAAGCCTTCCTTGTGGATTGTAAACAGACTCCCACAAGGTGACCCCTTGCCATATCACGAGGGAGAGATTGTCATGTCCTGTTTCACTGCTGGTCCACTGATGAATATTTGCCAAAACCTGATTCAATCAGCACCCATCTCTAGATGAGGAGCAGCAGTGTCTACAACAATATCAGCAGACCACGCCACCCAAAAAGCTCACCTACCCTCGATAATACGTTGTTGGGACTTCCGAAGGGCAGCACTGTCATGAGACTGCACTGTCTACAGTTTTCTATCCACTATTGACCCTTACAGCCCTTCCCATTACAAGTGTGTCATTAGATCTCTTTTGGAAGGTCTTGACACTGATGTTTTGGGTTTTATAGTGTATGTGTAGACAGTATTGTCTGTTATTTTAAATCACATTTGTGAGGCTCTGTGACTTTAACATACACTATATTTATTTTCGTTGGCACAAACACGTCTGCCAGTGCTGCCCATCATCCTGTATAACCAATTGACGCTGCATGACACCATTGAGTCGAAGAAAGCTCATGGGCCCGACCAAGAAGCGCACAAGAAGCCTGCATATGACAACATCATATAGGTGAAGGGAGAGGATGGGGATGGGTTGCAAGGATTCAAATGTGATGATGACATTGGTAATCAAGTCCAGCAATGACTGGTATGTAAAAGAAGACTTTCCGCTGCCCACATAAAGGCCTGGCACGTGGATGCGTGCAGAGAAGCATTTTGCACCGCTTCATGAATAATGTATGTCTGCTAAGGTGACGTCTCTTACATCTATCTCAGGCCAACAAACAGCACCTCAGGCCCAGACACACCATATCCTCTCACCCCCACGATCAAACACCCCCTAGATTAATAAATAATCATTTCAAAATGCAACTATGTATTTGTTAATACCTGCAGTATCATTATGGATGCATATCTGCACATAAACAACACAAAAACAAACTGTTTTTGGTCTTTACAAAGAATCGGTGTGGCATAGACCTCGAACTGCATTGAAATGAAAAAAGGTCACATCAGAAGTACCTGAGTCCTGGATTCTTGTATGATCCTAAGTGGTTTGTGGTGTTATCACTTGGGTGTATGTTTTATCCATAGGGGAGAGCCCAACATCTATAGTTTGGAGGTAAGCACTGTGGGACAGTGTTTGCCTCTGGTGTGTGGTTGAGTGACAGGACTATGTATGTCAGCAGTAGCATTAGTAAACTAATCTGGCATTTGGTAGTCTGAGCAGTTTTGCAGAGTCTTTTTATATCATGGTAACGAGTTCCTACCATTCCAATACCATTTAAAGGGGCACAGAGGGACCAACCTGCAAATGAGTGCATTCTTCTGAATGTCATTTGTTTTTGGGTATAGGCATGTGACTTGTTGGTGATAGTAAGCAGAGATCGTCCCAACTCTGTTTCTTCTAGTTTGCGAGTTTTCTCTTAAACTCGTTACTTACAAGAGGCTATTTTTGACGTTCATTCATGAGGCAGGTAGGTCTGAGGCATCCCACCTTAATAGTTTTATTCACATGTCTCTTATAGCTGGCCAAAGTCAAAAAGATGAGAATTTCTTTTTAGCTGATATTCCAGTGTGAGATTGGAATAGCAACGTGTTCAGGGATATTTTGAAGTGTGGGTGTTTTTCCATTGTTCACGGACATCTGCAGATCAAGTTCCAGACCTTGGTTGAGAGAAATGAGAAGCTCCATCCTCTGCAACATTTCCGATTAAAACTTGGCACTGTTGCATTACTAGATCACAGAATTCTAATCTTGTAGTGGATGTATTTTTCCTAGTGGTTTCTGGACTTCTGTCATGGAAAGTATGTTTGGCAGTGCACACAGGTTAGAACTGTAATTTATATTTGAATGGGAGAAAGAGCAACATTTGTCGGGCTGGATTGTTATGTTTCTATTCATGCATTCATGGAAGGAGACCCGCTGCCACACTTTGGAGTGTATGTAGTCTACTCAGAAAGTGATCATGGAGCCCCACATAGAGGTTTTGGTATAATCTTGTCTGGAGAGTCCTAGTGTAATGTCTGGCATTGTTCTGTAGGGGAAGGCCAGGTAAAGCATGATGCGCTGGATAGTTCAGAAGAAGCAGATTCTTGCAGTGCATTTTTAATGCAATTCCAATTTGCAGGCATTTTCCATGAACATGCTATGGTTTTTAATGTTGCCTTCAGCTGTTAGCAGGTTGCTATTCCTTCTAGCCAAACGATTGGTGTCGGTTCCTAGGTGATGGTGCCACATATGGGTTTAGTTTTGTTGGACTAAATGTCAGTCTATTTGCCATCATCCATCAGTCAGCAAAGACAAGGCATGTGTTCACATCTAGTATGGAGGTATTTGTAAGTTTGTAGATGATTTAGGTGTCATCTGTGTACTTGAAAATGTGAGGTCTGAGTTATTTATAAGTTCCAAAGGAAGGGCTATGTATATATTGAAGAGAAAAGGAGAAAAGCTGAATTTCTTGGGGCCCTCGACAGGTGAGGATGCGTGTACGTGATCTGAACAAGACCATTTGTGTGATTTCTGTTCTGTGCGTGAAGAACAGTGTGTGATCCAGCATAATGTAGTTGCGTTTAATTTGATTTCCTCCAATCTTTTTTCATCAGAATGTCCTGGAAAATGTGTCAGGGATGTCCAGTAGCATAAGTGCACTAGGCATCTTTGCATCAGCATTGTTTTTCTGCATAATAAAAAGGAAAAAGGGCAAGGGGAACTTTTTCTGCAAGCTCACTCTTAGACCTCCGCGACTAGACAAAAAGTACAAGTTTTGATAGTGTCGCAATGGTGCATGCAGGAAACGTAGACATTCTGCACACATCTATTACTGCGCCACAATAATGATTAAGTTCCAACCAAATGATTTTCATGATTTGTCACATATTTATTGGTGGCCCTTAACGATGACACATGTTTCTCCACCCTTAGTGTGCCTTTTTCAAATCATGGCAATAGTTATTATTCAAGATACTATCTGTTGTTAACTGAAATACAACTCACGGCCGGGATGACTCAGCCATTAGAAAGAACCCGATGTGTGATGCACTAATCCAGATACGTAAAGCTCCCGCAATCCTTTTGAGTCTGATGGGACTCTAATCACCAACACGACATCAGAAAGGTTTTTTTGAACCTCAACAGATTTGAATAATAACTATTGCCCTGATTTCATAAAGGCACACTAAGGGTGCGAAACACGTGTCATCGTTAAGGGCCACCAATAAATATGTGACAAATCATGAAAATCATTTCGGCTGGAACTTAATCATTATTGTGGTGCAGTAATAGATGTGTGCAGAACCCTTCTTTTTCATTTTTGTTTTTCAGCATGTCTCAGATAGATGACAGCATAATTCTAGCCAACTCCTTAGGCTGCATCTGTATTGTGACTCATAAGAAGGATGGTGGTTTGCATGTGTTACTGAAGTTGCTGGAAGATGCACTGCTCACATTTTTGGTGATGAAGGGTGTGTTGGAGATTAGTTGGTAGCTTGTAATGTCATTGTGTTCAGCTGTGGGTTTTGTGAGAAGAGAATTGATGCACATTGTTTTTAATGCTCCCTGGATGATGCCTTGTACAATAGCTTAATTGATGAGGGACTGTAATAATGGGCTGAGTCCAGACTGCTAGGCTGTACATGATGTGGGTATAGGTTTTATGGTTAACCTGCTGGATTAATATTGTTAACTGTGGAACAGAAATGAAGGATCAAAAAGAGGCGGAACACACCTAGTGCAGGTACTGACGCTTTGCTCTGTGCTGTTTCCTCTGCTGGAGTTGGTGGTGTAAGATTTGTCGAATGTTGGTCCTGTGTTGCAGGCAGATGGCTTTATGCATTTTTGGCAGTGTTGTGTAAAATGTATGTGGTGTGATTATTTTTACTTTGACCACTTCTTCTCTGTAAATCCAGAGTTGTTGGTGATAGATCCTTTTGGCTGTTGGTAGTAAATTATTCTCTCGAGGCTCCAATTGATTTTTTTAGATGTTTTAGATGTTTTTGTTGATGGTTGACCATTTGGAGACATGCTTCTTTTTGGAGTATTGGAAGGGCACTTTTGTGCTAGTGTGATAAGCATATGTGATACCCATGCTTGAAGGCTGTTCAGTTGTTCATCTGGATTCCCTTTCTGGTTTCTGAATGATTGCTGGGTTTTGGTTTTTGGAATTTTCTTGAGGCATGTGACCAGTTTCATCTGTTCCCATGGTCTTGTTGTTGGGGGCTTGAGTGATTTAGGTAGTGGTGCTGCTTGTGTGAAACTGCTAAACATGGTCCTCCCAGGAATAAGACAATTGTGATTTTCTTTTATAGTACACATCAACCAATATGTGTCTAGCAGCATGAGAGAGCACTCTAGCTAATTGTGTGAGGTGTAAGGCACCCAGTTTTGCAGCCATCAACATTGTACCTGAGGTATCCTCCTTTCTTAGGCAAAGATTGAAATCTCTCAATATGGTGAGGTGTTGGCAGCAGTTAGCCACCATGTCCACCAGATTATCTTCATAGGCAGGGTATGATGAGCGTTATCTGTAAATAAGAAAGACGTTCACTTTGGAAGTGTGCAATGTAGAACAGAGCAGGCAAAGTGCATAAAAGATTGGAATGTTGTCCAAGTGCGATGTTGTAATGTACAAGTCTTATTCCTACAGCTGTAACTGCTTTTATTGCTGATTTGCTTTGCCCAAATATGGTTCTGAATTTCAAGTCAATAAAGCTATTAACTTACTACCTTGCTTTCCAAACCCAAGCTCTGTTTCAGGGAGATCGCTCCAGAGTTTGGCGTTCACATGAGAGATCACATTCTATTTGGAAAGGAACAAGAACTCCACGTACTGTCATTATCTATTTATGACTCACATTTGATTTGTCTCCTGGCCTGGAGGCTGTGAAATCCACACATTCTGTGGATTGTTATGCTTTCTCGAGTGCTAGTTCACCAGATGATTCCGCTCATAAAGGCCTGCCTGCACATTTAAGGTCACGTCAGTGATGTAAGGTACTCACTATGGTGATGAGCTTTAACATTTTCTCCCTATTTCTCCTTTCTGTAACCACTCCTCCATCCTTCGACCTTTAACATTTTTTTCTCCAATAATTTCATCCCACCCGAGAAGGCAGCGTGGAGCCCGTGCCATTGGGTTTTGAGGATGTGACACATGCGTAGTTAGCTGTTTGTGTACATGGAAACTGCAGAAACGGGGTCCTTCTTCACAGTAGGTGTCAAAGTGGATACGTAAAGTCATGTTCACAATGCAATAATGTTGTTACTTTACTTTCTTTCCTATGGCAGTACCTGTCCTGACAGGAGAAGGACTGGGGGCATAACATGTATTGATACACCATTAAATCAACAGGGCACCAGCCCTGTAGAGATTGGTGTTGCAAGCATGGTGGAAATTAATTAATTGAGGTTGACGAGCAGTCCCCCAAAGCGCATGGATTTGGAGGATGGCACTGTACTTGGGGTGGGGTTATAAAGTGGCTTTCATGTGTGTTCAGTCACATTTCCAAAAATCTTAAGGCAAATTCCTGCCATCTTAAAAACAGACAGAACCTTCTTGTAGATAAGGGAGGCTTGTTGACAGAAAGATGCATGCATGCACCTTACAACACTTTGAAGTTTGATTGAGCAAGTTGGGTGTGGAACATGTGAAGGGATAGGGCGGGTATGGATTACCCATGGGTGGAACAGGGTCAAAAGAGATTGAATGTACAATGATGAATAGCGAGGCATAGTACAAGTCAAAGCAATTGATGTCGATGAAGTTGAGGCAACCTGCATGGCATTTTCAGGTAAAGTGGAGCTGGTGAATTAGCTATAAAGAAGGGTAATGTTGGGAAGGCAGCAGGGAGGTGTGGGTTAGCGGTATAGTGTATAGGCTGGGGTGGGGTGATGCACAGAAGGGAAAGGGACCTGATGGCTGACATTAGAAGAAAGGGAGTTGCATGAAGGTCATTAACAATTAAGCAAGTGGTGGAATAGGTCATTCTGTTCCATGTAACTAATATCAACGTTATTTTCAGAAAGTAAGTCTGTATAAATTAAATTGTTGTGCTCTTGATGTAATTCCAGCACGTTAAATCATGTGGTTGAAGCAGGTTCTATTTCCTTCAGCCTTGAGTGTTAACAGGGTGTCCAATACTACTGTTTTTTTTGTTTTGTTTCTCCAGCTACATCATGTTCTGCTCCACCAGAGATTGATCATGGATCCATCCAAAGTCCAAGAAGGCAAAGCTATAATTCCGGCAATACAGTCACCTACAAATGTGATGCTGAATATGTTTTTGAAAAAGGTCAACTCATAACATGTATGGACGGCCAATGGACAAATCCACCTGCCTGCAATAGTATGTGGATATTTTTTACAGCATGAATGCATATGGTCTTATAATGATGTGTATTAGTTAAATGTAATGCTCTGTCAATATCAGCCAGAGATGTCTTGCATTGAGTGACCATACTTGTATAATTGCCCCACAAAAAGGCAGATTATAAATGGTGCCACCCTGTATGAATACCAAGCATTTGCAAAGCAAAAGGTTTGGGCCTTTGCAATTTTTCACTAATTTTTATGTGTAGGCAGGAATTTGTGTTGGAACAAAAAGGCACAGTTCCAGCTCAAAGAAAATGCATGCAGTACAGCCATTTATCACACAACTAGTATTGCATGATCTGTTACTCTCTGTATACTGAGGGGTAAAGGAGAAAATATTGATCACGTAAAACAGGTAAATAAGGAGGAAACTGTGACTAGCTGAGAGACTGTGCCTAAAAGACAGTCTGACTAGGACAAAGGACTATGACAAAGGAAAAGGATTAGAATGAAGGAGAAGGGCCCCAAGGATTAAGGCAATTGAAGGACTAAGACACATGACTAGGATTTAGCAGGGGGACTACAGCAGGACAATGAAGACATATGGAAATATAGGGCTTTGACAAAGGAATGTAAGAATGGAAGACATGGAAAAGGATTCCAGAGGAGGACAGGGAGAAGGACTTGAGAGATGGGCTTGCGAGAAAGACTGGGGCAAATTATTAAAACAAAGGACTAGGAGGAAGGACTAGGATTAGGTTAAAGGATTAGTACTAGGATGAAGTAATTGGAAAAAAACAAAAGGACTAGGATGAACAAGAAAGTAGATCTTATACTAAGCACTAGAAGAAATTAATAAAAGGATGAAGCTGGCATATTGGGACACATGACAAGGATGAAGGAGAAGACCTAGTGTGAAGGGCCAGGACTAGGTTGAAGGACGAGAATGAAGGATGAGATGAAGTATGAAGGGCTAAAAAAATGAGAAAGGAGATGGATTAAGACAAAGGGGAATTACTTGGATAAATGACCAGGTCTACGATGAAGGAAAAGGTCTATGATAATACACATGAAGTCCTTGGACGAGGGAGAATCACTAGAACTCAGTGCTATGATGGAGAAGTAGGACAATGACAAGGATGAATGAGAGACTAGGAGAAAGGTCTATGATGAATGACTGTAGCAAATAAGTATGACAAATGACTATGATGAAGGACATGTGGACCATGAAGAAGCACTATGATGAAGGAAAAGGACTTTGCAGAAGATCGGTGGGGGCATAGAAAAAGTATTATGAGAAAGGATTATGAAAACAGAGGATTATGAAGTTGAAGCACTGCAACGATTCACTATGATGAATGAGAAGATATCTGATGAAGGACTACGTTGAAGTCAAAGCACTATGATGAAGGACTTTGATGAAGGAGAAGGACTATGGTGAAAGACTATGAGAGAAGGCATTGATGAAGGAAAAGGAGTATGATGAGGGATTATGATGGAGAATGAATATAACAAAGGTCTATGACACAGGATTATGACAAAGGAGGAATATGATGGACTATAATGACTGAACATGAGAGACCAGTAGAACTATGATGGATAAGGGTTATGATGAAAGACAATGGTGAAGGAGCAGGACCATGCTAAAGGAGTATGATTACATACTATGGGCCTCATAATAATGTGTGCTTGGAAATATGTTTTTGCTGATCACCTGCCAAATTTCAGGGGGCTCATTTCAACTAAAGTTTCTTTACCAAATTTGAAGGGTTTTGTTGCATCATATTGTTTCAGCTTGATGGTGCTTCAACTAATGTTTTTTAACTGTGTATATATATATTCTTTACATATAAACACACACAAACACTGTGAGGTTGGCATCATGGAAAGAGACACACACAACAGATTAAATGTAACAAAAATACCTTTATTAACTTAAATGTAAGGATGGTGCAAGACCTAACTTGCCATATACTAAGGTAGGATTCCCCTATGTAAAGAAACTAAGGACTCTGTCAGTAAGTTCAACTGAAATGTCTGTTTGTGTCCAAAGCCTATGCTTGCCCTCACAACTAACATCAAAACAATGTGTAGCGATGTCAACCATAAATGAGCAGTGTTCCGAAAGTAAAGTTCTGAGCTATTTCCAGCTCATACTTATTCTTCAGCTTTACCTACCCAAATATCAGGAGTTCACCATAATGTTCAGGTTCGCTTCTCTTGGTTTAAAGTTATATTGTTCCAACCTTAAGGGTCAGGATACCATTCCCCAAGTTCAACACAGTTCTATGGCAACAGGTCTCAGGTTTCACTTGCCACAAGTTCACAGTACTTTCATTTACAAAGGCGCAGTTGTCTGACCGCACGATCCACCCGTTACAGGCCACAGAACCAGGTGCCCTGGGCTTTAGATGTGCCCTCTCCTTAAGGTTCACTTTCATCAATATACACTTTTCTTTCAACATTCACTTTAAACTTTTCTGCCTTTTCTCTTTGGTTTTCTTTAATCTTTCCTCTTCCTTGGAAATCATTATTTATATATCCTGTTTCTTTTTCATTTATTTGTATTTCATTCTTAACAGCCTTTCTTGGGGATTTTGCTCACACTTCATCTCTCGTGTAGCTCCCCTTTTGTTAAATGCTATTTTGCTCACAATTCACAATCTCGTGTAGCTCCCCTTATTGTAAAAGTCTTTCTTTCTTCATACAGAGACTTTTGAGAACGTATCTCTTGATACACAACCACTCTGTTACTTAGTATTCCTTAAAGGGATGGTCTAGTAAAAAATGTTATTTAAAAAATAGATAGGCAACATAAAAAGAAAAATACTAGCATTCTCCGTTTTAAAACTTCCTAAGTAAAATTTTGAGCTATTCAAGCTCAAAATTCGCAAAAGCAAGCACATGGGCGCATCCATTTTGTGAAATGGAGGCCCTCCTGTGCTGGCTTTTGCTTTTGCGGCACTAATGAAGGAAAAGCCAGCCAGCTGTAGTAAACAAAGGCTACCGCTGGGTGGCTTTCCCTTCATTAGTGCTGTAGGCGGAGGACGGGGACCGGAGACCAGAGCAGGAAAGCTGCAGCTGAATCTCGGTAAGTGCTATTTATTTTTCTTTTAATAATAAGCACTAGCTGCGTTTTTTTTTCTAAGTTTTCCGGGCTGGAGGAGCCCGGAAAACTTAGAAATAAAACCGCAGCTTTAAAAACGTATTTATGTTTGCGGTCGCTTTTGAAGCGACCGCAAACATAAATACAACGTTATTGTGTTGGAAAACGCTGCGGTTTTTCTTTCCAAGTTTCTCAGGCTCCTCCGGCACAACCGCGTGTGTTTCCTGAAAGCAGGTTCAGGTAGAAACAACGCGGTTGTTTTCCGCAATGCCGCGTTGTTTCTTCCTGAATCTGCTTTACCATTTGGGCCCCATGGGGAGCCCGAGAGCCCCAAATGGTAAAGCAGATTCAGGCAGAAACAACGCGGTTGTGTTGGAAAACGCTGCGGTTTTTCTTTCCGAGTTTCTCAGGCTCCTCCGAGCCGGAGGAGCCTGAGAAACTTGGAAAGAAAAACTGCAGCGTTTTCCAACACAACGTTGTATTTATGTTTGCGGTCGCTTCAAAAGCGACCGCAAACATAAATACAACATTTTTAAAGCTGCTGTTTTATTTCTAAGTTTTCCGGGCTCCTCCAGCCCGGAAAACTTAGAAAAAAAAACGCAGCTAGTGCTTATTTTAAAAAAAATAATAAATAGCACTTACCGAGATTCAGCTGCAGCTTTCCTGCTCTGGTCTCCGGTCCCCGTCCTCCGCCTACAGCACTAATGAAGGGAAAGCCACCCAGCGGTAGCCTTTGTTTACTACAGCTGGCTGGCTTTTCCTTCATTAGTGCCGCAAAAGCAAAAGCCAGCACAGGAGGGCCTCCATTTCACAAAATGGATGCGCCCATGTGCTTGCTTTTGCAAATTTTGAGCTTGAATAGCTCAAAATTTTACATAGGAAGTTTTAAAACGGAGAATGCTAGTTTTTTTTTTTATGTTGCCTATCTATTTTTTAAATAAAAATGTTTACTAGACCATCCCTTTAAGTTTCCATTCTATCATTGCTCATTCTTTAATATTGTTCAGAGATTGTAAACATGCATTTCCTTACACGCAATTATATTCTACCACATTGTGTTCACTCGCGCCTTTTACATGATCTGAAACTCACTGGTTGTGTTCTTGGCTTTCAGCTGTAATTCTGTTGAAAACGTATTTTTCCTCTGAGGTCAGGTCCTCATCACCGGGCCCTCAGGCAATCCGGGGCTCCCTTCTCAGCCCAGGAGAACAAGCATTTCTTCTTAATCAATGCATAAGGGATCAGGATGCCTCTCGACTCCCTTCTCTGGACTTCTCCCTGGAGACGTGGCTCCCTCATCACACTTTCTCTAGCTCCCTCACTCTGCAGTCTTTCGGCATCTCAGTTTCCCATTCTCCACCGGCTAGTCCTGGGCAACTATGGAGTCTCAGCTGCTCTTCCAACTTGCCCCAGGTCTCTCCTTATCATGCCTTCCTGTCTTTGCCTTTTATACACCTGTGGTCCTTTAATGGCCTGCAGGTGTATTCGATTATTACATTTTGAATGACCCTGATTAAAAGGATATACCTCACCTTCATACCTCTCAGGCATCCTCTTCTTCGTCCCAGTACCAAAGTGGTGAGAGTAAGTGGTGTGTATTACTCTCAGTACTAGAGAGGGGAGAGTGTTTGATGTGCATTGCTTTCAGCTATCTCTTCCATGTCTCGGTATTGTCAGGTGTCCCAAAAGAGGAGACAAGGGGAGCTGATCTACAATAACCCATAAAGGTCGGGGAGGGTTAAACTGGTTGTCAATAGGATAAAGGGGATACCATGTCTCGCCGTAAGGTACCTCACTCCCAATCCCCAAGGTCCCTCCACCCAGGTGATCCTTCCTCGCTTGTCCATCCCCAGGGACGGGATCCAAAAGCGATGGCCCTTCCCTAGCCACCTGCATAGAGGATCCAAGAGGAGTTGGGGTGAGAATACCCTCAGGTTTCTCACAACACACATATGGCATATTCCCTCTTATCATCGCTTTCCCTATCCATCTTTTCACTTTTTCATCCTTTTACTCTCACACGTTAAAGTGAGTGAATCTCATCATTTTAACCATGTGCTTCAGCTATTTCTCTTCCACTTCCCTATGATGTAGGCCTGTTTGTTCCTTTTTAAATCCCCCACTTGGCTTTCTCTCTCTCTCTCCATGCTTGATTGCTCTTGTATTCCTGAGCTCACATGACACTCCCACCAGCAAAAGGATAGAGGGCTCTGTTCACTCATCTCCTCTCACCACTCTGAGCCACTCCCCCACAATGGCAGGCAGACATCTCCACCATTCCATTTGCAGCTACAGAGCTTGCCTTTTTTTGTTGTTGTGACTTTGCACGGATATATGACAAGCTCCGAATGTTGTCCTCTTTTATTTCCTCGTTCACATTGTGAGAGTGTGTAGTTCATGAACTTGGGCAAATGTTTGGGCATACAGATGTTGGCTGAAAGTCTACATTGGTTCACAGAGAATTTCACCTTGATAAAGTACCAATTCTGCCCTAGATGTTTGTATGCCCAGGAACTGCCTGCAGAAAAAGACTATGGCAGGGTAGGTAACATACACCATATATATTTCTGAGGCTTGTGAATCTGTTTAGTCTCACATGCTTTTCTCAGACTACCATCTACTGGTTTGTGTAGAGTATTACAAGTTGATTATCCCAAAGAGAAAGGATGTTGACAGGTGGTGCTACAAAACTGTCGCTATCCTATGTGTCCCCATAATGCTGCACACTTAAACATCCTCAGATTGTTTTGCATTATTGATGTGGTTGTGGGAGTCACTTGTATGCTCAATTACTAAAGAAACGGACTCTGAAATGTTGACTCCTTCTTCGACCTTGACAATTGAACTATGGATGGAGGAGAGTGTGAATTGGAACCAAAGGTCAACGCCACCCCTGTGGGGACTGATTCAGCACAAGACTATTTAAGTTTATTTATTTATTTTTACATTTGTAAAGTGCTCTAAACCTGAGGGCATCAAGGCGCTAGTTACATTATAAGATACAGATAGTGAGAAATCATTGAACAAATGAAAGACAGAGGAGGTAAATAGTCTGTGTCGCTGTTAAGGCGATTTATAGTTGAAGAGCCAGGTTTCCAAGAGTTTGCAGAAGGACCAGTAGGACTGCTCAGCTCTAAGAGCTGGCAGTAGTGTGTTCCACAGCTTCGCTGCAATAACCGGGAAGCTGGAGCCACCTGCTCTGGCTTGTCTGAATCTTGGAGTCATGAGATGGTGAGTGTAAGCAGCTCTGGCTGGTCTCAGTGACTGAGTTTTTGTGAATTTCTGTGCAAGGTAAGGAGGGGCGAATTTGAGAGTTATTTATGGGTAATAGAAAATGCTTTGAAAGTAATACACTCTCGAATTGGGAGTCAGTGAGCGGATCTTCTGGTCTCTGAGATCTGTTCTCGCTTTGGAATGTTGAGGGCAGCACGCAGTGCATTGTCCTGGATAACTTGTATTTTATAGATATTCCACAATAGAACATTGTCATAGTCAAGTTGAGAGCCGATGGCAGCTTGGGTGATGGTAAGGCAGCTGTCAGCAGATAAGAAGGGCCTGCAGGCACAACTATAGGGGCTATATCTTCTGAATTCTTGAGAATGACCTACTTGCATTTCTCTCTTTCTATCCCACCACAATACACTCATTGCGAATCCTCTTTTAAGTACTGCTCTAACTGTAAGACCAAATTCGCAGTGCAGCACACCTACCAGGTGTGTAATAAATGCACGCCCCATGACCATGCTGGGGACAAGTTCCTGGCATGTGAATGGTTTAAGACTAAGAAACTCAAGGCTCAAAGAGAAAAGTGGTGGGCCGCTTGCTCTATGAGTGCAGGTTTTCAACCATCCACGACCGCTGTGCACTGAGAAGGTGCTAACCCAGAAGAAAGGTTGGGTTAGACTGTGAGGAGGCAGAATCTGAGCTCACGAGTAAAGAGCCCTAACAGCCAGGCCTTTGCTCCTCAATGCTATGCAAATGAGCCCAGGAAAATTCCGACGGATACGAAGAGGCTGCTTTGCAAAAAACGCAAAAACCCAGAGCCAAAGCATGCCAAGCTCAGAAGGACCTTCACCTGCATGGCATCAACTGCAACTCATTGCTTCAAGAAGCCAGCCATTAAACATGGCATCAAAGATCATGCTGATTAACAAAAAATGAATTTGAAACATTGCGTTGATGCACCCATGACTCAAACTGTTACCACACGGAAACTTGGAATAATAATGTATCAGGGAAACATTCACAAACATCGGGGGCCAAGCTAAGTTCCACGCCATTGGATATGACACCAACAGCTAGACGTTCCATGAAAATAGTTTTGACACACACCTAGTAAGTGTCATTTAGATATTACGCATCTCCTCGGTTGGTCCTCTTTATTGAGGACAAAACAGAACATGTGCAAGAGAATGAAGAGGATGAACCCTTAGAGAGGATCGTTCAGCCTATACCCAGCACTCCTGCCACTGAGTAAATGTTTTCATGAGAAACACAAAACAACGTAACTCAATTGAGGAGGAGACTCAGCCAAAGACATCAAAAAGGGATTTAATTAATGGCGATGATTTACAAGAGAACTATAGTGAGTAGGAGTTATAGGAAAGAAAAGAGCCTCAAGACGAAAAACAGGAAGGTCGCACCGATTATCCAATAGGCTCTCCAGAGGGCTTGACTCACCAGTCTCAAACACACTGACTGATGATCTAGGGAAGTGTTTTGCAAAATTTAAGAGAGCAGCAGCAAATTCTGCCACTGCTACTGAAGTGGGGGAGAAGACATGGATTTCAAGGAAGACATGTTAGAACAGCAAGATCTGGGGCTCACTCCAAAGTCAGTGAAAAATAAATCAAACTTACAGTAGCCAAACCTCTGACTCGCAGATCTGTATATGTCAGGATTCAGAAAAAACATGTACCATAACTTGAAGATTATAACAATGGGCCTCATCACGACCTCGGCGGTAGCGCTAGCGCTATTAGCGCGGGGGCTATTAGCGCGACCGCCATAGCCCCCGGCGCTAATAGCGCGGGATCAGGAGTTGGCCGGACTTGGAAGTCCCCATTCCCCATTGAGCCCATTCGGGAATGCCCCATTCCCCATTGGGCTCAATGGGGAAATTTCACGCTCATACCGCGGGCGGATTTCCCGCCGGCGGTATTAGCGCGAATTCTCGGCGGATTTCACACCAGCTCAGAGCTGGTTTGAAATCCGCCGAAGCCCTGATCCAGCGGACCCTTAAATCCGGCGGTAATAGCGCTACCGCTGGATTTAAGGGTTACCGCCGAGGTCGTGATGAGGCCCAATGTATGGGCATAGGCCATACTTGTATCACTTGTGATAACCATGGCAAGGAATAGGTGTGGCCTTCTGCATCAACATCTGAAGCCCCATTACAAAAGGAAAGTAAAATGGCATATCAAATGGCATACAAGATGGCGACAACTGTGGGATACAGTCTACAAATCACAAATTGAAAAAAATGGCCTACTGGCCTGTAATGACAGGGCCAATTAGAGTAAAAACAGGCCAATTAGAGTAAAAACATGCACATTTGTATTTGTATTTTGTATTTATTGAATTTTATATAGTGCTTTAAGGCAAAGTGCTTTACATGGCAACAACAGGAATTACATAAGAAACAAGTTAATACAATTCATGAATCAAATAACCGAGAACAATATGTAGAACAATTTGCCAAGATCATTACAATATACATAAGCGGAATAGAACGGTGAAAGAGACAGTAGAGAACTGTCAGGTAGTAGGTTGGAGTAGGTGGGATTTTAAGGTTGTGCAGAAATATGAATAAGAGTTAATGGAGCGGATAGGGAGAGGGAGAGAGTTCCAGTGAAGTGGGGCAAGGAGCTGGAAGGAACGGAAGCGGGATGGTGTGCAGGGTGCAGGTAGAACAGAGAGTAGGGAGTGGTCAGCAGAGCGGAGTGAGCGAGAGGGAGAGTAGAATGAGAGGAGGGAGGAAAGGTAAGGTGGGGCAAGATCATATAGAGATTTGAAGACGAGACAGAGGAAGTTGAATTTGAGTTGAGAGTGAAATGGGAGCCAGCCTGGAGAGAATAGTGAAGAAGAAATAGAAACGTAAGGAGAGAGGAGACAGAGAGAACGGATGGCAGAATTGTAGACAGACTTAAGGGGCGCTAGATATGAGGCGGGTAGGCCAAAGAGGAGAGCAGAGCAGTAGAAGAGTCGAGAGAAGATTAAAGAAGATATTAAGAGTTTAGTGGCATTGAAGGTAAGGAAGGATCGAATTTTGTGAATGTTATAAAGGTGGAAGTGACAGGCACAGGAGGTAAGAGAGATATGGTGAGCAAAGGTGAGGTTAGAGTCGAAGTGGAGGCCAAGGTTGCGGGTGAAGGGGGAGATGGGGAGCTGGGAGGGGGAGAGAGGATAAAGGGAGGGGGAGATGGGGAGGGAGGGTGTTGGCAGGAAGGAATAGAACTTATCAGTGTTCAGGGTAAGAAAGTGGGAGGACATCCAGGAATCGATACCAGTGAGACAGGAAGAGAGTTTAAGGTGGATGTCGGGAGTGAAGGAGAGGAAGAGTTTGGTGTCATCGGCGTAGAAGTGATGAGAGACACCAAAGGAGGAGATGATTGGAGCTAGGAGGGAGTTGTAAAGTGAAAAGAGAAAAGGCCGAGCACGGAACCTTGGGGGAAGCCAAAATCGAGGGAGTAGGTAGAAGAGATGTGGCCGCCCCAGGAGACTGCAAAGGAGCGATTGGATAGGTAGGAGGAGAACCAGTTGAGAACAGGCAGGCAGGCCCTATGCCAGAGGCAGGGTTTACAGACCACACAGGCTATACTGAGGGCAAGGCCACCAAACCTTCAGTCCTTTAAATCAGGTCATATCATTTGTTCAAGGTACATGGGGCCAAACCTCTGAAATCTATCCATACGTGCACTACCTGCAATCCCAATTCACTACCTCAAAACTCATTGTCAAGCTACAAAATATACCATCAACAAGCTGAATCTACCAAAGCAGCGTGCAGCCTTGCTCAAAGATGTTTGAGGTGTTCTACTAAAGGCTTAATGGGGGCGGCAGGGGTTCATAGAGACTGTTCCACCTCTTGACAGGAGTTCAGTTATCTGCTCAATTTACTTTCTAATTCCCAAAATAAATCAAACCATGAATCCAGTTCTAGAATTAATGCCACCAAACATATTCGTAAAGCCACACAAATTCTGCATGACTACAGTCCAGAAGGTGATCCTGTTGTTGTAGCAGGGAGTCTACATTGCCACATTGGTCATGTAAGATGGATACTTTTATATTTTAATTTTCTCCCTGTATCGCTGATACCTGCGATTCAGGATGGCAACCACCACTACCAGTTCAAAGTGCCTCCTTTTGGGATGGCATCCGCTGCGTGTGTATTGACAAAGGTGTTCACAGTAGTGACTGCACATCTGTGAAGAAAAGGAATTAAAGTAAATCTGTACCCACATGATTGGCTTATGATAGGGGACAGTGTCAAATAGGGTCAACACAACACTCAAACTATGAATAATCTCTTGCATCACCCAGGCTTCCCATTAACCATAGGAAAGTCAAAGCCTTCAGCGCAGCAGAAACAAGGCATTCCTGTGAGCGCAGCTAAACATGAAATTGGCAAATGGCTACCCATCGAAGAATAGGTTGCAACAGTTGCTTGTACATATTCCTGCCACATCAAGAGATCTAAGTGCGAACACTCATGAAGTGCCTTAGCATGACGGCATCATACATATTCCTTACTCACGTCTAGACATGCTTCCTTAACAAGAATACTTGTCAGGGCAATGGTCACAAGGGACAGGCACATGGGATACTATAGTGTTTATTTCAGAAAAATTTATGAGCATTTGTTAACAGTGCAAGTGAGCACTGTAAAAAATCACATCTTTGGTGAGATGGGAAGCTCACTTGCAGTCTCCAACAGCAGGCAAACCTCCATGTAAATGTACTGAAAATACTAGCAGTAAAATACACACTTAAAGCCGTCCAGGTATGTATACGTCACAAAAGTATGGTGCTCAGTACAGACCACATTAGAGCCATGTTTTCCATCAACAGACAAGGTGGAACTCAACTCCAAACTGGCCGAGGATTTCCCAACAAATCTGCCATTGGCACATCCATCAATAAGTGCTCCTGCAAGTAGGATGCATACCAGGGATACACAACTGTCTAGTGGATACCCCAATTAGGACAGTAACCCAAGAACATGAATGGGGACTAAACATGAATGTACACACCAGTTTTTCGAATAGGCCTATTACCAAAGTGTAGACTTTTTTGCAACAAAGATCAACAGAAAATGCTAAAACGTCTCATCCACCACATACATACCTATGGGGTCTCTAGGCATTCCTCTATGGATGAACTGGTTAGGGATGGGTGTTTACTCCCCCCCCCCCCAACTCCCATCCTACATGGGTTAGTCTACATATTGATTGAAGGAAATGCAGCATTAAATCCTGTAGGGCCCAGTTGGACACGACAGCTGTGGTACCCATACATACTTCACATGGAAGTAGAACAAAGAGAAGCCACAAAATAACACACCCTAATCCAAAAGGCCTGAACCTGGCGGCATGGCTTCTGTGGTCATAGATTTTGCCCACTTTAATCTTCCCTTGCAATGCATTGTGATACTTCATGAGGCAATAAAGACAACATCCTGTTTCTTCAACAGATGAAAACAGTTTGTCAATTGGTGCAAAACAAAACAAATCAGCCCTATTGACTTTTTGTCAGCTGATATTGTCACCTAGTTACTGTTCTTACTTAACTCTGGATTGGTGCTCAATTCCGTCAAGCTCCACCGGGCATCTCGTGCTGCATGCACCAAGTCACAGCACAAGGAATTCTGATGGAAAATACCAGTGGTTTAGGCTTTCGTGGAATGAGTTATCTACCTGTCGTTTATCTGGCACAAAGCTGGAATATGGGTACAGCGCTGTATAGGTTAATGGGACTCCCAAATGAGCCAATCATTAAGACCACCCTGAAGTTGCTCAATTACGACATGGTTTTTCTGGTAGTGGTCACATCTATTTGAAACGTCAGTGAAATGTAGCCACTTTCAGTTAATGATCCCTCTGTGGCTCCTCACAACAACAAGGTGGTTAATCAAACTCACCCTCATTTCTCATCAAAATATATCAAAGTTCCATTTCAACCAATCCATTGCACTTCTGGCCATTTTCCCTTATCCTCTTACACCACAGGGACATCAGTAGATATTCACAGCCATGTTTTGCTGTGCACAGATCTTTGTGTCTTTTACCACAGGGCAAGAGGGTAACCTGATATCAAAGGCTACTACTGCATGTCGAATTGCACGTTGTAAACAAGAATATTACAAATGCTTACCCTTCACTCCAAAGGCACACTACACATAAGCCGTATTAGCTTTTATTGCACATTTTCAGCTAGCAGACATATGCAAAACGTTTTGTTTGGTGTTAACTTCATACCTTTACAAAACACTGCAGTATAGACACACAAACATCATCATCAAACATACTTTTATTCAGCATTTTAACCTTTAAGTTATAAAATACAGTTTGTACAAAAAGAATACAAAGGTACAAATATTCACAGTTGATAGATAAATGAGATCTATACAGTTACACTATTTACAACATAATGGGCAAATAGGACCAGAAATTACAATACAAGGTAGTATAGATACTGGACTTTGCAATAAAAATTCATGCTTTTGTTTGTCAATGTTTGGCTAGGATCCTGCCAAGATATAGGTGCAGTGACTATTGGTGAGAGCAAAGCTCGCAGCCACCAAATCTCACTCACCCTTATCTATGTTGACAGGGCCATACTTAATAATCCTGCCTCTCAACAGCCATGCCCTAGGGATGAAACGCTCCGTGTCAGAAACCACATAGGGAAGGAGGCATTCTTTTAGGAATTGTAGAGCTGGCACTGCTTGGCGAATTCCTGTGTTGAACAGAATACGTTGCAGGTACATGCGTCTCAAACACTCTGTTTTTTTACATAGTAATAGGAAATGCAGCATATTTTCCGATCTAGAACCACACATTGGGCACAGCTCTGATTGGGACCCCTGCCACCTCCTAGTTAGACAAGCCACTGGAAGGCATCCAAGCATAAAGCAGATATAAAGAGATTTCTCGAAGGGCACACGAGTGGAGGCAAGGTAAGTCTTGAACCCCAGTTCTACTGAGGTATTAAGGTATTCACCACCAACCTTCAGTTTTGTGGCATCCACTCTAAGTTTGTCATACATTTGCTTTTTAACCTTGTTTATTAGATCAGTCAAATTCCATACCACTGGTACCTGGGGTTCACTACATAGATCAGGCATGCATAATTATAGTAGACAGTCCTTCACGTGTGCTAACCACTTTAGGCTTTTCTCCCCTTCATGGCTCATTACATGTGACAACGCCTTCCTATGTACTTCCAACCCTTCTCTATTCCAAATCCTGGCCCAGAACATAACTGGTCTATTCAAAATCCGATCTGTGACCCTATTATTATCTAGTTCAAGGTGGACCAGTACTGACGGAGCTGACACTGGTAGGTGTAGTAATTTCTTTAGACACACAAACAAGAGCAGATTCACACAAGGGTCAAGTGATTTTAAAGTATGTATTTACTACTCTTCCTTTAGCTCACCCACTGCCTACTTCAGGTACTTCTTGCTAATCTTTGCAAAGCATGTGAATATAAACAGATCGCAAGCCTCAGAAGCCAGTTGTTACTTGCCACTAACCGTCTTCTGTATCATGTATCTCTTTAGAGCCACATGTACCTATCCAACCTCCTGACATGGGAGCTATAGAACACTAGCTCTACTTTCTATACATTCTGCTACCATGTGTGAGTTTTTTAGAAAAGGAATCATATGAGGATGTTGACTCATAATGGGTATACACATAAGGGTAGTGTGCAGCACTGAACACACTAAAGTAGCCTGGACAAAGACTGTCCAGAACGCTACCTAGACACTCATCTGGTGTGGCCCACTGGACCTAGTTGTGTTTAACAAATATCACACAACAGCTGTATAGACATCGCATAGTCAAAATTATTTTAATCAGAATATACCCTTTCATAAAAAAATTAAGTTCCTCGTTTAACACACAATACATAAGAAAACATGAATCAATTGAGTTCTGTAACTCCCCAAAAGTTAATTAAATGACAGGAGTCTCAACGCTGCAGATCCTTATTCAATCACCAACTAAGGTGACACCCTCAACAGAATAAAACCAAAAAACAACCAATGATTGTTGTCATAAACATAAATCTCTTGTCCCCATCTCATAGTTTACAATCAAAATCTTGTTAATACAATATAATACAGATTCCTAAATGAGGGTTTATGTTGAAACAAATCCTACGCATTTTTGGACATCTAGTACCATCATCAGGGAACAACCCTCATATATATCAAAACCACTGTCTGCTTCTGGATAATTTTGCTTAGAGGTCAGTACCACAATTACTGAAAGCCAGTACTGGCATGCACGAGAGAGCACCTCTCAAACTTGCTTCATTAACTGCTAGTCCGGTAAGTAACAAGCATACAAGGTTCCCCTCTCCCCACCCTCACTGGAGTGCTGCCTGAATGCGCCGTCACTATCGTGAATGCCTCTGCAGCTTGTTCGCGTACCTCTCACCGTAGATTAATCCAATTTGCGCTTATAGAAGCTTGGTAGAGTCTTCCATAACAGTCCACTGCAGCACTGCAAATGTTGATGCCCTTACACCTTAGAAAAAACAACTTGTAATACTCTGCACCAACCACTGCATGGTGGCCTGTGCACAGTATGTGACTCTAAACAGATACCTAAAGGTCCAAGGTCAGCCACACTCTGGAATCTGGAGGCTCTCAGCTATCATAAAATATGTAATCCTTTATTGCCCGGTGAAACAAACCATGGGCACAACAACATATTTCACACTCACACGCTCTTCTTCAGAGTTGCAGTTATATATATGTGTTTGTGTGTGTGTGTGTGTTGGTATGTAAAGGAAGGTGGGAAAGAGCCGGAAAAGAGGGAATTGCAAAAAAGGGCAATTTGCATTTCTGTCAAATAACCCCTTATTTATGAATGTATTGTTGATTTAACTGCTGCCATCTGCATTATAAGATTTCTTTGTGGCATACAAATGTGTTGGCTTCAAAACCTTTTGAAGTAAAACATTTCTACCTACAACTCCATCTTCATGCTGGAGGACTGTAACCTTCTCAATCCTGCCACAGACACCCGCCTTGATTTTAATTCCCTCTTGTATGACCAATCTCTACTCCCTCCAAGACCAGCCTAACCGTTCTGGTGTGAACCTTATCGACTTGGTCTTTTTCTCTACTTCGCTACCCTCCTTTAATCTCTTCATTAACCATTTACCCTCTGATCGCTTCACTGTTCAATTTAACATCTTAGCCCCTCCACCATCTACTCCTCTTTTCCCCTCTTCAATTACATAGTAAATTAGAGCAGGGTTTGATGATGTGAGTACATTTATCCTGCCTTCCTCCCATGTCCATGCCTCTTCCATTGACTGCAGCTATTCTGATTTTCTCTATCCACTTATTCACTGATGGCTCCCTTTAACCAACACTATAACTACCCTTCATGCACAATAACCCCTTTCTGTCCCTGTCCTCTGGCATGGATCACCTCTGAAATCCAGACACCCACCTTCCTCCTAACCTATAAAGGTAAAATTGTTGGTCTCACCTCTGCACTGAACTCTGCAATATTCTCCTACTTCCAAATGTAATCTCCTCTCTTTGCAGACATTTGTCTACGCTCCAAGCTTTGCTCAGACCCCATGCCTCGCAAACCAATAACCATTTCCTCTTCCATCCCTACTAATGACTTACTACTTTTCCTCTGGAATCTCTAAAATTCATAACACTCTCACATCACTCCCTTCTCTCCCGCCCCAACCTTCTTCTGTCCACCACCTCTCCCCCTACTCCTTCCAGTCACAAATACTTCTCCCCTACCTCTCCAACTAGATTAGCACCCATCCTCTGCAGCACCAACCCATCCTTATCTCGTATTGATATGTTTGCTCGTCAAAATAGGGCCTGATTCACATACGCGTTTTATAATGGTGCAACCTCATAGGAAAACATTGTGTGAATCAGGCCCTTAGGCTCAATCACCTGCCCTTATTTTGTTGCTCTCTTTAACCTTTCTCTCTCTGCTAGACACTTCCCTGCCTCCTATAAATCTGCAACTGTTCTAACCCTCTTGAAGAAACCCTATGCTAAGTCAGATGCCCCAGCCAACTATCACCCAGTATCTCCCTTCCTCAATATTCAAGGAGCCTTGAGTGGGTGGTATTAACTGCAACACTAAATACCTTGAGGATGACATTGGAGATCTACTTCAAGCTGGCTTCTGTAGACAACACTACACTGAGATGTCACTTGTGCATGTCCTTGGGTTTAGCAAATGTGCTCCAAAATTGCCTCCTATCTGTAAGAGCACTCTTTTAAAATTATCTGAAACTTGAAAACCTCTAATTCCACCCCACCCCCTGTTGGGGTCCCCCAAGTATCAGTCTTTGTAACGCTATTCTTAAGCATGTGTACATCTGCTCTAGAAGGATTCATCTTCTTCTTCGGCTGTCACTATCACCTCTTTGCTGTTGACTCTCACATTCTCTCTCCTTCCCCCCAGCCTCACCAGCCATCTCAAAACAGATGCTCAACTGTCTCACTGCAATCGATCACTGGATGCCTTTCCTCTGCCTCATACTGAACTCTTCAAAAATGGAAGTCATCTTTCTCCCTGCTTCCATTGCCAACCCTCCCCTGGCCTATACTATCTAATTCCTGCCTGTCCACCTAGCATCCACTCTCTAGGCTCGCAACCTTGGGTTCTCTTTGACAGTGACCTCAGACTGCAAACATTCATCACTACAACTTCCTCGGCTGATTATGCTATTCTTGTCAACATTAAGAAGATTCATCCATTTCTTACGTATCACACTATGATAACTCTAAAGTTCAGACTCATGCCCAGCAAACTAAAGGACTGCTTTTGCCCGGTCTTTTGCCTTTCTCATTTCTCCTTCCTCCAGCTAAAGAAAACCTTCAACTTCACTATTTACTCTCTCTACAACATACCCAGATCCTTCCCTTCTTCTACCTCCCGACACCATGATGGTTGGCACTCCATGCGCAACTGCTCCTTCTATCAATGACCTTGCTGCTCAGAAATTAGCGGATTGTATCTCTGTCTATTCACCATCTTGTTGACTGTGCTCCTCCATTGCAATCAACCTCACTGCTCCATGCCCCTGTGCCTCCTCTTTCTTCCACTCTTTCTTCCTACTCATCCTGCTTAACTGGTAGATGATGCCCACTGTATTCAAAGCCAGGTTGACTGTGGATATCTTTAAAACTTGGCTTAAACTTCACTTACTTGCCAAAGAAGGAGTTCCCATTGCCTATTCCACCCACCCCCTCACCTGACCCTGCCACTGCTTCCAGTGCCATGTAATAATGTAAATGTGTATATTTGTCTAGCACATCTCTTTAGTTTGCAGAACCTGCCGCCTAGGTCAGGGGTCTGCAACGTTTGGCTCTCCAGATGTTTTGGACTACAACTCCCATCAGCCACAGCCAGCATATACAATGGTGAGGGATCATCCCAATCTTAGTCCAAAACATCTGATGAGTCACAGATTGCAGATAACTGCCCTGGATTAATGTGACCTTTGGGAGGCACCTGTTTCTTAAGTATTTTTGTTCCTTTTGTTTTGTTCCATGTCCATGTCCCACTTTTTCCTCTGTTCTTATAATAAATACAAATACAAATATTGTTTTATTTCTTTCATTTCAGAGATAGGAGCCAGTTGTGATCCTGCTCCTTCCATTCCCAATGGTGACGTTACTGCCACACGAGAGACTTATGAATCAGGAAGTAGGGTGGTATACCAATGTCAATATTTACATAAAATGATTGGAAGCAGCATCGTTGAATGCTGGAATGGAGCCTGGTCGAGGGCATTACCTGAATGTTTAGGTATTTATAAGAACATTTTACATATTAAATCAAGGGAAACCAAACGTGTACTATGGATCTGGCCTCCTCTGGGTCATTTGACTGAATGTTATATTTGCATCAGTGAGTGACATGTTTGGTTAGCAGTCATATGCATTATGGGATCTATAAATATTCTGTTTGTAAATTAAAGCACACACACACACAGCATTCTAGTTTCATTGGCCATCATTTGCAGTGCAGTGGGTAGGAAAAGTGATGGTTCATACTTGGTCTTTGTTTAATGGAAGTAAAGGGTTTCAAGCTAGTATTGACAATACCTCTTATTTGTTATGGATTTTACTTCTCACACATTTCTGATCTTTGTATTATGGTGGGAGGGACACTACAGTTATGGATACATGATGCTTTACATATGAAAATGAGAAAATATTTTCCTCTGTTAATTTTGACACTGTGCACAAAAGTTCCCCAAATTTGTCAAGCAATTGATATGGGCACATCTGAATACACATCAGATTTGGTGAGGTTACATGAACCTTTCCATATATAGAATGAATGTGGAGAGAATTGTTTTTTTTGCATTGGTTATTCTGTAAATCCTCAAAAATATGCTTATCCCAAAATCGGCTGCTTTACCACATAAATCTCTAAATGGATCAACCAAACTTGAGATTATTTTTCTAAGCACAAGACCTGTATCTATATTTTTGTACACGTGGAACCGTGAATGTGGGGTAGGCTTGTCCACGGTTGTATGGTCAATGGTAATTTATTTTATTTTATTATAATTTTTGATCGGGGCGGGCCCTATCAGAGGGTCTTGCAGCACCTTTCAAGGTTCAACGGTTCAAAAGGCGGGAGGTTAAACAGAAGTTACAAAATGTTTTCAGGACAGGATTGGAAGATCAGGATAGGCAAGTGGTAGCAGGTGGGGTGGAAGGACAGGGTTATGTGTCGGCAAACAGGTCATTGTAAAAATCTTTCTGAAAGGCGTGATGGAGCATGCATTGCAGATGTGAAGAGGTATGGCATTCCATACTCTCGGGGCCCACTGACTAAATGCTTATTTTTGTGTGCATGTTAGTTTGCAAAGTGGAATGTGTAGGAGATGATGGCTTGATTGTCAGGTGTGTGTGTGGGTGATGGGTTTGAATTTGTAGTGAAGGTAAGATGGGGTGTTGTGGCGCATTGCTTTAAAAATAATGCAGAGTCCTTTGAAGGTAATTCTTTGGGGTATGGGAAGCCATTGGAGCTTGGCAAGAGCTGGAGTGATGTGTGAATATTTGGGTAGGTGGAGGTTGAGTGGAGGTTGAGTCTAGCTGCTGCGTTTTGGATAGCTGCGCAACAAAATGAAAGAGGACTTAGCCCACACAACTAAAAGTGGGACCAACAACAAAACACAACCAAGCAAATGCTCTCTAAAACTCTGTACATTCATTTGAACAATATTCAACACCTGCTGTAAATGCAATTGAAAAAGAACTTAATTAAAAGAGGATTTTAGAAGCATAATTTAATCAAAAATTGAAAAATGTGCACAATATAATTGAAAGAACCAAATTTGCGCAAAATGCATACATGTACTATATATATATATATATATATATATATATATATATATATATATATATATATTTACACCGTACCACTTCACGCACACAGTTGCCTCAGCTGGGCAAGAATAACCCCAAAGATAAGAATCAAGAACACCACAAGGGCACACATGCCAAAAAGCGTGTTCAATAGAGAGTACAAACTACACAAACTAAACACAAATCATGAAACAAACATATCCTTGTGACATATCCATCTGGGACTGCACTTGTGTGTCAGCCCATGCAATTCCACCAATGTGGTTTACATTATCTTGTGCCCATGCCAGAAGGCGTAGATCAGCATGTGTCATGATCTCTGCTTCCAAAAGGTCAGGGCTTTCCCAACTTCCTTGGAAGCAGATCCATAACCCAGGTTCCGAGTGCCAACCAGTCCCAATTGGGACCTTTTGGACCCAGTCCTGGCGCCAGTGGCACCAGGCTCATAAATATGCCCAGTCCCAGCGCTGGAAGCGCCGGGCTCATAATGCTTGGGTGGACTTACCTGCAGCAGACCATGCTGCTTACTTGCCTGCCAGTTGAGCCTCTGATCCTCTTCTGTTTGGAACTACTTTTCCTGTTGGGTGGGGCAGGAGCCACTCCCTAGATTCAGAACACTGGAACTCTTCTGGAAAGCAGGAACTCTTTTCTTACCTAGGCGTGGCTGTGGAAGGAGACACCTAAGCACTACAGGAGGCTATTTAAACCACACCCGATGGATGAATCTTGCTTTGCGTTATTCTGCATCCTCTGCAGCAGAACGCTCATCGTGTCTTCTGCATCTGATCCTGGGCCTAAGGAAAAAGGCTTACCATCCTGAATCCAGTCTTCAGCAACACCTATAAAGACAAGAAAGAACAGGTTAGCATTACGGTCTTCAGTGACAGCTCTTCACTTACCTGGTCCATCAGCTGTCACCAACGCCTTGCGGTGCATTCCGGCATCTGAAAGACAAAGGCTTACCTACTCTTCGTGCGCTCCGGAGGTCTTCACACTGCATTCCGGCGTCTGAAAGACAAAAGCTTACCAACTCTTCGCACGCTCCAGAGGCCTTCGGCGTTGCAACCCGCATCTGAAAGACAAAACAAGGTGCGTTTAAAGACATTGGGGAACTTTAATACTCACGTGCCATTACTCCTTTCCACATCTAACCCAGTGGGTATTCTGGCACCCTGCAGCCGCTCCGAACTTGTACCTGCAAAATAAAAAGACAGTTAGAGCGCATCGTGAAGCAGGCAACAAGCACTTACTTACGTGCTTCCAGGCGCTTCTATTCATCACACGGGCTCCATCTTCAACTCACTTCAGCCCGTCATCCGCCATCGCCGGAACCCTGCAAAACAAGAAACATCATTACTAAAGACTTTAAAGACATTAGAATTACTCGAAACTTACCGTTCGTGCAGTAAACGACGGACAGCAGTCCTCTGAAGTCAAGAGGCCTGCTCCCCTTATCCAGTGAAGAAACTGGTTACAGCACCCTGCCCCGAGGCAGATGGAGAGCACGGCGTTCACTTACCTAAGACATCTTACCCTTTGAGCCAGACATACAGTGCACAGAGGTCCAGCCCAAAGAGCCAGCCGTGTGTTACACATCACCTTTGAAGATACGGTATACGCCCAGTCAAGACCGGCGCCTCTACGGGAATCAGGTGAGCGTTACATAACGCAAAGCCTACCACAAAACTCCCGTCCAGGCGCTATGGAAACCTCAGATACCGACCAGCTAGCCCAGTTACTTGGGGAACTAAGGGCAGAAGTGCATGCAGCCCGTCAGGAAACGAACGCTCTAAGAAGGGAACTGATTATTTCCAAGGAGCGAACAGATGATCTCGCTAGACAATTGCTACAGTCACAAGCCGGACAGACCCCGTTACCCGCATCTGGGGGAAATCTTCCTTCTACATCCGCTATGAATCCAGTGCAGATCAACCTACCTGGGAATGTACCTCTGGCTCCGCCCGAACGATTTTCTGGTGACCCAAAGAAGTTTGCAGTATTTATCAATCAGTGCCGGTTGCATTTCTTATGCCGGCCAGCAGCCTTTCCAACTGATCAAGCTAAAGTAGCTTTCGTGCTTTCGTACCTTAGTGGCAATGCGGCAGACTGGTCGATCCCTCTAGTAAATCAAGATGATCCGGTCCTCCATGATTTTCAAGCTTTTCAGCTCAGTATGGAAAAACTGTTCGCAAGACATTCACAGGGGCAGGCCTTGGACAATGAGCTTCTTTCGTTGCGACAAGGTAATCAAGACCTTTTGGCTTATATTGCATCTTTCAACAGACTGATAGTGGAAACTCAATGGCCTGAGGACAAAAGGATTACGCTGTTTTATAGAGGTCTACGTGGAGAGCTCAAAGATGTGTTAGCCCAAGTAGTGAATCCCCCACAAGATTGTTCGGACTATATAGACTTAGTCGTTCAAATAGATCACAGACTGCAGAACAGGAAGGCCGATCGTTCCAAGTTTGATGCTCGAGTATTTTCCAAACCGCCAACTCCTTCCCAAGGAGTAGACTCCGGGCAACCCATGCAAATAGGGGGTCTGAAAGGTCCTCTAACACAAAAGGAGCGGGAAAGGAGAAAACAGTTGCAATTATGCCTCTATTGCGGAAACTCAGGGCACTTTCTTCGAGACTGTCTGGTGAAACCTGCCAAGAAGGCAGTAGGAGCTGCAGTTACCAAAGTTACAAACTCTGAGCAGGGAAACGACCTCGCCCGACAAGAATAGAGGTCCTCTTGCCGAGCGTGAAAACCAGTTCCGTGACCTCGCATTTCGTGATACCTATGGTCCTCATTAGCCCTGATAATCCGGATCGATTACATGCAATTGAAGCTTACGTCGACAGCGGTGCCATCGGCAATTATGTGGATCATGAAATGGTTTTGAGGATGAATCTAACTCTTTGTCCCAAGGCTGTAAAGGACGTCATTACTACGGTGGATGGTACGGAGATAGCCTCCGGGCCAGTAACGCATACCACTCAAGAGGTGACGCTATTAAGTCAAGATGGACACCATGAGAAGATCGTGTTCGATGTGATCAAGGCCCCTCAGTTTCAGATTATTCTAGGAATACCTTGGTTAGAGAAACACAATCCTCTGATCGATTGGCGAGCAAGAACGGTCCAGTTTCCAGAATGTGTCTCTACTTGTCACCCTCCACCTGGTGTTGCACTGGCAGCAATTTCTTCAGAGACTCCCCAGTTACCTCCCGAATACCTAGAATACCAAGATGTTTTCCGGAAGGATCAGGCTAACTCTCTACCTCCTCATAGGTCTTCTGACTGCCAGATAGACCTGATACCTGGATCTACTCCTCCTTGTAGTAGAATTTATGCCCTCACCGAGCCTGAGAACCTTCACCTTCGACAATACCTGGATCAATACCTGGCAAATGGGTTTATTCGTCCTTCCAAGTCCCCTGCTTCTTCAGCTTTGTTCTTCGTTCCAAAAAAGGAAGGAGACCTTAGAACTTGTATAGATTATCGCTCCCTGAACCAGATCACCGTTAAGAATAGATATCCGTTACCTTTGATCCCTGAACTCCTGGACCAAGTCAGAAAAGCATGCATATATACAAAGCTGGATCTTAGAGGAGCTTACCACTTGGTACGAGTAAAAGAGGGCGATGAATGGAAGACGGCCTTCCGCACCAAGTATGGGCTATTTGAATATCAGGTCATGCCCTTCGGACTTTGCAATGCCCCGGCCGCCTTTCAATATTTTATGAACGATGTCCTCAGAGAGCTCATAGATGTATGTGTTGTTGTTTACATTGACGACATCCTCGTTTATTCTTCATCGGAATCTGAACATCGGAAACACGTGAAAATGGTCCTCGAAAGATTGCGTCAACACAAACTTTTCGCTAAGTTGGAAAAATGTGTTTTCAACGTGACTGAAGTTGAATTCTTGGGATTCATATTATCACCTGGCGGAGTGCGTATGGATTCAAAGAAGGTCGATGCAGTTCTCAAATGGCCATCACCATCCTCCGTAAAAGGTGTGCAAAGCATGTTAGGCTTCGCTAACTTTTACCGCAGGTTTATCCCCGAATTCTCTCGAATAGTCCAGCCCATCACTGCCTTGTTAAAGAAAAACAAACGTTTTGAATGGTCTACCGAGGCGGAACAAGCTTTCCAGGATTTGAAGACTAAATTTATCTCTGCACCAATCTTAAAACACCCTCGCCCCGAACTCCCCTACATCGTGGAAACTGATGCTTCAAGCCTTGCCATGGGGGCAGTTCTATCACAAAAGGACCCGGTAACCAATCAGTTGCATCCCGTGGCATTTTGGTCCCGCAAATTCTCGCCTCCTGAAATCAATTACACGATTACTGACAAGGAACTTCTGGCTATCAAGTCTGCCTTTAAGGCTTGGCGGCATTATCTGCTGGGGGCCCGACACACCGTTACTGTGGTTACGGATCACTGAAACCTGCAATATTTGAAAACCGCAAAAGCCCAATCCTCTAGACAACTCCGTTGGGCATTATTCTTTGCCGAGTTTGACTTCATAATTACCTATCGACCTGGTACAAAGAACGGTAAAGCTGATGCCCTTTCTCGGATGGGAGTGGAAGAACACTTGATCAACCCTAAACCTGTACCAATCATTCCCGAACAAAGAATTCTGGGTGTAATCGCCACAGAATCCATAGAGGAAGTTAAGGATAAAGCCAGGCAACTTGTAACTCCAGCAGACATACAGAATTGGCATCTGCAGGGAAAGGACTTTGCAGTAAAGGACAACTTATTGTATTTCCAAGAACGATTATACCTACCCAGCACAGATTTACAGAAAAAAGTAATCTCGTGTTATCACGATTCCTTAATGGAAGGACATCCCGGTATGGCCAAGACCTCAAAAAAGATCAAGCGCTACTTCTGGTGGCCGTCTTGGAAAAAAGATATCAGAGACTTTATAATGTCCTGTGGAGTGTGCGCCCAAAACAAGAGTCAAAAGGAAAGACAGCAGGCCTCTTACGCCCTATTGACATCCCACCTCGCCCTTGGCATACGCTTTCTATGGACTTCATCACCGATCTACCTCCATGCTCCGGATACAATACGATTCTAGTAATCGTGGACTTATTCTCCAAGATGGCGCATTTCATTCCGCTCAAAGGCTTGCCAACAGCAGCAACTCTGGCCCGAGAATTTCTCGAAAACATCGTCCGACTGCACGGTTTTCCTTCGGTTCTAATTTCGGATCGAGGTAGTCAATTTATTTCTCATTTTTGGCGAAGTTGCTGTCGGTCGGCTCAAATTGATCTGAGACTATCGACCAGTCACCACCCTCAGACCGACGGACAAACCGAGAGGACCAATCAAACTCTGGAACAGTATTTACGCTGCATGCTGCAACAAACTGAAAAAACTTGGAAAGACATCCTTTGGATAGCCGAATATGCCTACAATAACTCTGTCCATTCGGGAACTGGGAAAACCCTGTTTTTTCTTTTGTACGGCAGTCACCCTCGAACCTCGGAGTTGGATCCCCTCCAAGATCTTGAAACACCAGCAGTAGACTACCTGCATTCTACAATCACCCAAGCCTTTAAGGAAGCTGTTTCTCACCTTGAAAGGGCTAAAGAACAATACAAGAAAGGAGCAGATCAACATCGGAAGGAAGCCCCTCAATATCAAGTAGGGGATCAAGTCTGGTTATCCACCAAATATCTACCTCTAAAAGGGCCACGCACATTCAACCCAAGATACCTTGGTCCCTATTCCATCACTACCATAGTAAACCCAGTAGCGGTCAAGTTGGACTTGCCCCCGCACATGAAGATACATCCGGTCTTCCACGTCTCTCTATTAAAACCCGTGAAACCTCAAACCCGACTAACTAAATCTCCAAAACCTATCCTAGTTGATGGAGAACTCGAGTTTGAAGTCAAAAGCATTCTGGACTCCAAGATCTCCAAATCTAAACTATTTTACCTAATTGACTGGAAAGGCTACGGCCCCCAAGAGAGATCCTGGGAACCTGCTGAATATGTCCACGCTCCTCGCCTAATCAAAAGATTTCACTGAACATTTCCTGACAAGCCAAAACCCCCGGAGAAGCCCGGTTTGGGAGGGGCCTTGAGGGGGGGTACTGTCATGATCTCTGCTTCCAAAAGGTCAGGGTTTTCCCAACTCCCTTGGAAGCAGATCCATAACCCAGGTTCCGAGTGGCAACCAGTCCCAATTTGGACCTTTTGGACCCAGTCCTGGCGCCAGTGGCACCAGGCTCATAAATAAGCCCAGTCCCAGCGCTGGAAGCGCCGGGCTCATAATGCTTGGGTGGACTTACCTGCAGCAGACCATGCTGCTTACTTGCCTGCCAGTTGAGCCTCTGATCCTCTTCTGTTTGGAACTACTTTTCCTGTTGGGTGGGGCAGGAGCCACTCCCTAGATTCAGAACACTGGAACTCTTCTGGAAAGCAGGAACTCTTTTCTTACCTAGGCGTGGCTGTGGAAGGAGACACCTAAGCACTACAGGAGGCTATTTAAACCACACCCGATGGATGAATCTTGCTTTGCGTTATTCTGCATCCTCTGCAGCAGAACGCTCATCGTGTCTTCTGCATCTGATCCTGGGCCTAAGGAAAAAGGCTTACCATCCTGAATCCAGTCTTCAGCAACACCTATAAAGACAAGAAAGAACAGGTTAGCATTACGGTCTTCAGTGACAGCTCTTCACTTACCTGGTCCATCGGCTGTCACCAACGCCTCGCACTGCATTCCGGCATCTGAAAGACAAAGGCTTACCTACTCTTCATGCGCTCCGGAAGTCTTCACACTGCATTCCGGCATCTGAAAGACAAAAGCTTACCAACTCTTCGCACGCTCCGGAGGCCTTCGGCGTTGCAACCCGCATCTGAAAGACAAAACAAGGTGCGTTTAAAGACATTGGGGAACTTTAATACTCACGTGCCATTACTCCTTTCCACATCTAACCCAGTGGGTATTCCGGCACCCTGCAGCCGCTCCGAACTTGTACCTGCAAAATAAAAAGACAGTTAGAGCGCATCGTGAAGCAGGCAACAAGCGCTTACTTACGTGCTTCCAGGCGCTTCTATTCATCACACAGGCTCCATCTTCAACTCACTTCAGCCCGTCATCCGCCATCGCCGGAACCCTGCAAAACAAGAAACATCATTACTAAAGACTTTAAAGACATTAGAATTACTCGAAACTTACCGTTCGTGCAGTAAACGACGGACAGCAGTCCTCTGAAGTCAAGAGGCCTGCTCCCCTTATCCAGTGAAGAAACTGGTTACAGCACCCTGCCCCGAGGCAGATGGAGAGCACGGCGTTCACTTACCTAAGACATCTTACCCTTCGAGCCAGACATACAGTGCACAGAGGTCCAGCCCAAAGAGCCAGCCGTGTGTTACACATCACCTTTGAAGATACGGTATACGCCCAGTCAAGACCGGCGCCTCTACGGGAATCAGGTGAGCGTTACAGCATGACAACACATAAAGTTGCCACAAGGATCAATGAACATAGGTCTAGTATTAGAAATAGTACCATCTCTGCTCCATTAGTGCAACACTTCCTATCCATTAACTACACTGCCTCAGACATTTGTTAGATGGTGGTGGATTCGGTCAGGCCAGATCTCTGTGATTACTGCCCCATCAATCGACTTTTCAGATTAGAGCAGATTTGGATTTTTCGCCTCAAGAACCATATATCAGGCTTTAAAGGAATGGTTCGGTCAAAAATTTGTATTGCCCCTACGGGTCGGCCATGTGTTTTTAAGCCTAACTCGCTCGATTTTAGAAAAATTTCCTATGGACCTTACCCGAGTTTTCGTCCATTAAACGCACGCGAAAACAGGCATCAGGGAGCTGCCATTTTGTGATAATCCTATCATTTCCCCCATCGCCCTGGCTGACCTGCTTTTGCGGCACTAAATCATATCCCCTGAGCCTGTCATCAGCAGACGCGTACCGCCCATTTCACAACGCCAAAGCACGTCTCGTGTCAACAGATACCAGTACCACCACTATCAATTATTTTAGTTTGTTTAACACACAATGGCTACAATAATGCCCTACATGTACGAGCCCGAGTATACCGAGGAGGAACTACTGGAAAGGGAAACACGCGAAAACGATGGGTCTTCGGACGGCAGTTGGGAGGATGATTCAACAGCTGAAGAGCCTGGACCTAGTCGCACGGACGGTGTTTCCACCTGGTGCACATGCAGTCGGTGCGAGCTAATGCCAACCGAGGACGAGAACTGCTGCTGCTGTGAAAACTCGGGATGCGTGGCCTACATTTCGGAAGGCAAGCCACGACCGCAATGCATAACCGAGCTGCCAGACTTCAGGGCAGCCTGCCTCACACGGTCCGTGTTGAGGATAATGATGGTGCTTATGCACGAACTTCGCGCAACTGTTCGTCCTCGTAATCCGAGTAACGAGTAAGTATACTCTGCTTGTCATGCCACTCCTATTTCATGGTCTTCTACTATATCCAAAATTACATATACATGTCATTGTAACGCACGAAAGTCTTTCAGTAGTGTGCAGTGTCTAGATAGCATTTGTCCGAGCAGAATGCCATTAGTTACAAGAATTGTCATTGACAACAAACGTTTATTAAACTTATCTTGGTCATTTAAAAACAGTTTGTTTCATTCCTTTTCACAGGTGGTACAGGCTGGTGGCCTATCGTTCCTTTACATGGTGGCTTCACGGGAGGCTTGGACACCGCTCTCGAAGAGTGATACCCGCCTGTGCCGTTCGTGCCATAAGAGAAACGTTCCCGAGTGACAGCGGTCAGTACAGGGGATTTTCTCTCGCTGTGCTGCAACCTGAACTGTACAATGTGTAAAGTTTTGTATTTTTGTGTCATCAAAATAAGATACAAAATAAAACACCACATATATTTTAACAACAGTTGTTTCGAGTTTTTAAATGAATCAAGTCTGTCTCCATTCAAGGATGGACGTCCGACATCTGTGCTCGGAATGGGTGAAGTTCAGGTCGCTGTGAAGCGGGGTGGTCACTATCTAAGCTAACATAATATATTATCAATAATGCATGCACTAAATAACACTTGTTCAAAGTCTTTCAGTCGGTTATGTCTCTATAAAAGTCACACATATATCTATACTATCAATTAACATTGGATTATACAGGCCTTAGGTCAAGGGTCTCGACCACTATAATACACTGTTTGAAGTGTGGGTCTGTGCTCACAAGAATCTCCGGTATGTGGCATTTGTTATTGATAGGCAACGATATACTGCAGTAGGGGTCTAATGTTAGTTGGTGATCTGCTAGTTGGGCATCATGGCGTGGTCAGTGGTCTGGCACATGAAGAGAATACCTTGCAGGGACACAGGGTCAGAATGGCAGTAAGTTTCCACTTGCGAGGGTGCGCGGGCAAGGACACGTTTGTGGAGATGAACGAGCTATGTGCTTGGTTCAGGCCGGTTCACATGCAGGACCGTGATCTCAGAGAGTGATGTGTTACATTTATTAGCTGTTGCAAATACCTCTGGAGTTTTCCAGTCAGAGTGGGAACGAGGGTGTGGGCCATGTGCTCTGCGCGCTGTACTATCGCAGTGAGGCCTGTTCACCAAGATGGAGTGGAAAGGGGGTACAAAAATGGATGCCCCGTGTCCTGCTCAGTGTTCCCATCTAGGCAAATGTCATCCAAAGTTAACATCACATAAGGGCAAGGGGCGAACCCACTACTGGAGGCACTTGGTACGGGTTTCTACTGAGAAGTAAAGGATGAGAGGGGCCTGATGGCCCCTCGCTCCCACACACTTGCCTGCACGCTCCAGACCCTCTATCAAAGGCGGGTCGCACCCGGGGATGAGCGCTGGCATGGGGGGTTGTCACGGGCGCAAACGGCCAAGGTGCCAAACAGCATGTACACTTCAAAAGGTATCCCACGCCCAGGGGCCATCGCTCACATGGCCTCCTCAGACCCCGTGTCTCCAGGCAGGCCTCCCCCGAGGCAGGCCGCCCCCCTGCAATCCACATAAGTGTGTCTCCATTCAGCAGTCTTCCTGTGCCTTATCTGCACGCCCCAGGCCCATCCATCCCACCCCCTCTATCAAAGGCGGTTCGCACCCGGGGATGAGCGCTGGCATGGGGGGCTGTCACGGGCGCAAACGGCGAAGGTGCCAAACAGCATGTACACTTCAAAAGGTATCCCACGCCCAGGGGCCATCGCTCATATGGCCTCCTCAGACCCCACGTCTCCAGGCAGGCCTCCCCCGAGGCAGGCCGCTCCCCTGCAATAAACATAATACCACGACATACACACGTCATTCATTCACAAACACACCCCTGTTTCTAATACTTTATAAACCACTTGATATGTCTCATGAGAACATCTTTGTGCTTTGCAAGTCAACTCCTGAACCTTCTACCTGAGAAGCACTGAGCTCTATGCTAATCTGCTCATCGCCGTGCTATCTGTGACCGCTTCGAGCAAACTCGTCAGTGTGCTACCTGTGGCCATCTACCTGTTCTCCTGCAACATACTGCTCGGCCTGCTGAATCCAACTGTTTGTTGGTCAAGGTAAGGCCATGTATCCTAGTCATATTTCGATCATTTTTACATTTCAATCTATTTGCTATTACAGTACCCAATAGAGCTGTGGTCATTGGTCTCATTGCTATTGACTTGAGTTTCAATTGTTATGCTATCAATAGATCTATTTATTTTCATCTGTGTCAATTGTCATCGAATGGCATCCTTCGGGGGTCCAGTCTATAATGTAAGCATGTTTCCTTTTTGTGCAAGACAAAACATCCAAGGGACGAGTCACATGTTCAGAGTTTAGTCACATAATTTAAAACATTTCTGTAACTTATGCAAATACTAAGCCGCACATGATGAACTGGTATGGTTCCGGCGACCAAAACAAACCTTGCATTGAGCATGGTATGGTTCATTTACTTTTTTATGACATTTTTATTCATCAAGGTTTTATAATAATCTTGATATTTAATTTTCAGAATTTTCAACAATGCCTGCCTGTTCGATTAGCGGTTGCCCTTCGAAGACCCATGCTAAATCTGAAGGCACTACAATGCATGTATTCCCGAAAACTGTTGATCGAATAAGAGAATGGGTCAGACATTGGGGATATCCACTGGATGATCTGGAAAGTAGAGTCCAACAAGTCTTTGAGGACAAGAGGGATGATCGATACCGCATCTGCAGCCGGCACTTTCCCTCGAACATGTACACCACATCTTGGGTAACAAAGAAGAATAAACGGTGATCGACACGAAAATTGCTCGCAAACGCTATTCCCACTCTATTCGTCCACAATCCGCCACTGGTGAGTCAAGTGTCCGTTTTTAGCTTTAGGCCTTGCGGTAGTGTGTAGGTAGCCGAATGGATTCATTGATATTTTAGGTGTTGTTTCCAATTTGTAATACTTTCGACATTGATATGAGTGTATAGCTTTTTGAATAATGACATTTATCAATATATTATTTTTAGATTTCATAATGCACAAACGAAATCTATATATGGGCACAGGCAACTGTGCTATATTGCGCATTACCCAAGTATTCTGTCTCCTTACATGGCAATTTTAAATATTGGCATTTCATTATCAAACAATAATTTACCTTTACAACTTCTTGACTATCCCTTGAATCTGAAGCAAGAACATTCTACTTCCGTCACGTGCTCGCAGTTATCAACCACTTCTAGCGCGTATCAGGTAATCATACTTGGCTATTCCACTACAGACTTGTTTTATGCATGTCAAGTAATAGTTTTGGTGTATCGTGTGATTATTTTACCAATTGTTTGGTTAGTGCTTTCCAATTGATATACACCTTAGTTGTCGTCCCCTGGTGTTTGTTTTCAGTTATAATTAGTGTTATCCATACTAATGCAAGTACTGTCTTTCAGGGATGTGCTGAAGCGTCCACCACATTGACAACAGCCCTAGATGTTCTTCAACATCACGAGGTATGGATACTGACAGCTCCATCGACCGTGATCGTCAGGACTGGAACACTTGCCGTTTCATTGTTCTACACCCTGTTTCATTCGTGGTTAGCCGTTGATATGTACCTGTGCGGTCGACCCCAAGCGTGTGTTGTGTTTTCAATATTGTAATCCTTACTAATGCAAATACTATGTTTCAGGCAGTTGTTGAATCGTCAACCCTCGCAGTTGATGCAGAGCCTGACATTCAAGTAATTCCGGTGGAAGCGGGACCATGCGGATACGAATCGGTGCAACAGCTTTCGGAAGTGCGCACCACATTGACAACAGCCCTAGATATTCTTCAGCAGCACGAGGTATGGATACTGACAGCTCCATCGAGCGTGATCATATAACGTGATTTCATTTGCTATACTTTCTTCCCTATTAACGCAAGTACTGTGTTTCAGGGAGACGATGGAGCTTCCACTACAATCACAAGATCCCATTTAGATGATGCAGATGTAAAGAAATCGGAGAAATAAGTCGATTAAATCTGATCATATTTAAATATTACTTGATTCTTTTAGACAATGCAACATTTGTGGTTATCTATTTAGATGTACCTGTGCCGTCGACCCCAAGTGTGTGTTATGTTTACAATATTGAAAACCATACTAACGCAAGTACTGTGTTTCAGGGAGTTGCTGATGCCTCCTCTTCAATACAATCATTCGTGGGAGTCCATGCAGAGCCAGAGGTATGGATACTGACAGCTCCATTGAACTAGGTCATCAGAGCTCAAATACTTGTCGTTTGATTGTTCCACACAATGTTTAAATCATGTTTGGCTATTGAGATGTACATGTGTCTTCATCCTCACGTGTTTTATGCTAACAATATTTTGATACACAGTAATGAAAATACTATGTTTCAGGGAGTTGATGGAGCCTCATTCCGTGCTGTCGATGCGGATACAGAAAATATAGTCGTTGCAGCGCAAGAGGAAGGGGACACATGCGGATACGTATCGGAGCAACAGCGTGCAGATGTTGAAGGTCGAGTCAAAAAAGTTGCAAAGAAAAGAAACAAAAATAAGGTTAGTTACAAACAGTTCATAACTTTAGAATTCTTTTTGTACTGGGGACTATTTTATGTTTTTTTCAAGTCAATTGTACTATACTTTATCTTGTGTTTAAACTGAACATCCATTTTCCAATCTATCCTCTAGTTACCTGTGGGTGTCCGAACTATGCATACACAGACAGTGAAGCAAATGAGAGATGTTGCTTGCCAGACCATTTACACTATGGAGGAACTATTAATTCAGACACCGCAAGTTGAGACTAGAGATGCTCATGTCCAATGGCCAGAACATGAAATGAATGTGTCCGGAGAATCCCGTAAAGTTGTAAAGAACCATTGCTACAGTGCGACCGCACCACCACAAGAAGATGATACTGAATGTATTGAAGATAGCTCTGAAGTAGTCGCAGATCAATTCACACAATCTACACCCACCAAAAAATTGCCACCCAAAAAGCTGTCAACATTGTTGTGTTCTCCCATCAATGTTGAAGTAGCAGATGTTGAAATGACAGAGAATGAACCAGCAGCAGCATTCACCAACGCATCAGAACTTGATAGCAGCGATATTTCTTTAAAATGTGGTGATATGTCCTCAACGTCACAGGCCGAAACAACTTTGACGCAGGATGACAGTCTAATGAAAGAGGGCAAATACATAGTATTCGACTGATGAATATTATAAGTATGCTGAAATGTGGGCATTCAGTTAGAGGGAAAGTATGTGGGAAGCCATTGATTCGTGTGACTCGTCAAAAACAAGGCAGTAACGTCAAAATACATGCCGCCTGTAGATTAAATCATACGTTCTCATGGTCTGCACAACCGATGCTGGGGAAACTGCCAGCAGGTAATCTACTGTGTGCAGCTGCCTCCCTTTTTAGTGGGTCCAGTTTTAGAAAGTTAGAGTCTTTCTTTCAGTTTGTGGGACTCCATTTCATTTAAAAAACACAGTACTACAAATACCAACATGAATATCTGTTTCCGGCCATTAGTGATGCTTGGAAAATTGAACAATTGTCTCTAGCAAGTACATTCGAAGGCACATGATTCAGGCTAGCTGGCGATGGACAGTGCGACAGCCCTGGATTTTCTGCCAAGTACTGCACCTACCACTTTCAGGACATGGATAGTAAGAAAATTGTGAGTTCAGTGGTCGTGCAGGTAACACAATGTACATCCTCAGTGGCCATGGAGAAACTAGGATTTATAAAATCAGTGGAATATCTGCAATCGAGGGGAATGCACATCGACCTCATAGCCACGGACAGACACGTTTCAATTGCCAAGACAATGAGAGAGCAGTTCCCACATATTAAACATCAATTTGACATATGGCATCTTGCTAAATCAATCAATTAGAAAATCTCGGCTGCAGGGGAAAAAAAAGGTTTGGAAAGTATTTCAGAGTGGTCCCAGTCTATCAGCAACCATCTTTGGTGGAGCTCCAAAACTTGTGAAGGGTCAGTGGAAATACTACTTGAAAAATGGCGGTCACTGATGCACCACTGTACCAACATGCACCGCTGGTCAGAAAACCTACATTTCCACCATTGTGAACATGGCCCTTTGTCCCCAGTGGAGGCACGGAAGAAGTGGTTGAATCCATCTTCACCGACACACAAAGCCATTGAGAAGATTGTTTTCGATAAAACTCTATCAAGAGATTTGAGGGGACTGACAGAATTCTGTCACACAGGAGGTTTGGAGGTGTTCAACAATATATGCCTGAAGTACAGGCCAAAGCACTTGCATTTCAGCATACAGGGCATGAGACATAGGACTCTACAAGCGGTCTTGGCCCATAACGAGAATCTCGGCCGTGAACAATCTAGGACTAAGGGTAATGTAAGGATGCCTCGCTACACTAAGGCCTTTTCAAAAAGAAGTAAGCAATGGGTGATCAAACTAGTCTATGAGGAAATGGAGTTCGACTTTGTCAAAAGCCTTATTGTTGCTGTATTAGAGAAGCACAGATATGGAATTTTGAACGTTTCTGTGCAGAGCACTGATCCATTGCCACCAACATTGCCACTGTGCCATGTCCACCCAAAGGAGAGCTGGTTGTGAAGTACAAATCCCGGTTTAAATAATTGTAATAAGATTGTCTTTTTGTAAGTAAATGTTATTGTACAGTGTGCATACAAAGTTCGCTAACCCTAACCCCTACCTTCACCATCATGGGTGCCAAACAACCTGGGTGTCATCTTTGAATTCTCTCTCTATTCACCTCATATTGCTGACCTTGTCTATATGTGTATGTATATATTTTTGTTGATGTAACTAATTTTCGCAATCTCTTCTAAATGCTGGGCATTGTTAACCGAGGGGAGGCTTGCGTATTGCAAATAATAAAACAAGCAAACAATAAATCTCACTTTCATCTCAACTCCTCAGGTACAGGGCTTCAAAGCTCGCAGACAATGAGGACAAAATTGGGGGCCTTAGAACGCGCCAAGCGAGCCGTTGCAGATGGGAGAGAAGCCAGTTCGCATTTGCACATTGAGGTGCAGTACATAGATGGATTCGAACCTTCAAGTTCTCACAGATGGCTTTACTACGGGATGTTGCAAAGAAAGAATGTATGCTCGTTTCTAGTGATGGTCAGCGGCTTTCGTTTTCAGCTCGCGCCCTGAAGAGGCCCACAACTCGCACTGGCAGTGTAAGGTTCTATTGTTTTTTGACCTTGAGAGACAGGGACCGTGCCGAAAGAACTTCATTTGAAGGGGGCTGGGGGGTGCAATAACGCAAGAGATGATAAGGCAGAAAATTCTTAAACTAGACCGAGTTCCATGTTAGTTCAGTATACGAAAAATCATTGTCAAGAGCACAGTGGGATTTACGGACTGCATTACGCAGAGACACAATGGAAATTACAAATATAATGTAAGTAACTCTTTAGACGCTTTTATACCGGAATGAAGAATTAATGAATGGTTGCATGAATAAATGAATGAATGAAGAGCTTTGAAAACGTTTGTGGGATCGTCCTTGTAGCGGGCACATGGGCATGCAGGTCCACATTCCACACACATGTGGACAAAAGGTCGTTTCTCATTGTGTACTAACCTCGATTTATTTCGTTAGTTTTCGCATTGATTTTAGAGCCGAACATACTCCATTGCACTATCCTTGAAAGCAAATAGTTTCAGCTCGGCCGTAATAAATAAAATGAATAATATTAATAAAGATCGGCTGGCGAGACTAATTATAAATTTTATGTTTTCAAAACAGGTATATCCTTCCCTTTTGCCACTGCCACCAGTTTCAGACACCGGCAGATGGTTTTTTCAACCGCCAGCTGCAGCTTAATGTAAACAACTGCACCATTCTGATGATCTTATGGGACGATCGCCAAGGGCCCATATGCCCTTACGCGGTACTAGCGGCTAAAAGCAACATATCAACCTTTACGCTGGCCTAGTGCCTACTTGATGGAACAGCCTTGCGGTTCAACGTGCGACAAAAGTGCTTCTTTGAACGAAAACCAACACCCTGTGTACCATAAAGGAACAGCACGTGACTCACGATAAACTTTTACGGATTTGCGGATAGAGATAAAAGAAAATAAATGACTTTCGGAGTTCATATGGCAATTGCTGAATATTCTATAAACATTTAATGTCAAATAAATGTACTTTACCAAATTTACTGTGTTGCTGTTTGATTTTAAAGTACAGTTTCATATTCCGAATTGTGGTGCGCTGTGTTGTGAGCTGATCTGTGTTGGTTTCCGGGTTCTGTGTGAAGTCGCGTAGAAGACGACTGGGCGCGTTTGCCTACGCAGCACAGAAACGTCACGGAGAGAGGCGGGGAATATGAATGTTTTGATAATGTCAGGCTCAGGGGCGGGGGATATGATTTAGTGCCGCAAAAACAGGTCAGTCAGGGCGATGGGGGAAATGATAGGATTATCACAAAATGGCAGCTCCCTGATGCCTGTTTTCGCGTGCGTTTAATGGACGAAAACTCGGGTAAGGTCCATAGGAAATTTTTCTAAAATCGAGCGACTTAGGCTTAAAAACACATGGCCGACCCGTAGGGGCAATAAAAATGTTTGACCAAACCATTCCTTTAATGAGGAGACACATTGGTCATCTTTGTTGTGATTTTGTTACGACATTACCTACCTAGGCTGGGGCAACTGTGTGCGTGTAGTCGTGTAAAAAAATATATATAGTATGTGTATGCATTTTAACCCAATTTGGTTCTTTCAATCATATTGTTTGCGTTTTATATGGCTTGCAGGGGGAAAGGGTGCAGTTGGGGAGTCCAGTGAGGAGGGCATTGCCCTAGTCAAGCTTGAAGAGAACCAGTGCTTGAATTGAGGTCGAGAAATCATCATGGAAGGATGGGTCTTATCTTCCATAGGAGTAATAGTTGTAGAATCCATGTTTTAGTAACAGCAGTTATGGGGTGTATGAGGGAAAGGTGTGGGTTGATGGTAAAGCCAAAGGATTTGATAGGTACGGAGTGGGAAAAGTGTTGGTTGTCTGTGATTATTGCTTTTGAAAGGGTTGAGCATTAGAAAGAAGGCGGCCATCCAGGTGGTGATGGTGGAAAGTCAGCTTTTGAAGGTGTGGAGGTGTGAGTGGGAAGAGATTTGGAAATACATTTGTGTCATCTGCATATTGGTGGAAATGGACGCTTTGTTTGCTAACAGTCTGTCCAAGGGATTCAACATATAAATCGAAGAGGAGTCGAGACAGAAAGAAGCCTTGCAGGATCCCGAACTTAACATGGGTGGCGTTGGATCAAAAAGGGGGCATAGAAACAAAGTGTGTCCATTCTTTAAGGAAGGAGGTGAACCAGTCAACGATGGTGCCTTAGAGTTTCATACTGTGGGATAGGATGTTGAGTAGAATGGTGTGATAGATGGCATTGAAGGCTGCAGACAGATCATGCAGAAGGAGTAGTGCTGGGTGTCCTTCGTCTGTGATGTTGTAGAGGTCATCGCAGATGTGAAATGTAGTCGTCTCAGCGCTGTGTCCAGGTCGAAAGCCAGATTGGAAGGGGTTGAGTAAGTTGTTTGTGGCAATGTGTTGTTGCAGTTGGGTAGTGATGAAGCGTTCCATGATTCTTTTCATGGTAATCATTTTCTGGGGGGTCGGGTGTGTGTTAGAGAAATGTTTTTTTGAGGAGGGGTAATATTTGCCCTGCTTTGAGTGCAGAGTCGGAAGTGCCATGTGAGAGATAGGAGTTGATGATGTTGAGACAGTGGGGAGCTAGGGTAGTGACACATTTGGATGTGGCTTAAGGTGGAAATGCATCATACATTATGCAGGTTCTGCTTTGGTAGTAAGTGTGATGAGGCTGTCTCTGTTGATGGGGTAGAAGGTGTCCCATGTGTTTGAAAGTTTGGGAGTGGAAGTAGGGGTGGAGGAGCAGAGGGGAGGTGTTGAAATAGTCCATGAGGCAGTTCCATGCATGGATTCTTGATAAAGCTTGTCTAGGATCACATGATCAGCCTGAGGACCTCTGTGGGCAGCCTCAGTAGGTGGAATGGGTGCCTCTGGTGGTGTTGTGCAGTGCTCAGTGTTTCTCTCAGCACAGTTTAAGCCCCTCTGAGGATGGATAGACCCTGTAGAGATGGCGGTTTCTCAGTGAGGGGGTCACCTGATCTGCCTATAGATCGACCCTGGTTGGTTCTTGCAGCTCCCCTGACCTCTGCAGGCAGCTCAGGAAACAAGAATGAGTGCATCTGGTGGTGTTGTGCTGACTATGGTGTTCCTCTCAGCCCAGTTAAAGCCACTTCTGAGGATCGAAATACCCTTGAAATATGGCGTCATTGAGGTCAGGGGTCATGGGATAACCCTGTACACACCATCAAATGGAGATTGATCATTAGGCTAAATTGTGGGTGTAAACAGGAGAATGCATCCATTTCTATAGCAGCAGTGTTTAATTGAGGGTGTCTGAGCTGCAGCAAAGGCATTCACGAGAGGGGTCATGAAATCCTCCAAATGAAAATGTATAAATTAAGGGACAATAAAACTATTAATGGGGAAATTATTTAGAAATGTACATGGCAAATACAAACTGTAGTATTCCTCTCACACTTGTATATCATAAACCATTTCCTGACCATGAAGGTTTGAGTACCTGTCTTCCACTCATTCTGAACCAGGAGAAAATACAGGCTGTCTTTTAGTGGCACATCTCAATGCTAGGGAAGAACAGTAGGGGATGGCATCAATGGAGAGTTATGAAGGAACGGGTATCCTGATGGACTCTATAGTTATTGCACAGGAAGTTAGGGTCTCCTATGCCCAAATCTATGTACAGATCTATTGGTTTTAAGACCCTACATATATTATTGGAAAGATGTCTGTATATAATCAAGTGGGGATTATAAAGGCCTCCAGTTCAGTCACATAAGTGCAGTTTAAAAGGTCATTTGGTGATATGGTGTAGGCAAATTACCACCTTCCTGATAGCATGTTTTAAAGTGTGTGTCCCAATGTTAATTCAATTAAGACTGTTGCTTACAGCATGATATAATGAGGTGATTTGTACCATGCTTCATAAGCAGGGACTAGTTGTCCCTTCTATGTGGCAGTTGCAAGCAAATATCTTTAATTTATGTGGATATTAATATATTGCATTGGCTAAAGTCCTGGGAAAATAGATGCAGGGTGTCATATTCCACCTAGTTTATCCAGCTTAGTTGCTGTTTATGTAAGGCAGGTCAATGAGGGTCAATTCGATGATGCTACTTCACTTCTATGACAAGAATAAAGTGTGATAGACCCATTGCATTCTACTGTGCCAAAATACATTTGGCACAGTAGAATGGGGTTATCTCTTTCACGCACTCAAGAGGCTTAATAAAGGAGAGGGATTCCTGAGGAAGGTGGGAAAGCATCACTGTTATATGAGATGCCTAGGTCTAGGAGTCATGCATGGGGGTGCATCTCTCTACTTCACTATGAAAAGAACAAAACAGGGGTATCAGTTTTCCTCTTTACATTTCACATTGGTCTTGGCACCCTCTCGCCATGACCAGTCAAACAAAATGCAAACATATGTGAGGTCAAGATTGTTCTGAGAAAGTTTAAAGGATTCTTATATGCAGATAAGATTACATTGACTCTGGCCAAGCCAACCATTTCCATACAGGAACATATGACAGTTGTACAAACCATCAACTTTTACGGTTACAACATGTATTGGGGAAAATGCAAAGCACTTCTCATTAACAAATGCATGCCTATCGGCTGCTTTGGGACAGAACTTTTTAAATTTATCCCTTTGTGGCTTAATATCTAAAGATATGTTTGATTGAAGGAAACTCGAAAATGTCAGGAAAAATATAGAAAATACTGAGCTGAATTTCACAGATTTATTTGACTCTTTTTGGAACCCTGAATCTCTCACTGCGTTGGTGTGCAAAAGTCTTAAAAATCATGAGAATCCATGGAGTAAATGATTTCTTTATTTTATTTTTTTATTTAAATGATTTGTTTTAGTTGACATACAACTTTTCAAATCTATAAAATGTGTTTCTTTTACATTTAAGATTTAGATTTACATTTCAGAACAATGGAAATACAAAACAACCACAACAAAGGAAACATAGGGAGAAATAATCTTAGAAAAGAGAAAGAAGAAAAAGGGTGCATAGACTTTTAAAACATGACATGACTTAATAGTGATGTGATAAGAAAACAGAACAAGTTTCACACAACATAAATGTTCGTATCGAATTACAATTAATCACAATGGACACTGTTTTCCTCATGCTTCAAAGTTCGTTGAAATGTTTACTGAGCTCATGTATTAGAGCTACAAGTTGCCATAACTGTCTTTTGCCATCCCCCTTTAGGTATAATGCTCTCAGATTAGTCTCTTAACAGTCTTTCATTTGCCTAATATCTTCTTTTTTATTTGTTAGAGCCCAGATTATATATGGGTTCTATTTCCAGCTTAGTTAGAAATCTTATTGTTGCTAGATTCATTGATATTTTGGTAGCGTTAGCAATAATTTCCCAGAGTTGTTGCTTGTCAATCGGGCGATATTGGTTGAAGAATTTAAAGAAGAACTCATGGCGCAGATTCTCTAGCTTTTCACATTCTGCTATTAGATGCTGAAGGGTTTCCTCTTTATCGGGTAGTTCACAAAAGCGACATGATTTTTTCCAGGTTCCTTTAGATCTTGCTGCCAATACCGAATTTGTTGGCCATAGGTTAAATGTTAGTCGCATTGATTTGTCTCGATAGTCTTTGCTCGGAAATTTAATTAAATATGTTGGTAGAGTATTGCATTTTTTTGAATGAAAAGTACTGACATTAAAAACCTTGTACTTTTTGCATTCCTCTAGATTTGTGTTCCAGGCTGATGCTGACATTTTTCTTTTGCTCTCGTGGGATTTGTCCACCACAGTATTAAATTAATGCCCGCTTTCTGCATATGAGATGTACAATATTCTTCCCATATTGTTAATGGCGTTGTAGTTTTTGTTTCTAAGAGCTTCGCTATGACTGGTAGCAATGTGTCTTGGTTTTTATCCTTGTTTGCGCATTTACCATGTAATGATATTGCATTCCAGATTACAGATGCTTCCATTCTTACTAAACCCAGTTCGTAGCATATGATTTGTATCAGGAATTTTTTTGGTACTGTAATAGTGTTTTCGAAAAGCATCCTTCTATGAAGTCCCATTTTGGCTGGTTTGACTGAGGTTTTGTATGGGCTCCATTACGTCAGTGCCGCAATCAATTTTTCTTTATAAAATGTGGTAAATATGAATAAGAGCTGTATTTCATTTGTATCAGTTTCGCTTGTGTGGTTTTAGTGCTTGTATCTTTGCTTCCACTGTGGTTTTGTAATGGATATCTAATTTGTGATAGTTTATATTAGTACCCAAATATTTGTATTCATTGGTTATTTCTACTGTTTCTTTCTGAATACGCCATGTGACGCTTGGTGTTTTCTTATCGGTGGCCCTGGCAGTATCTTCATGATGTTTGATTTAGCTGTGTTTATTTGGAGTTTGTTCTGAACTGCAAATTGCCTTAGAGCTGTTAATTGTCTTTGTAGACCTATTGGAGTTCTATCAAACAACACCAAGTCGTCTGCATATAATAAGTACAAAACCAACTGCTGATTAAGTTTAGGAAGAAATGCTCTTATGGCATATAGATGATTCTTAAATTCCTTCATGTAATAATTAAAGAGTGTGGCAGCTAAAACACATCCTTGTTTTAGGCCATGGGTTGTGTGGATATACTTAGTTAGAAGCCCCTCTTTAGTTAGGTTCACCTGAACTGTTGTTTCTGTGTAAAGTTGTTGGATTGATTGCATAACGTGTTTTGGACAGTCATCTTTTGTGAGCTTTTCCCATAGTAGCTCTCTAAACAGAAGTCTATGAATGCTATGTACAAGGGTTCTTTAGTCATCCATGTTTGATTCTTTAGAGCCGATAATTGTTGTTGATGTTCCGACACCTTGTATGAATCCAGATTGGTATGGGTCCACTAACTTCTTTTTGGTTAGCCAGATTTTAGATCTTTTAAGATAAGACGGGTGAAGATTTTCCCTATGATATCCTATGGTATCCAGCAGCACTATGGGCCTATAGTTGGTAGGTAGGCTTCTGTTTCCATTTTTGAAAATTGGTATGATGATCGCATGTTTCCACCTCCTCGGGATTATGCCTGTACTTTTTATTTATTTGAAAATGTTGCTTATAATTGCAGCCCATTGGTCTGGGTATTTCTTCAGGTTTACATTACTAAGCCCATCCGGTCCTGGGGCTCGTGAATTGCTCAATTTTTGGATTAACATTAAGATATCGATCCAATCGCAATTAAGATGGTCGAAGGCAGTTTTATCTGTTTTCAGGATACATTTTGATATTAGCATTTCCTCAGGGGATACAGATATGAACTCTTCCCATGTAGCTTCTGAAATCGGATTTAGAAGTGAGTTAGAGGTACCTGTATTTCTTGCCTGGTTTAAATTATTTCTTTATCATGCTGCCTCTGCTCTTTTTGATGAAGACAATTCTAGAGGTAATGAAACATTTCATATACGTGCTGTAAGACTTTCTAATATGGATTCATACTAATTATGACAAAGGTTAACAAAGGTAGCAAAGAAGAACTGAAACAGGCATTTGTTTCTTACAAGCATGCATTAAAGCTGAAATATGGACTATTCATGAAATATTATGCCTATCTCAAGACAGAAGCAGCCATCCAAGTATGTACATGATTCGCACATTGGTACTGGTGCAGCTTGTCTTCGAGTTGAGGTATTCCATGTACCTTCTGTCATTAAGTCAAGTGGGATCAAACACAGACCAGACTCAAATGAATGTTCGTTACCATTTTTTGTTAGGGATATGTGACAGAGGAAAACCAAATCAATTCTCTCAAGGACAAGCATGTACACAAATAACATATTCTGTGCCAGGTTAGTCTTTCACCAGGATGTGGTCAGGTGGCGAAGGTAAACGCCAAAGTTAGTGTCTCTCAGTGAGGTTAGAAAATGCTCAAAGTAGAAGTTCTTCAGCCTTGTGAAGAATAGGCGCAGGGTGATCCGAAAAAACAGCACAAACTCCAAAAATTAAGTCTCCCATGATTCCTTTAGTGGTTTTTCAGTTTCACTCCCCATCAGCCTCAGTTCATCAGCTCAGTCCATGTACTGCCTTCCTCCCTCAGGAACCTATGTCTGCAGTTGTTGACCCCACGCCATCTCTCCTCACCATCTTTCTTCAAGCTTGTACATAAGGGAGCTGTGCCTAAACCCTCTTTATGCAGCTTGTTGTCCACTGACTCCCGTGGTACATCCTTAAAACTCTGCCGCGTGGTCATTCCTCCTCCCAAATTATTCACACCTTGTACAATTAATGTGCGTTATTCTTCTCTGTTTATCGTGTTTCCCTAGTTTTCCAAGATACTCTTCCTCAGCTCCTCCTGTCACCTACTTCTCCTCAGCTTCTCTTAGCAATGTCTGTTCCTCAGCTCCCCTTATCAGCTCCTCCTCCGCTTCTTTTATCTGCTCCTCCTTAACCTCTCATTTCAGACCTTCCTTACTTCCTCCTTTTCACAGCCACCGTTGTCCTCCTTTCTCAAGCCTCCTTGGACTCTACTCTGGCCTTGTGTCTCCTGCTCCATTTTCTTCAGCACCCTTCACAAGCGCCTCTAAGTAGCACCTTCCTCTGAATTAACACTCCCTTATGCCAAAGGCCCTTCCTTTTGTAGTGCGTTGACCATCCCAACCAACCTGTCTCTTGCCTAAGGGGACTCAGAGGTGTCGCCTTATGGAGCTGTTATGAGAATTGGTTGTTGGGCATTGCTGCTGTTGATGTCCTACATTTTTTTGTGTGACTAGTGGTTGGTTATTCTCTCCACATGGGCATTCCTCTTTCTTCTTGCAACACCCCAAGCATGCCCTCAGGGTGGCAGCTTTTAGCTTATCTTGTCTAAGGTGGAGTCCTTCTAAGGTGATTTGTTGACTGCTTAAGTATTCTATTTAGCGTTGCGTCCCCCTCCTTTCCTGTGTGGGTATGAATACTGCACCCATGTGAGGGAAGCTGTTCATGCAGGCCATGCCAGCCCTGCGGAGCTACCCCTCTTCTATTTGCTTAAAGGGACAGGAGGTTCTTAAGTGGCAATGTGATGTGACACTGCCTCTGGCACATGGCATGGTGTGATTACCCATGGAGCCTCTCCTTTCGCTGCCCCGAGCCCAGCATCATCTGGCTTGTGGCTGCAAGCAGCACATGGACCCCTTAGTGACCCCCACCATTCACCAGCAAGGTCAGTCAGGGGATATCGTTGCACTTTGTTCCTGTTCCTCCATTTCATTCATCTAGGTGAGCTCTGTGACTGTTCGGCACTCACTCTTTCCGACAACCAATTATTTCGGAGTGCTGATGTGAGCTTGGACTCTCCATGATATAATTTTGTTCTGCTGTCATGACACTCCCTGTTCTGTGTGCTGTCATATTGATGCAACAACTGCAATATCCAGCTGCAGAGCCTCTCCCCTAAGAAGTTCTGCTAGACTTACAAGTACCATTTAAAAAAAAAAGAATCTGTTTTATTTTTAAAGATACATACATACATGCATAAACCTTTGTCTACGTTGCAATATCAAAGCAAGCCCAATGTCTACACTGGTATTGGCATGCACTATAACGTTTAACAATCAAGGTTTCATGTAAACAAATGTCCATGTTCTTCAACCAGCCGTTCACACCGTACCTAGTGCCGAGCTTCCAAGAATGTGACCGAGCTTCCCGGGCCCTGTGTTACCCTCATATATGTGCAGTTTAGCAGATAGGTATGTTACAATCATGTACAGATCTGGTCATTGGTCAAGGCATTATGGCCAAGGCATTATGGTCCCGTGACCCCACACTCCCCAGTCTCCATTTTATTTCATGCTCTAGGGCCCCTCCTGCAGTTGATGATTGTGTTATGTCCCAACCTCCATCCAGGTCGCACCCTCCAGTCTTCCGATACAGAATCCCTACCTAAAAAGGGCCTTTATATATATGAGTCTAGTAGTTCCCAATATCTTTCCACCTTTTCAGCATCTGATGGTGATTGTCGCTTGAATATGGCCCATTCCGATAAGCATGTTCTAGAGAGCAGTGCTGTCCATAATGCAGTGGTGAGAGGGGAGCTTGCCTTCTGTTGTATAATCAACAGCTAACATGAAATAAAGAGCATTCATCCTATGAGTCTGCGTGTCAACACTTCTGCGTGCCATTCATTTCTACTTGCCCCAAATGACATGGTGTTGGTGGTCAGTGTGATCTCAGCCCCATCTATGCCCAAGATCTGTTTGTGTACCATTCGCCAGAATGATGTTAGCATTGGGCAGGACCACAGGACAATCCCATCCTAAAGAGTTTTGTCGGGGTATAGTATATGCGTTGGATATTTTTAAATTGGATTTCCCTGTTCTTAAGATTCATAGAGACTGTTTGGCTAGCCCTAGGTCCTCTAATTGTTATCCGTAGGTCCTCTGCCCGTGATGTCGCTAAGATATAGTTTCTATCCACATTATTAGGAATCGACATAGCATAAAATGTGCAAAGGTGTGGGAAGATAGTAAGGTGTTGGTCCATTTCCTGCTCATATGGAGGGGGCGGGAAGGGCTTTGCGGGTATCCTCTGATGTATTTTTGAGGATTGCTGCTTGCATTGTATTATAGCAGAGCCAGTCACCCCTCTCTAGACCGAATATGTGGCGTGCTGCTTGGAACTATATTAAGTTCTCCCCCTCAGAGATGTTCATAATCCGTATATGTGCCCACTCCGTGTCTTGTCTGGGGTGTAATTTCTGTTTAAGCCCATATGAGAGCGCTTCCATGATGCTTGACCACAATGGTGCATTATGTATGGGCAACCCCTGCGCGGACCGCATCCGGTGCCATTGCATAATCGTTGGTCTCAGTATCGGGTGAGATTTGATTTGTGGTGGAAGTTTGGTCGGGGGAATGGCCATGATTTCTATAGGGGATAGTGGAGGCATCAGGGCCAGTTCCATAGTCCTCCAGCTGGTATCATCGATGGTATCCAGCCAGCGTTTCACCCAGTAAACCTGGGCAGCCTGATAATAGGCTTTCCATGATGGTACTGCCAATCCGCCTTCCGCCTTTACTGCTTGTAATATTTTAAGGCGAAGCCAAGTTCTTTTTCCTCTCCACATAAACTTGGTGATTGAATGATCTAGATATCCATTTTGTGTCGATTTCTGGCAAATCGTCTTGATAGAGTTCTCGATTGGTTGGCGTCTGATGCCTGTTCTCGTCCTTGGTCCGGTTCACTTTGTGACATGCCTTCCCTGCTATTACTATTCACCCCTATGTTCACTGTGGGGATGTGGTGTTTAGTGCAGATGTATTCCAAACATGTCCTTTCTAGTGCTCACTGCAAATTATGGGCTATATTAGATCCAACATTCCACAGGAGGTTAGTAAGTGTAGTAGTGGTTGGCCAGGTAGGCCTGTCGCCTTTTTGAACACAAAAAGCTTCTAGTATCTTGGTAATACTGATTACAGGGTCTGGAGTGCACCAGGAGAGAACGTAGAGAGATATTTTATCTTGAGGGATCTGTTGCTGCCAGTTGTGTATTAGCGCCTGAAAGTTAGTCTGGTATTGATGTGAGTTTGCCTCATTAGAGTATTCTGTCTATGTGTCCCCCTTCATAGAAATCACGGACACTTACTGCATAGTAATGTGCATCAGGCTTGATCCTGGGAAGTTTCCACTCCATCATTCAGACACTTTCTACTAATCCAAGCAGCAGCAGCAGGGGAACGCAGTATTCCGCTCCCTGGGATCTGCGGCAACCAGCCCGTGCATGGCCTTGTCCCAGGGCCAGAAGTCAGCGGCACCCGTCTTCTACGCGTTAAGTGCTCACTTTAATCTGTGCACTGGCTATCAGTTGCTCTTTTCTCCTCCTCCCTTCATCCGGTGTCCTCAGCGCCTGCTTTGATGGTAGCCCCCCTGGATTTCCAGCGCTGGTAGTGGTCACAGCTCGCCGCGTCCCTTTTACCTACGACGGCGGCTTGGCGTTGTGCGGGAAAGTTCTTTTGAGATGGGCTGCAGTTCAACGCAGTCGTTAAGTGGTATCAGCTTAATGGTTGGCAGGTTTTTTTCGACATCGGGCAGCGGTTCACATCGATCCTCATGCAACGGGAACCAGCTGTCGGAACGGTGGCTCTTCAAAGTCAAGCCGTGGTTTATAGCTTTCGGTGGATGGCGCTAGTTTACTAGTAGGCAGACGGTTCATTTGAATCAGGCCGTAGCTCACAGTGATTCCAGCGGCGCTGGCCTCTTTTCATTTAAGCCCTCTATTGTTCATCAGAATGTCCCTCTCTGCATCTCAAACTCTTATCGCTCATTATATAGGTGACTGAAGCATTGTGAAGGGGATTACACTGAGAGTTTGTTCCTTTTGTGTGTAGTATTGGTGCAACTGATTTTTTTTTCACATGTTTTTTTATTAATTTCTAAAGCAGTTGTACAACATTACAAGAGCATGTAGGAGGTAATGCTTGGTAGTGATTTCCCCCCTAGTCAACCTCCCCTTCCTTAGCCCTCCCCCCCCCATAGAACAGCACAGTGTGATTGGAGCTAAGATTGAGGAAAGTAAAGCTTTTCTAATCAATGTCCAGACATTTGAGTCTTGGGGGCAAACAGGCAGTCTGAAATCATCTTTAAGAAAGTTCAATAATTCCCTCCATGCATAGCTAAATTGTGTTTGCTCCTTCAGCAACGAGTGTGTCATCCCTTCTAACGCTACAAATTCCCATATTTTTCTCAACCATTCCTGATGAGTAGGCACCTCTCTTGCCTTCCATTTGGGAGCAACATCACTTCAATGATCAATATCACAATGCCCCTACGCATTGCCTTTGTTTTAGGTGCAAGCCCATGCTCCCATATCCCCAACAAAACGCTCATTGGAGCACCTGCATAATCTACCTTAAACATAGAATAAATTGTCTCTTTCACGTCTCCCCAAAAACTGTCGTTTCGGGCATTCCCCCATATGTGAATCCATGTACCCCTTTGACCACAGTCCCTCCAGCACCCTGACAACCCTTGAGGGAACTTTTTGTGTAGCCTGACCGGGGTAAAATGCCATTGATAGATCATTTTGAACCACATTTCATGCATTTGATGTCTTTCGTTAGGTTGGGAATGCCTCCACAATTTTTCTCTATTATCTATCAGAATCTCTTTGCCCGTATACTTCTACCAGCTACTCATGTATGCCCACTTCTCTTGTTTACCTATATTAATGAAAATCTCATAAATATCCGTGATCTGCCCTTTCGTCCCTTCCTGCGTGATTACAAATTTCGCAAAAGGGGTCAGTGTTCTGAGAGCCGCTTGGTTATTCACTGCACTGGAAGCCCAATGACATAGTTGAAAATAATGAAGGTGTTCCATCTCATCAAGATAAAAATACAGCTTGCACTCATTGAATGATCTGATATCTGTGCCTGTGAACAAGTCCTTTAATTTGAAGAGTCCCCCTTCCTGCTACCCCTGATAAGCACCTTCTTCTAATCCGGGAGAGAATTGAGGGTTTTTTAACAAGGGAGCAAAAAGAGAGGGGAACGAGGAAATGTGATATTTCTGAATCAGCCTGTCAGTTCATACCCCACCATCTTTGTAATTTAACTTGCATACATGTGTCTCGGGCTGTCTATCTGGTAAGTCATAACACTTCATGTAAGGGATGGGTCACTGCTGCTCTATCCATGTTAACCCAACGTTTTCTAGAATCGCTCCCTCATATGATTCTAATGTGTGCCATTTTGTAATATTTCTGAAAGTCCCCCCGCCCCCCGGCGGGGTGAGGGTGCCAGCAATTTTCACAATAATCAGTCTTTTACCCTTCCAAAAAAAATCACACGCAAAGTGGTTAAGTGTATTGAAGAAATGGTTTGGAATGTGTATTGGCAAAGCGTGGAGCAGATAGAGAAGCCTAGGTAATATCATCATTGTAAGTGCAGCTATGCGGCCTAACCAAGAAACTGTAAGTGGGTTCCATCTCTGTAAATTCGCTTTACTAGAGGTCAAAAGTGCCAGGAAATGTGTCTGATATAACTGTTCAAGTGTGCTAGTAGTATTACTCCCAAATATTTGATCCCTTTTGTCATCTAGACAAAGGGCGACGGTGCCCTGGCCTCTGCAAGAAGGGTCCCCCGCAGTGTTAGATTCAGGATTTCCAACTTTTCTATGTTGATCTTCAACCCTGCTATGCCCCAAAATTCTTCTAATTCTTTTTTTAAGCAGCCCCATGACCGCAGAGGGTCAGCAATAGTGAGCAACATATCATCTGCTAAAGCGATGACCCTATGTTGCACCCACCCAAAAGGAATGCCCTGTATACCACCTGCTTCCCGCAATGCTTGTAAAAAAAGGTTCCAAATACGCTGCAAACAAGAAGGGACAGGGGGCATCCTTGCTTGGTGCCGTACGCAGTTCTACGACTTCGGAGAGAGTCCCATTGATCATGAGTCTAGCTGACAGAGCAATAGAGTTGTCTCTGACCATGGTCATAAAGTCATCCCCAAAACCCATCTTCTTCATAATGGCAAAGATAAAAGACCATTCCACCCGGTCAAATGCCTTTTCTTCATCTAGGGAAAGTAAGACTGCAGAGATATTACTATTCTGAGCTTTTCCCAGCAAATGTGCCACCCATCTAATATTAAAATGTCTGCCAACCTTTAATGAAACCCCACTGGTCTGGCTGAATCAGGGCTGGCAGAAGCGGGTCCAGCCTATTAGCCACAATTTTAGTATATATTTTTGTGTCCATGTTTATCAGGGCGATTGGGTGGTATGAACCACACTTAGCTGGGTCCTTGTTGGATTTAGGGATGACAATTGTTTTGGATTCCTCCATTGACTGAGCAATTCACCCCGAGCTACAGAAAAAATGTAAAACCTTAGTTAAAATCATCACAAACACTCGGCAGAAAACCTTATAAAATCCTGCAGTAAAACTTTTATTTTGGGGGAGGGACCAATAACCCATAAACATCTTCTGAAATGACTGCATCAATATCAGTCCTCAATACGTCTCCTATGATTGGGTTTGGCAGGCTATCTAGGTACTCCTGTTCCACCACAGGTGCAGGGATTTCTGAAGAATAAAGAGCCCCATAAAATCTCACAAACTCTAATGCGATACCCCTGATATTTCTGACCTTGGTACCCTCATCAGTAATAATAGAACAAACCATCTTTGACCCCTTCTGAGCCCTGAGAAGCATAGCAAACATTCTACCAGCCTTATTTGCTACTATATACTAGTGTTGCCTAGCATTTAAGAGGGCCTTTTCAGACCTTTCCGTGTGTTCAGTTGTCCAGTAGCTTCTCTGTACACTTTATAGACTTACCTGGATGGAGTGGATTGCATCCTCTGCCATCGTTCCTCCAATTCCTTTTCTAATTGAGTCTCCAGAACTCTGTTTTCTCACCCTCTGGGTCTTAAGTGATATCAATTCCCCTCTTATAACTACATTAAAGGTGTCCCACCTCACAGATTCAGAATTGTACTCATTGTCATTTTCTTCAAACAACCTAGAGATCTTATTCTCAATTTCTTCTCTAAATACAGGGTCTCTAAACAGTTCCTTTGGGACCGACCAACACCACAGGGAGTGGCACGTTCTCGTATGATGCAATTCCATCAATAACAACGTATGATTATCCAGCAAAAGTGGGCCTATAGCAACGCCTACACCTTGCCCAGCCACAGGGTCGATGACCATATAAAGTCTATTTGCGATTGTGTTTTATGTATGCTAGAGAAAAAGGTGGAACCATGCATCTTTCCTTGCATTTCCATCCAAACATCTTTTACCGGGAAGTCAAAGGTAGGGACCATGCGAAGATAAAGTCCCCCATCAATACTATTTCCCCTATAGCAAAGGCGTCCAGTTGTTGTAAAAAGTCTATAACAAAATTGTCTTGACCAATTTACAGAGATGGAACCCACTTACAGTTTCTTGGTTAGGTCGCATAGCTGGGGCATAGATCGCAGCCATCATAAACAGAGACCGACCCATACTGCCCCTCATCATTATATACTGCCCATTCCAATACTACTCTGTCATATCAATCCATATATCATTGCCCTCTCTAAAGGCTAATAGAGCCCCTGCTGTTTTAGTTTTGGCGGTGGCATACAATATGTGGGGATAATTCCTTAACCAAGTCCTTCCTTGATTTTGATGCAGGAGATGCGTCTCCTGAAGCGCTACAACGTCAAGTCTGTGCTCCCTAATAAAAAGTTCCAATGTCTTCCTTTTAAGATTTCAGACTAACCACCTGAAAGTATTGTAATTTGTAGAGCTCCCTGCATTATCCCCCCATCCCACCCCTTAATTCTTAGAAACCCCTCTACCCCCCAAGGAAACCACAAAATCGCCCCCCTCCCCGTATGGACCTCATTGAGCAGAAAAGCGCAGATAACTAGCCTCTGCTTGGTAGCTCCACCTGAATTGTCTTATAAGTACTCACTATCCCACTGTGACCCAACCATCCTCTGCAACCCCTTAACAAGAAACCTCCTGGGTCGTGTTTGATAATAGAACGGTTCCATCCCAAGATATTCTTATCATGGATGTGTTCTCTTAGGTGACCTCCTCCTTGTGCTTCCATCCACTGTGGGCCATTCCCAGGGTTACGGCCTCATTTGCTAACCTTCACCAGTGCCCCTGACTCCCTCCTCGACATCAGCCTCTAACTGCAGCAGGGTACATCCCTCTTGCACCAATGTTATGCGTCATTGCGACCCTTCCAAATTAAACAACAGATCAAATCTAAAGGTCCATTTGTTTATAAAATCTCTCCTTGCTAGCTCCTGTACCACCGGTCCCATCTCCCTCCTCTTCGTTAATTTACTTAAGGCCAAATCCAGAAAGAGTTGGATCCGGGAGCCATTAAAGTCCAGGAGTAATTTTTCCTTGCAGCCTGCAATGTCTGCAAATGCAAGGTTAGTGCAACCTTCGGCACAGTCTTTCTCCTTCTCCCTTCCGGCCAGTTCGAATGTACATCAATTCCAATCTCCATCGGAGTGGTTCCCAGGAGCTCAGCAAATAAGGTTTGAAATTGCACTTTAAGACCTTTGTCACTAAACTCCTCAGACAGATTCCTGATACGGATGTTAGAAAATCTAGATCTATTTTCCAGGCATTCCGTTTGAAGTTCCAAGTTTTGGGAAACCATACTCAATTGTTCCAGTAGTTCACTGTTCTCCCGCAATTCATCTATCGTGTCCTGCAAAACTCTCTCCACTGTGTCAGTCATCTCCCCCAGTTGTGTGATCTCTCCTTTAAGTTCCGCAATCAACCTGCTGAGATCAGTTTTCAACAACTGGAATTGCTTCTGGAAGGACACAATAAAAGCTTCCTGGAAGACTTTTAACCCCTGTTGTAGATCATCCTTAGACAATAAGTTGGTCGCCGCACCTGTCACAAGTACATTGGATGCTGCCTTTGTACTCTCCTGCAATCACTCATCTTGATATGCTCTTGGGTCCTACAGTCTCTGAATTGTACCCGGCCCTGGAGGGGATTTGCCCTTGTTTCTCTCCCCTGTTGGCTTGGATCTTCCTCGCAGCATTGATGTCCACTGTTTCCCCCACCACATTCCACGTTCTCTAGAAAATGCACAAAGTGCTGTGAGTGCTGGAAGATCTTATCAAATCCTGCTGATGCGAATGTGTGAGATGCAATGGGCCCCACAAACTGTCTGTGGACAGCACCACTGAGGAACACTTAGTCGAACTGTCCCTGACCACAGAGTGACCACAGAACAGCCTTACGAGTTGTTCCCCACACAATCTCGGATGGAGGACCAGCAAATCACACCTTAATAGCAACAGAAAATGATTTTTGAGTGAGGAGGCAGAGCGTAGCTAGGTACGCTGTGACTGCTTCCTGCTGGTGGCCATCTTGTCTCCCGGTGCAACAGTTTTAACTGTTTCATTTTTCTTGCTCCATGTTCCTATCATAAACCCTGAATTTCTCGCTCATCTGTAGAATCTAATTTTTCAAACCCGGACCAGTTACATGCAAGTTTTAGTGAATTGGGGAAAACGTCTTTCCATATCAGAAGGGGGGGTGCACTAATTCATATGTCTACTGCCACTAGCAAATCCTGCTAACTCGCTTTACTAATTGACATTTAGTAAAAATAATTAATATGCTGGTAGCAAGTGCCACTCAGAAGTGCAATCGCACTGTAGTTATTAGACGCTCGAGTGAGCCAGTGGAATGTAAAATATATCATCTTCTCAAGGTAAACGTTTATAAGAATGAGGGTACGGTAATGTCCAAAAAAGTTTCAAGTGGTACTTTGAATGGCAAGGGCACACATGGTAATCTGCTGAAAAAAGATTGACTTAAGAGGGCATTGAGTTAGAGGATGGGGGGATGGAAAAATAAACTGCAAACAATTATGACCACAAGGGATAACCGAACATATGTTAACAAACACCCAAAGAAATGAACAGAGAATCCCATCCCTGATAGCTAAATGCCAAAGCGAAATTGAAGCAAGAATACCCTCCATGGGCTTTACTACTTCACTAATGCTTTGGTTTTACAACAAGCTGGGTACAGCTACTTAGGTGGCAGCCCACAATTCCCTTACCAGTCAGACAATACAACCCACTGCTCCTTGTGAGAAACCAGAGGGTATCTCACCCGCTAGTCCCCGGCAATCTCTCTCTCTCTCTCTCTCTCTCAGATGACCAGGGCACAGCGATCACCTTTGGATCCAGACACTGGTGGTGGACCAGTGTGGGAGGATCACCCGGGTGAGGGGTCTTCGGGAGTGGGGGTGAGGCAGCCGATGGTGAGATGTGGTATTCCCCCTTTTTTGTCCATCTACCCCATCCTATTTTATAGGATTTTGCAAAGTCCCAATCCCTACCCCTTTCTTCACAAACACTGGGCTGAGGAAGAGGATGACTGAGAGCAACCAGACTAACTCTCTCACATTGCACTGGACTTGTCTCGCTAAACGGGTCAGGCAAAATCAGGCACTTTACACTAAGTGCATACACCTGATACCAGTTAGCTCATCTCACACAAATAAAAGGCAACACCTAAGGACACACTCTGAGCAAGGTGGTGCACAAGCAGAACTTCTGGGACAAATGCACACCTACTGGAGCAGAGCAATGGACCAAGCACCGGGTCAAAAACCCCAAGGGTTCGCTACTGGAGATCGTTGCCTGCGACAGACTGCGGAAGACATGTGGAGAAGGCCAGATCCCATAAGTGAAGATTGCATTGTGTTCCTCCTGGGTGAACGGCATTGGGGAGGCGAGACCAAGCCTGTGGTACTAACCTTGACTCGTGCATTGAAAATATCAAAACAAGAAAGAAGCGCACACAGCTGGTGAGTTGGCAAGCAATCTGAGTGACGGGTGTGTGTCAAAGCGAATGAAGTAGCAATATTATATCACAAGTGAAGGTGGCACGCGTGTGGAGGAGATGCGAAGAAAGGCAGACCTGTGAATGAACTTTGAAGTAAAAAGCAGCTGTGAGATCAACAATACTATGTAATGGAGTGTTCCGGCAAAAGGAAGTAGCACATTCAAAAATCTCTATGAAAAGTACATTGTTTTGGGGTTATAAAACAAACAGACAGCAAAAGCAAATTAGGTGAAAGTAACCGGGAACTTTGGCGTCAAAGTGGTCCTGCGGTAAAAATGCCACGCACATTCGAAAGTCTTTGAAAGGGGTCCGAGCCAGATGGAGGGAGACACGAAGTACAGTAAACTTGGGGAAGGCAGCCCCCTTCCAAGTTTGTGTTGAACTGTGATGTGAGAGGTCTGAGCCCGTCAGAGGCGACCTTCGTGAATTGTGTGCTGTAATGTCTGAGCCCGGCAGTGGGGGACCTTAGTGAACTTTACGTTGGAAATACAATTTTGGAAAGTCAAGAATAAGACATTAAAGTGGAAGGCCAGGCATGCCTCACTCCACGGTTTGGAACTGCTCATGGTGTTAGAAACTGAGCCAGAGTGTGTCATCCTGCCTACAGGGACAGCCTTACTCTGTGAGGTGTGACGTGAGGAGTAGAGCTGATTCAACACATTTATCCTTTTGGAAACTGATTTTTCCTTTTGTATACATTTCTCCTTTACACATTTTTGTATAAAAATAGGGCAGGCATTAGGTTTTGTTAGCAGGGGCCATTTTGATTTGACTGATGCCACTAGGACGTTTTGTTTATCGTTTGATTGTCGAGACTATTATCATTTTAGTTATAGGGCAAATGAGGAGTTTCTTCAACCCCAACATTTCCAATAAAGGTTTTACAAATTGTATCCATTGTGTCAGTGTCATAATTGTGATATTGTGCCTTCCCTACATCCTTCCCATACAACACATCGAAAAGTGTCACAAGTATCCATGGTTCTGGATGTGCTTATCTCTAGGTCTGTTCCCACTTATTCTGAACGGTTGTCCATGGTGGAGCTGAAAAGAATGGAGATTGTGCAAGAATGGAGACTTCTGTTTTCAGCAGATTTTGAATTCGTTTTCTGGTTCACCGAACAACTCTTCTCGTCAAACCAACTGTCTTGAAATGTATACTCATACAGCCCCGTGGACTCTCACTTAAGTGAAGACTTATTAGCTATACCCCATTTTTTGAAACACATGTAGGCTAGATTGAACAAAGAGAGTGAACATATCGGTCCACTTGTTACAGCGCTGGGTTAGTTTATCCTGGTACAAGAAATATTTGATTGTAGGACTGCTGCGTTCCCACAGGTACAGTTGCTATACTCTGTGCCACCACAAATAGCTAGCACCGGGGGACGGGTATCTGTGTAGTACAAGCACAGATTCCACAGGACCCCTCTCAGTGGAATCTGCGTGTGAACTACATGGGTACGCATCACCCAGAGCTATGTGTAGGCTAGTTATTTTATTAAGTGATATAACTAAGGAAACAAAGAAAGATTTTTCCTTAGAATGGGAATCTTCCTTTTTTGATGATGAATTTTAATGTTATGATTTGAGATGCGGAATAAGTCTGTATGATTACTAGGAAGCTTCAAATAAACAACCACAAGGAATGATTTTGCATTCTTTCAATTCTTCAAGGACCTGGACCAACACTGAGTCACTCACTAAACTATTGGGCCTGCAGAGGGATCAGTCCTCTGGCATCATGATATTTCATGCATACGCCATGTTGATATCGATATTCCAGATTTGCGCCTGCTTGGAAAACTAAGATACTCTAATTTCACCTGAGAACATTCGTGGGTGATGTTGTTGCCTCGAGTTATAGTAAAACCTATAACTCAAATGGCACAAAAACCTCTAGGCCAAGTATTAGCATCGGTTGGTTTAATGATTATTTCTTTGTGACAGGGAGCTTGCAGCATTCTAGATTTTCTTTTTCATAATATTGAGCAAAACTCACCCAAGAATAAGAATTATATAGAAAACAGAAAATTATGATAATACATTGTCAATATAGGATACCCTATTTCATGTTATGTTAATGTTGAAGGATATTAACACGCACTATCACCACCAGAGTGGTCCCCTGGCACTCTCGCAGCTCTGAAAGTTAAGAGAGTAGGGTGTGTTAATGGGGCATAGCAGCAAAAAGGTATAGCGAGAAACATTGTGATGTACTGTTGGCAATTTCAGCTCAGTTAGCACCGTTCGCTGAGCATAGGTGCAGTTTACGGATCGGAAGACTCCCATGTGCTGTTGTGCAAGACTGTGTGGTTTGTTTTGTTGTTGCAGTGTAGTGAAGTGGGTGCGGATTGCTGTGCAAGGATGTGTTTGTATTTGTTTTGTGTTTGAGAGGTGTATGCAGAGAGGAGAGTTTAGGTTTAGCAGTTGGGTTGGTAGGGCTTTTTTTAAATGTATTTATTTTTACTTGTTGCTTTTGATATTCAACACTCGCTGAGTCCCTCGCTGCATTCTGCACCAGTGGTATAGTTTTTTTGTGACTGTTTGGTGTTCTAAGGGTAGGAAGGTGGTGAAGGTCTCCCCACCCTTGGGTCGAGTAGTGTTATGGTAACAGGATCGCTCGTGGGTCATCAGGGGGACTGCCTGCCAGCCCCTCTCTGAGCTTCTTGGGCGGGTTACGTCCCTTCGATGTGTGGGGTGCTCCCTGTCTCACTGGGTTCCGTTTAGTGCTTAGTGCTCCCTCGTCTGCAGCAAGGGTGCCTATCATCAGGTGAAGCCTAGAGTTGGATGATGGTTTGGGAGTGGGCATGTCCTGGGTTCCCTCCCTCCCCCGCTTATACCTTCCTAGCGCGTTGTGGTCTGTTTTTGATTTTCAGGGGTGTCTTAGTGTTTCTACTCTTTCCCGTCCAATTATGAGCTGAAGAGCCAGCATTTAAGTGATTTTCTGAATCTTAAGTGGTCCTTTGTATTACGTATTTCTCTCGGTAGGGTGTTCCATGTTTTGGCTGCCAGGTGGGAGAATGATGATCCTACATGTTTTTTTCTTATGTATGGTTTTGGTTCCAGGTGGCTGCCATTGCTTGATCTGAGAGTTTTTGTCGGTAGGTAGAAGGTTATTTTCTTTTGCAAGATCTCTGCCCCAACATCATGAATTGCTCTGTGCATAATGCACATAATTTGAATGTAATTCGCTGTTTAATTGGCAGCCAGGGTAGCATTTTTAGCGCTGGGGTTATGTGGTCCCCTCGTGATAGTTTGAGGAGGTCTAGTTGCTGCATTTTGTATACATTGTAGTTTCTTCAGCAGGTGTTCCGGCATTCCGAGGTAAAGGCTGTTGTCATAGTCTATTCTGGATATGGTGAGTACGATGATGGTTAGTGTTTTGTGAGTGAAGGAAAGGAATGGTAGAATTATTTTTATCTTGTGTCGGTGGAAGAAGCATTTCTTGATTTTTGCGTTTACTTGTGCTTCCACTGTAAGCGCGCTGTCCAATAGGACTCCAAGGTTTTTCACTATTTTCAATGGTGTGGGTGCTGTACCTAGTTCTCTGGGCTGTGGGATATACTGGTTATTTTCCTGGTTTTTGGAGATAATCCTAATTTCTATCTTAGACAGTCTTCCAGCGCTGTGTTCTCTTTCTGTGGGTCTTTGATTTTATAGATGATTAGTGTTTCATCTGCCTAGTTATAGCAGGTAAGGCTGTGTTTTTGGTGAGCCTGAGTAATGAAGTTAGGTAGATATTGAAGAGCTGTGGGGATAGGGACGATCCTTGTGGCACTCCACAGTTGGAGTCTCAATGGGTGGATTTTAAGGATTTCATCCAGACTCTTTCTGTTCTATAATTTAGGAATGATTTAATACATAGCAGGGCTAGATCGGTTATTCCTATTTCCTCTAGTCTCTTGATGAGGATGTCATGGCTGACTGTCGAATGCTGCTGAGCAGTCGAGTAGTATCATGGCAGAGTTTGGGTCGGAGTGTGCATTGTTTTTTAGGTCGTCCCATATAGATAGGAGTGCCGTTTCTGTTCCTCTCGTGATCTAAAGCCGATGTGTGCCTGGTCCAGCTGCTGGTATTTTTCTGCATGTTCCTGTGTTAGTTTTTAGATGTAGGTTTCTAGCAGTTTTGCTGGTTAGAGAATGCTTGCGATTGGTCTGTAGTTAGCAAGGTCTTCCACGTCGTCTGCCGTGTCATTGAGGAGAGATTTGATTTACACAGATTTGATGGATCTTGGTACTTCTCCTGTTGCGAGTGACAAGTTAAAGAGGTTCCTGAAGTGTTCCAATGGTGTGCCCTGCTTGAGGATTGATTTGGAGATGTCTGGTGGGCACGGGTCCATGGGGGAGCATGCTATGTTGCTATGTCTTCTCAGCTTAACAAATGACTCTACTGATATTTGTGGGAAATTATTGAGTTTATACTGTGGTCCCACAGTTGGTTGGGTGGTTTGTGCATTTTGGTTGACTGTTCTGCTTTGTATCAACCAATGTATGCCACTGATTTTATTTTTGAAGTGGTCCGCAAGGTCTTGCATAGTTTCTGTGAGGGTATCAGTGAGTTGTTGCAACCTGGTGGGTTTCTCATTTCATTTATAATGTTGAACAGTTCTTTTTGAGCACTAACTGCTTTGGTGATTCTGTCGTAGTACTTCTTTTTTGCTTTTTCAATTTCTTTTTTGTAAGATCTGATTTGTCGTTGGTAATGTGATTTTGTTGTCTGGTTGTATTCTTTCCTTCATTCGAGTTCGAGCTTGTTGTTGTTCCTTTTCATGGCACTGAGGAGGGAAGTAAATCACTTTGCCAATGCTCTCTTTCGTGATGATGTGAAAGGATTTTCCTGAGAGATGCTGTTGATTATTTCAGCGATCCGTCTATGCAGTATCTGTGTTTTTCAATTGAGCTCAGTTCTGTCTAGGCTATTGGTCGGTGGTTTTGTGATTTCAAGGTTTTCAGTTAAGTTGCTAGCTTTGATGATCTTCGAGTTTCTTTTAAGGATGGTATGGGAGTTTTTTTGGGTTGTTCGGTTGCTTTGGTTGGTAGAGTGATCACGAATGGAATGATGAGGTGGTCGCTCCAGAGTATCTGTATGGGTGGTGTGGTGGTGATAAGGTTTTTGTTGGCGAGAAATTGTGTCCAGCGTTTGTCCTACTGTGTGTCTTGCTCCTTTAACCAACTGGTGTAGTTTCATTGCAGTGAGTTGCCCGGTTAGCGATTTTTGCGAGTTGGTGTTTTCTTCTCCAGACCATATGTTGAAGTACCCGAGTATTATCAGATGTTCATGTTTGATGGCTAGGTTGGTGACAGCTTCTACAAAGGTGACAACAAATGCTGCGTCGTATGTCGGTGGTCTGTAAACAAGTATGAATCTGAGGTTAGTTTTGGGGTTTACTGTCAGGTGAAGGATTATGGGTTTCTTTATGGCCTGCTATAGCAGATCTTCTCCAAATCTCTTATTCTGTCTGCTTATTTAATGTATTGCAATCATTCTGAAAATTGCCTTAGAGATCTCTGAAGTGGGTCTGATGCTGTACCCAACACTACAGAACATCCTTAAACTAAGCTAAACTACATTTCCATTAATTGTTTTTTAAAGAAGCCCTGCTTAGGACTGTAGTTACTAAATCATCTAGGAAGGTGGAAGACGAATTTGGTGCTGCACTTCAGAACTGTGATATGCAGTTGAAACACATGCTGCTGCAGCAGGCCCATTAGCCCAACAAACCTATCTGTCCAGAATGTGACCAGGAACCTGAAAGAAAAACATGTATCTCTACAATTGGTAATTTAACAGACAGCTATATTTCCAAACAGACTGATTCCTCTGAAAGGTGCATAGCACTGTAAACATATCAGTCACAGGGCTGGTACAATCTGATTATAGGTTGGGGCAGAGTAATTTACTTTTAAGACTTGGAAGAGGCCATAGAAGGTTCAGATAGTTCACCATTGTGGCACCCCAATAAAAGCTGGAAGTCAAGGAAACAGAGTCAAAGGCTACCCCTCTCTAACACTCACAGGAGGTGCAACCAAACTACAGAAGGTTAGTGTTAGGCAGAATCATATGCAGTACCCTTTGGGAACACCACACACAATTAAGGCTACAAGTGACAGTACAAATTCACCTTTGGTACAAGCCTATACTACACAGTGGTAGCGATTGCTGAGCAGCCAGACTTATCTCAAGAGTAAAGTGAGCAGTACCAATAGTTACACAAAGGACAGCAATTACTATGGTTCAAACAAACACTGACTCAAGGTTTCTGTTAGGCAGAATCCTGTGCAGTTCCCTTAGGGAGCACTACAGAAGATTAAGACTACAGGTATGAGCACGAAAAATCCCCTTTGGTATCAGTCCGTACCACAAAGATTTAGTTGGTAGCTGTGGCTAAGCAGTCAGACTTATCTCAAGAGGGAGATGAGCAGTATTCAGGTAGGTATCACAGTACTATGGCACAAGGAAACACTGACCAAAGCTTTGTATTAAAAAGAATATATAGATTTATTTTATACACATCTAGTTCAACACATGAATCACAGTTAATAAAGCAAGTTAAATGTAGTCAAGGAAAGGATAACAACTCCCTAGTCAATTGTAGACAAGTTTGCGGTAGAGTGAAAACTGAGCAAAACGGCACAGTGAAAATCAACTACAAATGGCACTCTAGCAATTTAGCGAAAGGGAGGGAAAGCACAAGTTAAACTGAAATATCTTCAGACACCCCCTAGCAACACTTCCCTGAAGTTTTGTGAACAAGTAATGAGGAGTAGTACTTTAGCAAGAAGATATGTCATTGAAAACTGAGCAAAATGGCACTTCACAAGTTAAAACAGTAGGAAAGAAGAGTGGTTTAGAAGACTCAGGTGCATCAACACATTTCTCATTGAGAATCAATCTAGTGAGAGCAGATCTAACAAATCAGCCAGAGTCAATAGGCCTGAGCCAGAGTCAGTGGTACAGGACCAAGAGCTTAGGAGCAAAAATGTTCTTGTAGCTGCAGTCAAGTCTTTAGTTAACGAATATTGAAAAGGTAGATGCAAGGCCAAAGACAATGTTAAGAGAGAGGGGCGGCCGACCCAACAGGCAGATAAAGGAATTAAAACACCTTTAGGGCTACCGCGAGAAAAAGGGCGGCCTGGCGGAACAATGTACCTTTAAATGAAGAAGTGGCTCCTGCGGTGGCAGTTGTTCCTGGTAGTTCCTGCAGTTCGGGGGATCCAGCAGGGGCAGAGAGGCTCTCAAAGTGGAGGAAGGTCTGAGTTACTGCACTACCCAGGGATGAAACCAGCCGCGGTGCTGCCAAACGAACAAAAGGTGCGGTCCTGGAGGATGGCTGCCTTGCTATCCGTCCTCCAAGTGCTGGGCACTGGCGATTCGACCGAGGCAGGTCCGAGGAAGCGATTGGTGAACTGGTTGGTCCCACCAGCTCAAGAGAAGAAAGCTCTTGCGAAGAAGATCTCCTCTCGTCGTGTGGAAGAAAAGTGGTGAGACGCTGCAGCAGGGCTTCACCGGTGGTGCAGGTGCTGAAGATGTCAGTGGCTTCTTTCCCCTTCAGTTCCGTAGTTCCAGTGGCGATGTCTTGCTCTTCCAGTCCTCAGGACCCTGCATTTATGCAAAAAGAACCCCATTCATACAGCCTAGCTGTCACTCACACAGTGTAGTGGTCATCTTGGCGGGCGACCCTCCAGCCTATCAGGATATAGTGCGACATGGGTTGCGGAGGCAACCCTGTCCAGGGGGCCTACACCTCCCCCCCCCCATACACAATGGACCCACCCCAGACTCAGTGGTGCCGAAAGGAGGGCTTCTTGGCCAAAAGGACGAACAAAGGATCCCCAACCTCGGTTAGGAGTTTAGAGTAAGACACGAGAGAGAATTTATATTAAAGTTCTCGCAAATAAAACCTACCGGAGTAAAGTTATTAATAAAATAAACCGGCGGTATGCTAGAGGCTGTCAGAAAAAGTTGTAGCCTCGAACAATGGGAAAATCCCATAGGAAAATATTTGCGGTCGAATATTTAAGGTAGTAACCACTGCCACCAGCCAGAAACTTTAGAGAGAGGAAACTTTACGGTACCCCCTCAAAAATGAACCTAAGGGAAAAACTATTAACCCTTTCCAGTACCTCCATAGTAAGATGGGTTGTAATGGTTAAGTTCATAAAAATTGAATAGTAAAGTCAATGAGGACTTTACATGCCCTGGGAGACAGTAGTCAGTCCCAGGGTATGGAGTCTATGTTTGGGGGTCGCTACGACACCCCTGTGTCACTGCACAAAGGGTGCTGTGTAACACATGTGACTAAAGATGGTTCTTATGGGGGTGAGAGAAAATCCCATAGGCATTAAACACAAAAATAGCCCAGAACACACATAGCAAAAATGCCTAAGAGTGGGAAAAAGAGTCTCACTCTTAGCAGGTAAAAAGAAACACACCCTTCAAATCCAGCAGAATTCTCCCTAACAGTTTCTGAGTAAAAGAATATACATTTATTTACACATCAGTTGTAAAACAATTCACCAAAGTAAAGCAGTAGAAAATTCACACTCTTAATACACTACACCCTAACCAATAGATTCTGGACAAGTTAAGCTGAAAATGAAGTGTGAGCAAAATGGCACTCCAGCAATTTAAAAGGGAGGGAAAGACAAGGTTAGACAAAAGTTGAGCAGCACCAACAAATAAGTAAGCAGGGCAATCTAGAAAAAGTAACTATAGTGAGGAAATCAAATCAAGAGGCCTGAGCCAAAGTCAATGGACCAAAGTCTTTGCAGAGGATCACACAGTTCAGGGTAGTTCACGGTTTAGTCTTTTCAAAGAGTTCAGAACGAAGTTGGCCGGACCAAAAGTTACTTTAAAGAATAGAGAAGGACAAGCACTCGGATTGGCGAAAGGTTTCAAACACTATCACCGCGGTCGGACGGAACGAACAACCGGGTTTCAATAGTACCTTAAATGAAGAAGAAGGCTGTAGCTGAGGCAGATGTTCCTGGCAGGTCCTGCAGGCTCACGGTATCTGAAGCAACTCTTGGACTGACACAAAGTAGGAAGATTGGAGAGTCCTGCACTGCCCAGCGACGAAAACAGCAGCAGAGCAAAGCAACAAATAAAAGGTGCGCTCCTTAAAACCCAAGCAGGGCCCGGTCCTCCTGGCTATCCAGTTAACTGTAGCTGTGCACAGCAAATTCGACCAGAGGAGGGAGGCCTGGCTTGCAGTTTGGTGAACTGGTTGGTCTCACCAGCTTAAGGGGAGAAGATTCCTTGCAGATCTTCCCTGTCGTCGAAGTTTGGAGATTCGGACCCGCAGCAGGACTTCACCGGGAGGTTCAGTCGTGGTAGAGGTCCTCTTCTCTCAGCTTCTCTTCGGTTCTCTCGATCCAGTGGTGACTCTGCCTTCTCAGTCCCAGAGACCTGCTTTTTATGCAGTTTTCCCCCATTCACACAGCCTGGCTGTCAATCACACAGCATGGTGGCTGTCTCAGCGGGCAGTCACCACAGCCAATCATACAGAGTGTGACATGGGTCTCCAAGGAGACCCTGTACAGGGAGTCTCAAACCCCTCTTTCACATCCTGTCCCCTTCAGACATTCAGGCGCCTAAGGAGGGTTTCTGTGCAGATGCCCGCCAAAGGATGGCGAACAAAGGAACCAAACCTGGTTTGGCGCGCAGAGTAAAACACACGAGAAAGACCTTTACAAAAAGAAATGGCTAATAAACCCAGCCTGAACCAAATAAAAGTAAATGGGTTCCAGCGGGTTTAAGTTTGAGGCTACTAACTCAGCCTAAAACAGTACCAAGGCTATTTAAATAGACAGCGGTAGGGACAATAGGGTAGATAACACTGCCACCAGCCACATCTTAAAGAAAGGGGAACAAAATAATGTTCCATGAGAAACAGACACAGATAAAAAGGGATAACTATTAACCCTTTCCAGAACTCTATGTAAGATAGTTTGTACTGGGTCTGTGAATTTAAAAAGACTAATAAAGACAATGGCAACTTTACATGTTCTGGGAGACAGTAGTCAGTCCCAGAAATTGGAGTTTGAAGGGGGAAGTCTGAAAAAGACAACCCTGTGTCACTGCACTAAAGGTGCTGTGTGACACACAGTAAAAAGATGATACCTATGGAGTAGGTGAGGCTCCACAGTCTATGAACACATAAATGTTAAACACACACAGCAAAACACATGTAAGAGTGGGAAAAAAAGGCTCACACTCTTACCAGGAGAAAACCATTAATCCTAGAAATCCAGCAAAGCTGCTGAGGTACTCAGTAGGTAAGGGAAATTAGCCATTCTGGAGAATTCTCCCTAACACTTGCCCCCCTCCCCCCAGACTAAGGGGCAGGAGGATCTAATCCCCACCAGGATCGATCTCCTGTTGCAAGTCGGTTAACTGGCCTGCTGAGTACACCAGCAACCCTTTGCAACCCTGGATAGGAATTTATTTCCCAATGGTTTTCATTTGTATACTATATGACCTACAAACCTGTTGTGGTACATCTCTCTTTTTACATGTATAGGGGATCTATTCTAAAAGTCCCTCAGAAGTTGTAACAACCTCTGAACCTACAATAGGCTTTTTCAAGGGATCCTTGGAAAGGGATCCCTTAGATCTAGAGGGGCCTCCATGGTTCCTCGCCACCACTCTGACAAGAGCAGGTTGGGTCTCAGGTTTCTTGGTTGGAGGGGCTGTGGTCAAGTAAGGTACATGCTGCCACTCCCTCTGAGATCTGACCTTACCTAATTTAGAAGTTTCCTTCCTAATACTAGGATTTACATTGGAGTCTTCAGTAGAAGCTCCAATAGTCTTAAGGTGTTTAGCCTTAGACCTATTTTCCTGGTTTTCCACCCGCTTCGAGAATAGCCAGTTCTCACAGGCCTAGAGAGGGGTCCAATCTGTCTATCCACCTCTTCCTCAGAAGCAGAGGAAGTCAGAGTTTACAATTGGAGGGACACTGATGGAGCTTGGTTGGGGCTCCCATTTCCCTACTACACTAGCCTCAGATTTGCATGGGTTAGAGGTCAACTTACTAACACCAGGGCTTGCAGTGGGGTTCTCTGTAGAGGTCCCCACAGGCTCAGATGGGTCTCTTAAGGTTGCCTCTCTAACCAATTTGGTTTGGTTCTGTTTTTTCTCACCGGGAGGCCTGGGGGTACTGGATACTACTCCTAGAGCTTTTAGATCATTCCCCAACAGGACTCTGCCAGGCACCTCATTCTGGACACTGACAGGGATCCTCACTGTCATATTATTACACTGAATGAGAGCTGGCAGAATTGGAACCAACTGGACAGGGCCTCCAGAAAATTTAGAGGGACCTTTGGGTGCCTTAGCAACATCCTCAGACTTGAAGAAGCTTTCATCCACTACTGTTCTGCTGGCACCAGTGTCTCTCCTCGCAGGACTATCCTGGCCATTGACAAGAACACTGTCCATATAATACCCTCTATAGTTTTGTGGAATGGAGTTGTACACATCCATATTCTGTTTCCTACCCAGACCCACAGACTCTAAGGATACAGTTGTCTGAAGACCCAAGGGTGCTTCAGCAAATAGTTCAAAGTGGGCACTAGCCAGTTGTACCTCCTCCTCCGGGGAGAAGGCTAAGGAGGCAGGGCTGATCCCTGCAGGTTTATGCTTGCACCTGGGATCTCCTTTGACATGGTCAGTTGACCCACAAACATAGCATTTACCAAATGCTCTCTGGAATGGGGGCTTCTGCTGACCTCCCTCTTGTTGAGCACTAGAGGATTCACTAGCCCTATTTGGTTTCACATGTGGCTTACCCTGGTTATGTTTGGGGGGCTCTTCTGGATGGAGGTATTTGAATTGTCCTTGTTATCTTTCTTGGGCTGCTTCCCCTCATCCTTCTTATGAGTTGCCCCAGAATCCCTGTGAGTAGCCCTGTTGGCAACCCACAAGTCAGCAGCCTAAGCTAACTTCTTTGGATCTATCTCCTTAGAATCAGCCAAGTGCTGTCTGAGCTCAGGAGAGCAGGCATCATATATTGACTCCAACATAACAAAATTGCTCATACCTTCATAAGTGTTTACTCTGTAACCCTTAACCCAACCATCTACGTTTTTAAAACATTCACATACCCAGGTAGCCCAAGGGTTACCATCATGCTTTTTTAGGGTCCTAAACCTCTTAAGGTACTGGGAAGGGTTTTTCCCAAAACTAGCAATTAAAGCTATCTTCACACACTCATAATCCATCCTATCCACCTCCCCAACTCCATCGCATCAGATGCAACAGTGGGTAGCCTAGAGAAGAGCCAAGGAAGCAACTGATTCCCTGTAAAGTCTTGAATCCCATGGTTATATTAAAACATTGCCAACCAATCCAAAATATCAAGCTTAGCCTCATACATACCAACGATTTCTTTAGACATATGGGGACTCTTAGGACTGGAAGACCTAGAAGACTCTTTGAGAGAAGCATTTCTAAAGACAACTTTTTCATTTCTAAGGCATGATTCAGCTCCATTTCTCTGAGCTTAAGTTCTTGATACTTTTGTTCAGTTTGAGCATTTATACGTTTACATTCCAATTCAAGCCTCATCTTTTCTAGAGCAACAAATTAAGGACTGAGAGTAGGACCTGGTGGGGTCCCATTGGACAAAGGTTGAGGTTGTTGAGCAGGTAAAGGATCAGTGAGGCCTACATTGTGAGACACATCTGCCTCATCTAACTCATCAATAACAGACACATTAACATCCTCATCATTTTCCACATTTGCTGAGGGGTTAGGTATTTCAGACCCACCCTCCAGACTTTGTTTCTCTAACAAACCTTCAATCAACTCTGACTTTTTGCCTTTCACAGAGAGATTCCTATCTCTAGACAGATTTTTCAGATAATCCACAGTGTAACTAAGGAGGGTCTCCTGACTGTAGCTTTCCATATCAGACATGATTAATATTGCTTTTTAGTGATTTTTAGCCTTGTGGTTAGTTGATCCAAGGTAATAGCAGCACTCGAAGTGTAATTACTATACTTGATCCTCAACGCTGTACACCAGTGTTAGGCAGCATCATATACAGTACCCTATGGGAACACCACACACAATTAAGACTACAAGTGACAGTACAAATTCACTTTTGGTACAAGCCTGTACTACACAGTAAAGTGGTAGAGATGGCTGATTAGCCAGACTTATCTCAAGAGTAAAGTGAGCAGTACCAATAGTTACACAAAGGACAGCAATTACTATGGTTCGAACAAACACTGACTCAAGGTTTCTGAGTAAAAGAATATACAGTTATTTACACATCAGTTGTAAAACAATTCACCAAAGTAAAGCAGTAGAAAAATCACACTCTTAATACACTACACCCTACCCAATAGATTTTGGACAAGTTAAGCTCAAAATGAAGTGTGAGCAAAATGGCACTCCAGCAATTTAAAAGGGAGGGAAAGACAAGGTTAGATTAAAGTTGAGCAGCACCAACAAGTAAGTAAGCAGGGCAATCTATAAAAAGTAACTACAGTGAGGAAATCAAATCAAGAGGCCTGGGCCAAAGTCAATGGACCAAAGTCTTTTGCAGAGGATCACACAGTTCAAGGTAGTTTGCGGTTAAGTCTTTGCCAAGAGTTCAGAACGAAGTTGGTTAGACGAAAAGTTACTTAAAAGAATAGAGAAGGACAAGCCCTCTGATTGGTAAAAGGTTTCAAACACTTTCACTGCGGTGAGACGGAACGAACAATCGGGTTTGAAAAGTACCTTAACTGAAGAAGAAGACTGTAGCTGAGGTAGACGTTCCTAGCAGGACCTGCAGGCTCACGGTTCCTGAAGCGACTGTTGGACTGGCACGGAGTAGGAAGACTGGAGGGTCCTGCACTGCCCAGGGAAGAAACAAGCAGCAGAGCAAAGCAACAAATAAAAGGTGCACTCCTTAAAACCCAAGCAGGGTCCGGTCCTCCTAGCTATGCGGTTCACTGTAGCTGTTCACAGCAAATTGAACCAGAGGAGGGAGGCCTGGCTTGCAGTTTGGCGAACTGGTTGGTCCCACCAGCTCAAGGCGAGAAGATTCCTTGCAGATCTTCCCTGTCGTCGGAGTTTGGAGATTTGGACCCGCAGCAGGGCTTCACCAGGAGGTTCAGTCGTGCTAGAGGTCCTCTTCTGTCAGCTTCTCTTCGGTTCTCTCGATCCAGTGGTGACTCTGCCTTCTCAGTCCCAGAGACCTGCTTTTTAAGCGGTTTTCCCCCATTCACACAACCTGGCTGTCAATCACACAGCAGGGTGGCTGTCCGGCCGGACAGTCACCACAGTCAATCATACAGGGTGCGACATAGGTCTCCAAGGAGACCCTGTGCAGGGAGTCTCAAACCCCTGCTTCACATCCTGTCCCCCTCAGACTTTCAGGCGCCTAAGGAGGGCTTCTGTGCAGAAGCCCGCCAAAGGACGGCAAACAAAGGAACCAAACCTGGTTTGGCACGCAGAGTAAAACACGAGAAAGACCTTTACAAAAAAGAAATAGCGAATAAACCCAGCTGTAACCAAATAAAAGTAAATGGGGTCCAGCAGGTTTAAGTTCGAGGCTACTAACTTAGCATAAAACAGTACCAAGGCTATTTAAATAGACCGCAGTAGGAAAAATAGGGTAGATACCACTGCCACCAGCCAAATCTTAAAGAAAGGCGAACGAAATAATGTTCCATGAGAAACGGACAAAAAGGGTTAACTATTAACTCTTTCCAGAACTCTATATAAGATAGTTTGTACTGGGTCTGTGAATTTAAAAAGACTAATAAAGTCAATGGCAACTTTACATGTTCTGGGAGACAGTAGTCAGTCCCAGAAAATGGAGTTTAAAGTGGGAAGTCTGAAAAAGACAACCCTGTTTCACTGCACTAAAGGTGCTGTGTAACACACAGTAAAAAGATGCCTTTGGAGTAGGTGAGACTCCACAGTCTATGAACACATAAATGTTAAACACACAAGAAAAACAAAGAAAATTGTACAGATAAAACATAATGTATTCATAATAAAGTTTCATATTAAAAGTCACAAGGACTGGACCAATGGTCTCGCACAGAGTCAAAAGGCAAACAATTCTGTAAATTGTGTGGTTAGTAACAACAAAAGTGAAGATTGAAATTGCATGTACTGCTGGCACATTAGCAGTACGTAACTACTGTTGACACAACAAGTAGGTGTTTCTGGTTCAGAGGTAGTTTAAACATCAGAATTACAATGTGCTACAAATTATACGATGTTCCGATCAGTCGTCAGGACAATAAATTTGATGATTTATGTCCTGACTTAATTAACATGATTTAACATGAAAGCTTGTTGTGGTGGAATGCTCTGTTCATCAAAAATGTTAAAGCATAAAAAAGATTTAAAATGTGTTCAAGAAGCTTAAAAGTAAGGTAAAGGGAAGTTCTGTAGGAGGCGACTGTTGGTGCTCTTGTTCAGAGGAGAATTGCCTAGCATTTCAGTGCTGGTCTGCCCTGGGTAGGACAAAGACTGATATGCAGGGATATATCTTCTTTGTGAAAGGGACAGTGAGCTAAAGGCTTGGTTGAGACTCTCCCGGGGGCCATCCACCCAAGAACAGGTCAATGGGCTGTGTTCGTGCTGGTAGAGAGACTCCCAGAACCCCGTTTGTTTTGCATATTAAGTAACTTTGGGTCTCACCCTAAATTACCAGGGGAATCCAGACGTGGACCCCTTGCTCACTGTTCTCAGAGAGGCACAGCTCCACCTCACTGATGATGCCCAACAAGGCTGAAACACGTGTATAGGGTTGCTGTTGGTACTCTTGTTCAGAGGAGAATTGCCTAGCATTTCGGTGCTGGACTGCCCTTGGGCAAGACAAAGACTGATATGCAGGGATATATCTTCTCTGTGAAAGGGACAGTGAGCTAAAGACTTGGTTGAGACTCTCCCTGGGGCCATCCACCCAAGAACAGGTCAATGGGCTGTGTTCGTGCTGGTATAGAGACTTCCAGAACCTCCTTTGTTTTGCATATTAAGTAACTTTGGGTCTGACCCTAAGCTACACGGGGAATCCAGACGTGGATCCCTTGCTCACTGTTCTCAGAGAGGCACAGCTCCACCTCACTGATGATGCCCAACAAGGCTGAAACACGTGTATGGGGTTGCTGCTGGTACTCTTGTTCAGAGGAGAATTGACTAGCATTTCGGTGCTGGACTGCCCTTGGGCAGGACAAAGACTGAATGCAGGGATATTTCTTCCCTGTGAAAGGGACAGTGAGCTAAAGACTTGGTTGAGACTCTCCAGGGGGCCATCCACCCAAGAACAGGTCAATGGACTGTGTTTGTGCTGGTAGAGAGACTCCCAGAACCCCCTTTGTTTTGCACACCATTATCTTAGTTTCAAGCTAATGAATAGCCTTTGTTTGCGAGCTCTTCTTCACGTGTTAAGAGACCACAAATTTGTCCATTTGGACGGTATATAATAAATATTATTTGATTCAATTGTACTGAGTGCAGTTGCTCCTCTTGGCCTCTAGAAACTTGCTCACTCTATCCCATATAATCTTCATACACATGTGATCGTCCAATACTTGACATCTGTAAATGTTCTTGTCCCTCTTATTCATGAGAAATGTGTCCTACACACATGATCTGCTCATTGGACTCCCTTCGTTCTTTGCTTTCATCTCTCGAAATAGCATCTTTGGTCTCAGGCCAATGTACTCCTTTATTTTGGAAGGGAAAAATAACCTCTTTATCGTCTTTTCACATAATGGTCCTGGGCTTGTATTTTTGAGGAGCTGGGTTGATTGACACAAGCCGTCCTCCATTTTCTTCTAATGGTCGTCCTAAACATTGAATATATATCTCTATAAGCAAGCTTCTATATGTTCTTTCTACCTTGCTTTACAGCATATTTACAGTTATTGACTAGTGAGCCACTTCCTTCTTTGTGTTCATGATTACTTTATCTTCAGGTACATATTTCTCTCTCTTTAACATACATCCATATTATTCATGGCTGCATTTCGACAGCTCGGCAAGGTACATCCTTCTTGATAGCATTCCTCCACCAGTTCAGCTTGTGGATACACTCTAAATGGTTGCCTAAATGCATATCGTCCCTCACATACTCAACGTGGTACAGGAAAATTGCAAGGATTCATGCATGGGTTCCCAATTGTGGCACTCTGTCCATCATTCCAATGAGATGGTGCTAAGGGGGCAAAGACCAGGGAGAAGGTCTCCACCTGCTCCTCGATATCCCCCCCCATTGGTCGAGGTCTCGACCAAACACTTCGCCTCCTCGAAATTCCTGCTTGGTCTTCTTCTTACATCTCATCATATTTTCTTTTCTTATCTCCCCCCTCACGTGACCAGCAGTTTGTATGTGTTCATCCACACCCCAGGTCATCAGAGGCTAATCTCCTGCTGGTACACAGACTGTGCATCATCCCACATATTTTTTTTATTTTTTTATTACTTGTATATAATCAGAGAGAATGATTTTGACAAGGATGCATCCTGTGAGATGAGGGCATCTTGAGATTTGAGATTTGAGGTCTGAATCACGGCGTGTCGGGTGCAGTAGTAGTCTCAGAGGTTTGTGTGACACGGTCATCAGATGCTAGGAGTCTTGCCACTGGAGGTGAGTGGCCAGGGCAGCGTCTAAGTTGCAGCGTTGATTTTGATGAAGGCAGCTTCCATTATTTTGGCCGTCGCGGCAGCCCAGCGGGATTTTTCACCAGATATCAAACGGTACCACCATGTTTGCTCATCGATCAGTACCGAGTCGAGCCATAGAGGAGAAAGAAAAGCTGTACGAACTTGAGTTAAAGCGGGGCAGTTTAAGAGAAGGTGGCGGACGGTCTCAGTAGAGTCCGGAAGTTTACACAGTCTGCATGTGGTGACGATCGACAGCCTTCTCATCGCTAAGATTTCACGAGTGTGGAGCAGGTTTAAGCACGCTCTTAGAAATGTAGAGCGAAGCTTTTTGTCCGGGAATCTCAGACAGTACGCCATGGGAAATTTCAATTTGTTGTAAGTCGGTGGAAGATGGTTAAGGAACTTGGTTGCGACCGCTTTGTCGGTAGTATTAATCCAGTCCTGTAGTTTCAGTTTTTCACTGACTCTTTGCGGGTTTGAGATCAGGTCGTTTAATGTGCAGTGCAAGTCCTCCAGTTTGGTTTTTTGGAGGTGAGTCCATTTTTGGACAGCCTTAATGTTCGATGATTTGAGTTCCTGACCAATGGTGATGGAAATTGGCAAGCCGTCCTTGATGAGAATCTTCCTGAAGAGGGCCAATGAGGACCCACTGACGGAGGCATTTAGTGATAAGAGGCCCAGGTCTCGTCTGATGGCTTCGATTGGAATGGCGGTGGGTAGGCCTAGGAGCGATTTACAAATGTAGCCTTCCAGTGACCGCCAAAGTTTAGACGGAACAGTGAACATGGCGTCCATGCCATAGGTCAGGGTCGGAACCATTTTGCCTTTGTAGAAGTTAATGGCCGGCACTAGCAAGAATTTGCCATACTTTCTGTCGAGCGCTCTTAGTTGGGAAGTAAGTTGCTTGGTTTTAGACCACAGACTTTGTTGCATTGTGAGTTCCTGCGAGGAGCCATCGAAAATCACTCCTAGATATTTGCGGAACCACTTCGATGTTGGTTTTACACACTGACTAGGGTCGAGTTTTTTTCTGGGAGCGGCCCGATCTGGAGAGGATCATGATTTTCGTTTTCGTCTGATTGATCTGGAGGTTGTTGGTGGGCATATAGGCTTCCAGATTGTCCAGCTGCCGCTGGAGGCCGATCAGGGTTTGGTCAAACAGGATCAGATCGTCCGCGTAGAGAAGACGGGAGAGGGTACTGTTGCCAAACTTCGGCGGGAAGCTTCGGACCTGGGCTTCCAAGTCTTTGTAGTCCCCCAGAAAAGCCACGAACAGCGCAGGGGCTAGAGGGCAGCCTTGTTTTACTCCTCTGTGAGCATGGATTTCTTTGGACAGTTCTCCCTGTCTGTTCAGCCGGACGTTGAGTGTAGTATTGGTATGGAGGGCTATTATTGGTAGTAGCACGTCTTTCGGGCAGTTCCAGTTTTCCAGCTTTCTCCACAGTCTACACCTCTCAACTTTGTCAAAGGCCTGAGAGAGGTCGATGAACGCCACGTAGACTGTGGGAGATCCTTGTTTTATTTTGGCTTTCAGGATGGTGAGTATGAGGATGTTTAATGCAGTACCACCGTTTTTCTTGAAGCCTAGTTGAAATGGGTCACTGCAGGGGGCCGATTTCGCCCATCGGTTGAAATGGTCCAGGAGGAGAGTCGCAAAAAGTTTGCCCATGATGCCCAGTAGGGCAATTGGGCGATAATTTTCAGGCGCTTCCCTGCTGCCTTGTTTGAAGATTGGGATGATGGTTGCTTTGGACCATGATGCTGGGATCTTTCTGGTGGATCTGCAGTGGTCAAACAGAATACTGATGAAAGTGGCCCATTCCGTGTGGTGTTTCTTTAGGTCTATGTTCGTCAGGCCGCCTGGGCCCGGAGCTCGTGAAGCTTTTAGTTTTTGAATAGCTGCACTTATGTCTGCTGGAGCTGACAAGTCGATCCAGGGGGCGGCCGTAGTATCAAAAGACATATTTGTGGCAGAGGTCGGACTGGCGAAAAGATTAGTGAAAAATGTGACCCAGACTTGTTCCGGGACTGCGTTGATCATAGTTGAGGCTGTGATACCATGGGAGGCGTTTACCAGGGGCCAGAAGTCCGCTGTTTTCTTTGTCGTTAAGACTCTCGTCATTAATTCGGCATCGTTTGGTATAGGGCGGCTCGACGCGCTCTGATCCATGATTTATGGATTTTGTTTTCGTCTTTCCATCGATCCCATGCAGCAATGGTGTTGTCAGCCTTGGCGCGTCTTCTGAGTAGTCTCAGTGCTCTTTTTTTCAATGCTATTTGTTTGTCATACTGATGGTTATGGGCTTTTGGGGTCGCCAGCCCCTGTTTCACGTGATACTTATGCTTGAGAAGCATAGGTAGGTAATTCGGCCTTGGTGGTGGGTCGAGAACCATTTCTGACTCAATGTCTGAGACGTACTGTTGAGTGATCAATCTAATGTTGGCCGATGTCAAGCGAAGGCGCGTTTGTTGGGGATTCGTTTCGACCGATGTCAGGTAGCAAGGTGGAATGCGGCCGGTAGAGGGCCAAGATACAGTTAGCATATTATGGTCGCTTGGTAGAGTTTTGACTACGCGAAAATCTTGGATAATTGCACACAGTGCTGGGGAGGCAAAGATGTAATCTAGAGTAGCTGAAGACCGGTCTCTCTCCCAGGTCGGTAGGTGGGACTGCCCTTCCAAAATCCAGGCAGCGTTATGCAGGTTCCTGGATGTCATCAGGGTCATCCAGGCTTGGCCCCTGAGCTCCGCTGCTGTGGTGACGGTCGGATTCAAGGGGATGGTTTGCGGTTGAATGCATTTCGCGTTGAGGTCCCCGCAGATAAGTAGATAAGGAGTATTCCATTCAGTAAGAATCTCGTCGATTGCCTCAGCCAAAGTTTGACAGAAGAGTAGTGTCGATGACCTTTGTGGATTCCAGTAAGTAGTGAGCAGAGCAAGCGGTAGTGCTGGGGACTGCTTTGCGTGTGGATTCGGGAATTCAGGCGCCGGGTTCCATTCAATTAAGACCGCCAGCACCTCGTAGGATCTTGCCGTTGTTTTGATAAGTTTTAGGTTTTGATCTGACCGAATTCCAATCAGAAGGCCTGCTGAAGGGCGGCCTAGGAGACCTTTGACAGCTGGCGAGATCACGATGTTGTAACCGTCCATGGATGGTTTTTCCTGGAGCCATGTTTCCTGGAGACAAAATATGTCAAATTGGCCCAGGTCGACGGTATTGTGATCAGTTAGGTGGGAGTGTCCTCCGGTGTTCCAAGAGGCCAACGATAAGGACTTTTGATGAAATTGGGTGTCGGCTTCTTTTGGTAGTTGCTATCTAATGCGCTTTGAAGATAGGGCACCCTTTATCCAATCCCATGGGCCGGATGTCGTTGTCGAGTTTGAGCTGGCCGTCGGCGGAGGTGATTTAAGTTGCGCCCGGGGACTGTAATTGAGCCGGACTCTTCGCGGGGACTGGTCTCTCCAGCTGTGCTTTCTGTTCTCCCGACGGGGTCTGTGGACTTGAGAATGGGGCGGGCGAATCTTAGCAAGATCTTGTTTTCTAATATAGTGGCTTTTCTGTGGTGATCGGTTCAGATCGGAGTGTTCACAGACTGGGCGTGGCGAGCAGGCAGGAGAGTCTGGGCGCGTTTTCGGAGACCCGGGTGAGGGTATGAAGTGAGATTTCAGTTCGATTCTTCGGTCAGCATGTCGATGGGATGGAGTGTGGGCGCTTGACCTTCCTTTATTGGGGTATGTTTCCCTGATGGGGATCTTGGGATCCAGAGTTGGCAATTCAGAAAGCCACAAGCCTTGAGCTTTTAAATCTTCACCGGCTTGGCGGCAAATGTCTTGTATTGCGGAGGAGTAAATGTGGAGGTAGGCTTTAGCCTTGTTGTCTCTGTGATAAGGCTCGATCCACTTAAAGTCTGCCGAGTTTAGGTTCTTTAGGGAGGATAGAGACGATGTTATCTTTAGCACAGTTCTTCTGTTCAGGGTGATGTATTTGTCTTTGCTAGAAATTTGTTCTAGCTTGAAAAGACGGGTGGGGTTGGCCCTCCTGTGGTCAGCGTGTTGGACTGCTTGTTGTCGGGTAGGGCGAGCGCCTGACATAGGCGACCTCGTTGATCTGGTTCTTGGTCTTGATCTCCTTTGTAAGGGCGTCGCATGTCTTGGAGGGTCTTTATTGCCACCGCCCTGGGTGGACTTGTGAGGACTCTGGATCGTCAGTGACTGGAGTTGGGGGTCAGCTGAGTGCTTGTAGTTGGAGGTAGACGGCAATGTTGGTGGGAGAATGCCTTTGGAGGGACCTGACTCAGGCACTGCTTGAGCATTGTAAGCTGATTCCGTCTGTATGAGACTTGAGTTTAGGGAGTCTTCTGTTAAGACCGAGGCCTTGGTTAGGTCCGTTATGGAGCTCGCTCGAATGGGGCCGCGGGCGGCGGATCCAACAGCGGTGTGATGGTTGAGCGTTGACACTCCAGGTTCATGCTTTCGTTGGGTCGATTGGCGAGCTGGGGCAGGTGATTGATCAGTCATGGCTAATTTTAGAACTTTCTTGGATGTGGTCGTGTTTATACTTGGCGTTGGTTGTAGCTTGTTTGCGAATATTGTGGCAAACTCGTTAAGGTTTTTGGGGTGGGAGGTCTGAGTTGATTTATGCAGTGGTATGTCTGATGCAGAACCTTTTTTCAAATAGGAGGGAGCTGCGGCAGTGGGCGACACAGAGACTGCCTCCTGTCTTGTTGTATGTAGAAGGTCATACTTCAGGTCAATGGCTGTTATATATCCTTCTAAGAAGGTAAGCTTTGACTGTATGTTCGCTAAAATGGCCGTGTTATCCTTTGAGACGTAGCTTAGCGTTTCGTACAGCTTGCAGAATGGGGCCATGGCAATGGTTATGGCTGACATGATTGTGGTCAGATCCTTTCTGTTGTTAGGGGACTCTTTATGGGGCGGTGAAGGGAAGTCCCATCTTCTTCCCGTCTTCAGTGGCGTGTCTCTTGTTCCTAAGGTGGAGGGGTTCGCCAAAGAGTGTCTGCGAGTGGGGTTGGGGCCTCCAATATCCAGCGAGGTTGATGGCCTTGAAGCTGCTGGTCTCGTTTGGAAGTTGGGATCGTCCCGACAAGAGAACTGGGGTGCGGGGACTTGGTGGTTGGCCGTGGACGTGGCAGGACTCGAGTGGGTCTTTACCTGCGGATGGGAGGGCGTTTCTCTGTGTGGCCCTGCTATTAGTTGCAGTAGGTCTAGAATGTCCGAAAGGCCCTGCTGTGGCAATCTAGTGGTGTTGATTGGGTCTGCGTTTGCGGATACCACCCGCCCCGGGGTAGGTGATGGTTGGGACTCCGCCGGCAGGTCTGAAGGTGTGGTTGAAATGTTAGTAGGCGGGCAGTCAGAGCCTGGTTGGGGATTGATTGGCGCGTCTGGTAAGGATCCGAGGAGGGGAGTGCTCAGAGGCGGTGTTTGGCCGACTGGGAGTAGATGAGGCCCAGTAGAACCCGTAGTTTTTCTGGATTTGGGCACTGGAGGGGTCTCGTCGAAAACTTCCAGGATTTCCGCGTCTGATAGTTCTGAGTCATTGGATAATTTTCTTTTGCCTTGTGTCTTAAAAAAGTTCATCAGAGCGTTAGACAAACGCGGAGTGGAGAGGGCAAGTTTTGCATAGCCCTTTTTCCTTTGTATTTGTTGTGAAACAACCTTTTTATTCTGGTTGCTAGCTTTATGAAGGCCGGGCGCTGGGTTTTGCTGTTTCTTTGTAGAGAGAGCCACTTTGGAGTTTGTGGCTGCAGCCGCCGTGGGCTTAAGTGTCAATTTGCCTTTGTTCCTGTGTATTGGTCTTTTTATGGGTTGGATAGTGGAAAGTTTACTGCTGGGATTATCCAATGTGGCAGGGGAGTTGTCGGAATCTGAATCAGGACTCTCCTCGTGTAGGGGAGTCGTAAGCAAAGGTTCAGTATGGGTGTGAGAGTGCGTGACAGCACAGGCCCTGTTTTCCGGGGTTCCGGTTTCGTCTGAAGGGGGCGTTGTGGTCACTGGCATCAGAGGCGACATAGACATACTGGGTGTCAGGTATAGGGTGGCCTCTTCGGCGCCACTAGGTGTGGTTAAATTCCATGAGCGATTAGCGTCAGCCGGGCTAGGTCTGCCCAGTTGGACCTCCTGAGCCAGGTGAATCTGGGCCGTGGTGGTCCGGAGAATTGGGCTCTTCAGCCGGTTGCGAGGTTTCTCTAGGTCAGGTAAGTTGGTGTTCGGCTGGGTAGAGCTCAAGGCTTCTGCAGCATGCGGGGCTGATGCCCGTCCGCCCGTTTCTGCTCGAGTGCTGGGCGCTTCAAAGGTGGCCACCGGCTTTAGGGTGGTAGCCGAGGACGGCGAACGATGGACGTCGTACGCGGCAGCCACCAGCGATGTGGCCACCCTCAGACCCCCTGGCAGGGGCCCTCCGGCTCCCGCACAGTCTGGGTCGCTCGCCGAAGCGGTGGGGGGGCGACCATCACCGGGTGGTGCTGCCGGGCCTTGTCGTTGGTCTGGGAGAAGACCATGACTTATGACTGAGGAGACCTTGTGATTGAGAGCTGTAGGCTGACTCGAGATGAGTGGGGTCCTTTTCGTATGGCTCCTTAGTAAGCGTTGATCTGGGTCTTCCTCCATCTCAGATATAGGATGTAGGATGGGGATGGAAGGGGGACGGGGAAGGAAGGAGGAGGGGGGGGGAAGGGGAAGGAAGGAAGGGAGGGCGAAGGGCCGGAGAGGGAAGGGTGGGAGCGTATAGGGCGGGATGGGATGGAATGGGGAGACTGATGTAGAGGAGCAGGAGATAAGGTATCAGTGCCGGCAGATGACAGGGATCGGTCGGCTAGGCAAGACCAAGGGGGGGCTCAGAGCTCACTTTTAGACCCCGGACTCGTTTCAGTTTTCTGTTCAGCTCAGTTCAGTTCAGTTCAAAACAAAGAGGGAGTCCCGATAGACAGAAAAGTGGGAATGCGAGTCAAAGAGAGAGTTGCCGCTGGGCAGTGCGGGCAATGAACGCCTACCTCTGTGTCCTAGCGGTTCTCTTGCAGCTCTCTTGAATCGGCGATCCGCCAGACAGCCCCAGCTCCCCAGCTCCCCAGCTCCCGGAGCGGACTGGAGCAGACTGAAACTCTGCCCGGAACTCCGCGCGCGCTCCTCGCGGAAGAAGGGTTTTTATGGAGGTTGGGCTTGTTTTTCCAAAAAAGTCCAGCCAAAGCAGAAGAAGCAGTAGGCACGTCCTCTCGTGGTATGAGCTGGAGCAGACTGAAACTCTGCCCAGAACTCCGCGCGCGCTCCGCGCGGAAGAATGGTTTTTATGGAGGTTGGGCTTGTTTTTCCAAAAAAGTCCAGCCAAAGCAGAAGAAGCAGTAGGCACGTCCTCTCGTGGTATGAGCTGGAGCAGACTGAAACTCTGCCCGGAACTCCGCATCCCACATATTTCTTCTGATCCTTAGGATAATAAAACTTTGTTCCTGAAGGTGCAAGGGTACTTTTCCCCTCATCAATGCTGGCTTCACTTTGCACTTATTCTCCTGCTGCAGCATCAATGCCAATCATCTTCATTCCAATAGCTTTCTTGGCTGATTTCTTGCATTGTCTCACAATCATCCTTATGAGACAGAATACTAGCAACACAAACACCAGTATTTCTCCAAGCATTTTGAAAGCATTTGCTAGCCAAGTTGGGATCCAGGGAAGTAGAGATGTAAACCAATCATCATCTTTAATTTCGTTTACTTCCCCCATCTTCTTTGTGTACAAAGTTGACAACATGGTTATTGCCTCTGTCAGGGTTCCATTTTCTCCATCATGAGATGGTGGGAATGTGCAACATGAAGGTCCAAACCTGGTGCACACGCCTCCTTCCATTGCTGTTATCATGTCTAGGACATACCTATTCTGGAGAGTCATCATCCTAATGGCTCTCAATTCTTTTCTGATTGCATTAAATCCTTTCATTGTTTCATTGATCGTCTGCAGCAGCTCCCATTTTGTGATCTGTAACCACTTGAGGTTTACTGCAGCTTAAATCCCTGGCATGAATATAGATGTAAAAATCACTGCCGTCTTCCTGAACAGTTTATGCCCATCTAGAATATTGTCATAAGCCTCCATGGATTTTGTTGAGAAATAATTGTTTCTCTTCAGTGGATGGATTTTGAGTGATCTCTTCTTCCTCAGGTGTTCTTTCGTTTCTGGAAATGTATCAATATGCAAATCACTTTGGGGAATCACTAATGCTTGTACATGCATCATTACCAGGGAGCATATTCCTCCACAGTTTTAGCCAACTGCATGTAGGATCTATATCCACAGGCCCAATATAGATACATCAATACTGCAGTCTCTCCATTCATTCCTTGGGCTTCAATTATCTGTTCACATCGTAATCCACTTCCTAATTTTGCAGCCTGCCCCAAATAGGTTGGGGACAGTCTCCTACTCATCAATACTTCAAATGTACCTTCTCAAATCAATTTTACTACAATGACCCTGTATGTCTCACTCCCGTTTCTTGTTCAATCCTTGATGACCCATCAATAAAGACTACTCCCCCCCCTTCCTAGAGCATTCTCTCTAACACGGGGAATATCATTATAACACTCAGTATATGTAGTACAATCATGCACATCATTATCCTCTACCACTGGTTCACCTATAAACGTTGCTGGATTTACTGTTCTACACCAAACAATTTTGATGGCAGGGTTTGAGATAATTACAACATACCCTGACGCTCTTTAGGTGGTCAATGTGCTTTTCGTTTTTTTCTAGAATTGCAAACAATGCATGCTCTGCAAAGAGATTTACGGAACACTCCATAGTTATACTTGAAGCTTTTTCTATGGCAAATGCAGCACCTGCTAAAGTTTGATCGCAGGGATAGTGTCCTTTCATAACTGGATCAAGAATCCCACTATAATAAGCTAATGGTTTATGACCATGTCCTAATGTCTTTTTTTGTGTACGCACTGCTGTCATGACATCTCCATTTGAATGGGAAAATAAATAGAATTCCTCACTTTAATTTGGAATCCCTAATAAAGGAGCTGTACTTATTGCCTTTTTTAACTCATAAAATCCCTCAGTCATATCCTCTGTCGAAACTATTTTAATTTTAACCACCTGTGCCTCTTTGAGGGCTTTCAAAAGTGGTTGAATATATGTGCTACAGTCAAAGCATCAGGCCCTGCAGTAAAAGCATAGACGTAAAAAATGTTGCATTTGTCTCACCATTTTTGGCCGTTCAGTTCTCATAATGGCCTCTGCTCTTTCAGGTGTCACTTTCTCCCTTCATTTGAAATTAACTATCCAATATATAATACTTCTTCCTGACAGTATTGCAATTTTTCTTGGTCTGCTTTGTACCCTTCTCTGCAAGCATGGTCATACGTTTGACAGAGTCTTCTCTGCATCTTTCTTTTGTCTCACTACACACTAAAATGTCATCCACAAATTGAATGATGGCGCTTTCAAGCTTAACATTGCCCAAGTCCCAAGACTCTATTTAAAATTGAAGGGGACTCACAGTACCCTTGAGGCAAATGAGTATGTTTCAGGCGAATCGTTCTATATGAAAATGACGTAAAATCCTGCTAGTCTTCATGTAGGGGAATTGAGAAAAACACATTTTTCAAGTCAATAACAGCCAAATACCTGGCTTTTGGCGGAATATTCAACAATATTGTCACAGAATTTGTAACTAAAGGAATCACTTCTTTGACTATATTGTTGAAGGGTCTCAAATCCTGTATAAATCTCCATGACCCCCCTGTTGATTTTTTTGACAGAGTACATGGCTGTGTTACATGGAGAAACTGATTGTACTAGAATGCCTTAGGGCGGATATAGCTTTGAATATCCCCTCATCCGCTTCCCTGCACATTTGGGTATTGTTTTGCATGTGGCAAAATAGCTGGTTTAAGCTTAATTTCCACTGCTCCTACTCCTTTCAAGAGACCTATGTCATATGGACTTGTGGTCCATAAAATACATGCCCCTTTTTTCTAGTCTTGGAGAAAAAATGGTGATTTCTTTTTTATGAATGCCATTCTCTGTGGTACCTCTATGCTCTCAACTACAATCCAATACGTGAGACTTATAAAGAATACTAACTCATCATCTGAATAATCATCCCTAAACAGTTCTTCATCTGTCACGTCTGTCAGTCTATATCCTTCATTGAGGGCTATCACTGTTCTCCATCCGATTCCCTCATCACCTGTCCCATGAAGCATTGCACATTCTTTTCTTACCACTGCTGCTTCTAATTTCAAAGGAATAACTTGCCATTCCTCGTCATCCATAGGAATTTCTGGCCTGAACAAGAATTTATCCAGTATTCTCAATATTTTACCTGCCAAATTAGGTAACCATGATAATAAAACAGTTACTCCATATAAGAATACTTCCTCGTCTAGAGGTACTCTCTATAATGCTTTCTTTCCTGTAAAAGCTAATGTTAATTCTCTCACTTTCATATAATGCATCCCTGGGGTCCTCACTTTCATATATAGAGGCCGATTCATGGAATTAATGTGCGCCGAAAATTCCGGCGCAGAGGTGCCAAAACGTGCGAATCGCAGTGCAAGTGCGAAAATCGCAGGGAAACCAGCGCACATCGATTCATGGAAGTCCTGCGCGAGAAAAATATTGGATGTGCGCTGAAAAAGTGTTCGGCGCACGCCGGCGCACAGGTCATCCAACGGCGTGCTCCACGGCCACAGCGAAATCGCATATAGCGCGGCGCACATAACAAAAGTAAGCGTAACACGGGGCGTAACACTCGGAATGGGGAACAACGCGTGAAAATATGGGCGTCACGGGGGAAGTACAGGAGGCAAGTGCGCAGAACGCCCACACGCTCACCTACAACTCGTATTCATGGAATCGAATAGGGCAAACCAGCGCACGGTCAAAGACGCGCACAGGGCCAAACAAGTCCGCCACAAGAAAGCAGGCGGTAGCGTCCCTGCGCCTGAAATAAATGTGCGCCAAAATGTGCGCTTACAAAAAGCACCTATATAAAGCTATGATGAATGATCCATACTGTGGCCCTCTAGGACAAATGAGGTGCAAAGGGGTACCGACAAACACGGGCACCCGCTGTGTGAAAAATAGCGTGTGCGTGTCTTTCGGGGTGCGCGGGAAGTTCCACACACGATTGGCCTGGGTACGTGTATTTCGGGGTGCGTGGGAAGTTCCACACGCGATTGTCCGTGGTAGGTGTATTTCGGGGTGCGTGTGAAGTTTCACACGCAATTTCAGCAGGGTACGTGTATTCCAAGGTGCGCTGGAAATTCCACACGCGAATCCAGCAGCCTACGTCTATTTCGGGGGTGCCGGGGAGTCCTACACGTGAATTGGCCGTGTGGGTCCTCCCAGCTGTTCCCTCTACACCCTCCACGGACCCTGCAGGCGTCCCACACCACAGGGGACTACCCTGCACCCCTGCACATGTCCCGCAGGCAGCCCATCCACCATGGCCATGCCCCCCAGCCAACCCACATGTCACCTTGCACTACTGCCCACCAATGCATGTCTCCCAGCACCCCCACCCCCCAGCATCCAGGGGCACCCTCCACCAGGCCCCCACTCATGTCTCCCTGCACCCCCACCCCCCAGCATCCAGGGGCACCCTCCACCAGGCCCCCACTCATGTCCCCCTGAACCCCCACCCCCAGCATCCAGGGGCACCCTCCACCAGGCCCCCAGTCATGTCTCCCAGCACCCCCACCCCCCAGGGGCACCCTCCACCAGGCCCTCACTCATGTCCCCCTGCACCCCCTCCCCCCAGCATCCAGGGGCACCCTCCACCAGGCCCCACTAATGGCCAACTCATGTCCCCCTACACCCCCACCCCCCAGCATCCAGGGGCACCCTCCACCAGGCCCCACTCATGGCCAACTCATGTCCCCCTGCACCCCCACCCCCCAGCAGTCAGGGGTACCCTCCACCAGGCCCCCACTCATGTCTCCCACCCCCCCACCCCCCAGCAGTCAGGGGCACCCTCCACCAGGCCCCCACTCATGTCTCCCACCCCCCACCCCCCAGCCATCAGGCGCACCCTCCACCAGGCCCCCACTCATGTCTCTCACCCCCCCTCCCCCCAGCAGTCAGGGGCACCATCCACCAGGCCCCCACTTCATGTCCCCCTGCACCACCACCAGGCCCCCCACTTATGTCCCCCTGCACCCCCACCCTCCAGCATCCAGGGGCACCCTCCACCAGGCCCCCACGCATGTCTCCCAGCACCCCCACCCCCCAGCATCCAGGGGCACCCTCCACCAGGCCCCACTCATGTCCAACTCATGTCCCCCTGCACCCCCACCCCCCAGCATCCAGGGGCACCCTCCACCAGGCCCCCACTCATGTCTCCCTGCACCCCCACCCCCCAGCATCCAGGGGCACCCTCCACCAGTCCCCCACTCATGTCTCCCAGCACCCCCACCCCCCAGCATCCAGGAGCACCCTCCACCAGGCCCCCACTCATGTCTCCCTGCACCCCCACCCCCCAGCATCCAGGGGCACCCTCCACCAGGCCCCACTCATGGCCAACTCATGTCCCCCTGCACCCCCACACCCCAGCATCCAGGGGCACCCTCCACCAGGCCCCACTCATGTCCAACTCATGTCCCCCTGCACTCCCACCCCCCAGCAGTCAGGGGCACCCTCCACCATGCCCCCACTCATGTCTCCCACTCCCCCACCCCCCAGCAGTCAGGGGAACCCTCCACCAGGCCCCCACTCATGTCCAACTCATGTCCCCCTGCACCCCCACCCCCCAGCAGTCAGGGGCACCCTCCACCAGGCCCCCACTCATGTCTCCCCCCCAGCAGTCAGGGGCACCCTCCACCAGGCCCCCACTCATGTCTCCCACCCCCCCACCCCCCAGCAGCCAGGGGCACCCTCCACCAGGCCCCACTCATGTCCAACTCATGTCCCCCTGCACCCCCACCCCCAGCAGTCAGGGGCACCCTCCACCAGGCCCCCACTCAGGTCTCCCTGCACCCCCACCCCCCAGCAACCAGGGGCACCCTCCACCAGGCCCCCACTCATGTCTCCCTGCACCCCCACCCCCCCAGCATCCAGGGGCACCCTCTACCAGGCCCCCACTCATGTCCCCCTGCACCCCCACCCCCCAGAATCCAGGGGCACCCTCCACCAGGCCCCCACTCATGTCTCCCTGCACCCCCACCCCCCAGCATCCAGGGGCACCCTCCACCAGGCCCCACTCATGGCCAACTCATGTCCCCCTGCATCCCCACCCCCCAGCATCCAGGGGCACCCCCCACCAGGCCCCACTCATGGCCAACTCTTGTCCCCCTGCACCCCCACCCCCCAGCAGTCAGGGGCACCCTCCACCAGGCCCCCACTCATGTCTCCCACCCCCCCCCACCCCCCAGCAGTCAGGGGCACCCTCCACCAGGCCCGCACTCATGTCTCCCACCCCCCCACCCCCCAGCAGTCAGGGGCACCCTCCACCAGGCCCCCACTCATGTCTCCCTGCACCCCCACCCCCAGCAGTGCGATTTGCCTGGGTACGTGTATTTCAGGGGTGCGCGGGTAGTCTTACACGCGATTTCATCAGGGTACGTGTATTATGGGTCCGCGTGAACTTCCACACGCGATATCAGCAGGGTACGTGTATTACGGGTACGCGTTAACTTCCACACGCGACTGGGCCTGGGAGAGCGTGTTACGTGTATTCCTGGGGTGGGCGGGAAGATTTACACGGTCGCCTACAAAGGTCCAATCCGGAAACACGTACGCCAGCATGAAGCAGGCGCACGTCCCGCGCAGCATAAAAGTGTGCGCAAACAACAAACAAGCTCAGACGCCAGGATGAATATACTGTTCCTAGCAGCAGTGGCCGTGGGATACCGCAGGAGGAGGAGGAGGATAGTCAGGGCCAGAATCTTCACACCCAGAACCAGCCTTTTTGGTATGCCTGATGACCAGGTGTATGGGAGGTACAGGTTTCCACCTCACATACTACTCGACCTGGTCAGTGAGTGGGAGGATGACCTCACATCACCCACCCTGTGCTCCAAGCACTGAGCCCCCTGGAGAAGGTCCTCAATGTACTGCACTTCTTGGCTACCGGATAATTTCAGCGGACAAGTGCCATAGTGGGGGGGGGGGTGCCACAGGCCACGCAGTCACGGTGCCTACACCAGGTGTTGGCCATCATCACTGCACGCCCATCAGTCCGCAGGCACATATACCTGCCCAGAACACCTGTAGAAAGGCAGGCTGTCAGCCAGGATTTCTACAGGGTGGCACAATTCCCCAAAGTGCTAGGTGCCATTGATTGCACCCATATGGCTCTACGTCCCCCCAGGGCATCTGAGCACATCTATAGAAACCGCAAGCACTGGCATTCCATCAACGTCCAGGTAGTATGTGATGCCAAGGGAATCATCACCTCAGTATATGCCAACTATCCAGGGTCCACCCACGACAGCTTCATTTACAGGATGTCAACCCTAAACCGGGACATGGAAGCTGGGCGGCATGGCGATGCATGGCTGCTTGGTGAGTATAAATGCCACAGCACGCGCATGCATGCAGGGGTGGACTGGGAACCAAAAGAGGCCCTGGAAATAATTTTCAAAGTGGCCCCATATTAGACATTTTCAGCAAGCCAAAGCCTTTTCCTATGAGAACATTTGGAAATACCACACAAAAGATGCCCGGGGTTCAGAGGCCTACTGGGAAATCTCCAGAGTTCCCTATAGGCCAGTCCACCTCTGCTCAGGGAGCAGAGGCCTACACAGACATCGCCAGAGTTCCCTATAAGCCAGTCCACCCCACTATTAACCAACAGTGCCCATGACTTCTCAGCCCTCCCCTTCACGTACCCCCAGTTTTAAGCCCTGCCCCCGCGACAGCAGTGAGGGGAGGGCGCGCGAGCAGGGGGGCTTCCACCTCAGAGTTGCTGGACAATGTGACAACCATAGAACAATGCGGTGTGGGGTGGCGAGGCAGCGTCAGACTTGCCATCTGTCGCTCCTCCACCAGGCCGAGCGCCAAGGTCATCTCCATGTGGTCCTTTCAAGCAATCAACCACCTGACCCCCATTTCCCCCTCGGACCTCACCCTGTATCACTTATTAACACCTGCAAAGCAAACTCACCCCTCATTATGAGCTTTCGACCTCTTGGACATTTTACAAAGCCTTCATCAAAGCTAAGTTTATATTTGCTAGCAGGATTACCCACAGCTGCGGAAACATATATGGAAATCCCTCTTGCACCACTCATGTTTGCAGGATAACAACAAATCTTCCCACTGCTGCATTCAGCGCAATGCGCACAAACTCCGGGCACATCAACACCCTATCAGCACAAGCCAAATGCAGTAAGGAGTACGCTCTGTGCAATATGCACACTGCGTTATGCAGAAAATGGACACACTGCAGAGCATATTCTGCGCATGGCTCACACTGCGCAAAACGTACACTATGCACAAAGTGCACACTGGGCCCGATTTGCAAAGATCTGAACTGGGGCAGATGAGAGAATATGTGTTCCGTTGCTTTATACCTGAAACAGGTGCACATCTGGAGATGTCTGTAGCATCCCTGTGCTGCTCTTGTGCAAATCTTTGAGACTCACATTTGCACGTGAGCATCTCAGAGATGCTCCGGCATGTCCAGATTTACTTCAGTGTTAACCTTTGTGGATCAGGTGCAAGGGAGCAGCACAAGTCAGTGATACTCATGGGCAGAATGAAGTCACTCTGTGCAAAGTGCATCCGATGCCCAATATGGCCGCTCTGTGAAAGATGCACACTATGCAAACAGAAGCCATGTATGCACTACACCAGGGATGGAAGTGAGCGCAGCTGTGTCCCACTACATTCACGTGCATCTGTTTACCATTCCTGCGCCCATGTTCACCATTCTATACAGAGGATGTGCCCATTCATGTCTCCTGTGCAAGTGCAAAGTTATAAGAGGAGCCTTAGGGCCCGATATAGGGAACTTTTTGCACGATTCAAAGTGGCTTTGCACTGGAAAAATACACTTTGCACAGTTCAATGAATCAGGGTTTGTGTCGGCAGTGCAAAGTCAAAGTCACAAACTGCATCATGCACAAAACGCAGGCTCTGCACATTGGTATGTGCTCTTTGCAGAATATACGCTATGCACAAAGCACACACTCGCTTCAAAGCTCATACACTGTTCAAGACTGACAGTCTGCCCACGAGGCACACTGCACAAATGTACATTGGGCACACATGTGTACATTGCGCAAAAAGCACGTCTTCGCAACATGCATACTGCACAAAATGTACACTGGCCACCAAAGGCACGCCCTTTGCAAAGTGCATTCGATGAGCAAGGTGCCCAAGCCGGAAAAAGTGCACGCTCTCTGCAAGACTGACACTGTGATCAAGGCGTGCACTGTACGAGCGCTGCAAGGCAGGGGATTCTTAGACCGGGCCAGTGGAGGATAACAGGCCCCCTTACCCTACTGGCAGCATTCCCCCCAGAGCCTCCTCACCTGGTAGGTAGCAAGAATGCTTCGTGTATATCCGTGCAGGCGCATCGCCTTAAAACTGCACAGGTGAATAGCAGAACTGTACATTACTAAATGCATCAGGAACCAAGTGTAAAATAATACAGCTATGAAGTGCAGTTCATAATGACATCATAGCTTTGCATGCCACAGGCGCAAGGGTCGCTAGTTCTAATATCCTAATCATCGGCTAATGGGGCACTTTCTTCGGTGTACTAAGGGGACATAATAAAGAACGCGCATGTTCAGAGTGCAATCCACGAGTCAGGCAGGGGAGTTGTTTACTCGATCACACCATCTCAAGACTCGAGATGCAGTTCCTTCAATGATAGTGATGATAACGTTGCAACGTGCAGCGTCTTGCTTGCTGCTTCTTACCTGACAGTCAATAGATCGATCTTGCGGCTTGTCAAGGCCTTATGCAGCCCAGGCCAACTGCCTGCCTGCAGCCTGCTGCCCTGCTGACCTGCCTGCTAATGTGTGCACTGTGCGCACAGCCTGGGCTGCAGCAGGGCACGTGCGGTTCCACTTCCTTCCAACCGATGCCCAGCCCAGGAGGCCCTGATGCGCAGGCGCAGGCCCAGCCTGGCTGCTGGGAAGATTTTAAAAAAATTACAGCAGCTGCCTCGGCTCATTCGGTGGTATCAGCCAATTCAAGGCAAACCACCCAGACGGAGCCGAGGCAAAATCACTCGATGTGTTTATTATGTTAATGTGCTTCATGTGTATCCTTCCGCTCAGAAAGAGGCCCTACAGGCCAGAGGCCTACCGGGGGATGTCCCGGTGTCCCGGTGGGCCAGTCCAGCCCTGCATGCATGACAGATACAGAGTAATGTCACTACCCCACTAATGATGCCCATCACCACCTCCCCAGGGGACAGTGCCTACCCTCTGAGCACCCACATGATGACGCCAATTCAGAACCCCATCACGCCTCCCGAGGTAAGATACAACACAGCCCATATTGCAACCCAGGGCATAGTTGAGCGCACATTCGGAGTGCTCAAGTCACGCTTTCGCTCCCTTGACCGTTCTGGCGGGCAGCTGTTATACGCTCCCCCAGTAGTGTGCAGGATCATAGTGGCAGTATGTGTCCTGCACAATGTTGCAACACGCTGGGGCCTGGCTGTGGACATGGTCGTGCCCCCACATCCCCAACCACATGCACGCCCGCTGCGCATGGGAGGGGAAAGGGCACGGGGTGAGGCAGCACGTACGCAGCTGGTGGCTAATTAATTCACATAGAAATCACACCCCTGTGGAGTGCACACAGCCCTGGCACATACCATCTGACAATCAATGATGACTCAATCTGACAATTATGATGAATGAAGGGACAGTCAACTGTCAGAACCATAGCAGCCTGAGATTGTTCACCTGGAAGTGTCACAATTTGTGCAACCCTACCTACACAAACACCACCAATGCAGTGTCATCAAAAGACACACTTCTATGCAGCAAAAATGAATACCCACTTGCAAAATACAACATGAGAACAGTGCCATGTCCCCCAACCCCTCCCCGGCACCGCCACACAACACACCATGGCATGTCATGCTATGTGAGAGCAAACAAATTAATCCCCACAACATGACACAAGTGTCACAAACTACAGTGTCCCTAATGGAAACTGGCCACACATGAAATATTCACAGTAATGCAGGACCAACAACACACATTACCAAATATTTACCAATAATACTAATCACCTACACAACCTCCAACCTACCATAAACATGACAGTACGGATTAAAAAAATTGGTAGTCTCACTACCTGTGTAACGCTCACCTGATTCCCGTAGAGGCGCCGGTCTTGACTGGGCGTATACCGTATCTTCAAAGGTGATGTGTAACACACGGCTGGCTCTTTGGGCTGGACCTCTGTGCACTGTATGTCTGACTCGAAGGGTAAGATGTCTGCAGATAGAAAATATGGGATTAAGGAACTGGGTTATTGAATGTCTCTCTCTTCTTCCCTTTCTCTTCTCCTGTAGAACCCCAAAGGTTAACGCTCTCACCTTAGGTAAGTGAACGCCGTGCTCTCCATCTGTCTCGGGGCAGGGCGCTGTAACCAGTTTCTTCACTGGATAAGGGGAGCAGGCCTCTTGACTTCAGAGGACTGCTGTCCGTCGTTTACTGCACGAACGGTAAGTTTCGAGTAATTCTGATGTCTTTAAAGTCTTTAGTAATGATGTTTCTTGTTTTGCAGGGTTCCGGCGATGGCGGATGACGGGCTGAAGTGAGTTGAAGATGGAGCCCGTGTGATGAATAGAAGCGCCTGGAAGCACGTAAGTAAGCGCTTGTTGCCTGCTTCACGATGCGCTCTAACTGTCTTTTTATTTTGCAGGTACAAGTTCGGAGCGGCTGCAGGGTGCCGGAATACCCACTGGGTTAGATGTGGAAAGGAGTAATGGCACGTGAGTATTAAAGTTCCCCAATGTCTTTAAACGCACCTTGTTTTGTCTTTCAGATGCGGGTTGCAGCGCCGAAGGCCTCCGGAGCGTGTGAAGAGTTGGTAAGCTTTTGTCTTTCAGATGCCGGAATGCAGTGTGAAGACCTCCAGAGCGCACGAAGAGTAGGTAAGCCTTTGTCTTTCAGATGCCGGAATGCAGCGCGAGGCGTTGGTGACAGCCGATGGACCAGGTAAGTGAAGAGCTGTCACTGAAGACCGTAATGCTAACCTGTTCTTTCTTGTCTTTATAGGTGTTGCTGAAGACTGGATTCAGGATGGTAAGCCTTTTTCCTTAGGCCCAGGATCAGATGCAGAAGACACGATGAGCGTTCTGCTGCAGAGGATGCAGAATAACGCAAAGCAAGATTCATCCATCGGGTGTGGTTTAAATAGCCTCCTGTAGTGCTTAGGTGTCTCCTTCCACAGCCACGCCTAGGTAAGAAAAGAGTTCCTGCTTTCCAGAAGAGTTCCAGTGTTCTGAATCTAGGGAGTGGCTCCTGTCCCACCCAACAGGAAAAGTAGTTCCAAACAGAAGAGGATCAGAGGCTCAACTGGCAGGCAAGTAAGCAGCATGGTCTGCTGCAGGTAAGTCCACCCAAGCATTATGAGCACGGCGCTTCCAGCGCTGGGACTGGGAATATTTATGAGCCTGGTGCCACTGGCGCCAGGACTGGGTCCAAAAGGTCCCAATTGGGACTGGTTGGCACTCGGAACCTGGGTTATGGATCGGCTTCCAAGGGAGTTGGGAAAACCCTGACCTTTTGGAAGAAGAGATCATGACAACCTGATAATGCCAGCACTTCGAACACTTCCAACTGTACAGTGTTAGCGCCATGCAAAAGTGTAGGTGCACTGCTTACAACATGGACTCCATTTCCAAATTAGACCGCCTTGTGAAGACATGAGAAATGGACCTGCAAATTAGGAGGATGAGATGGATGCAGAGGCACATATCAATACACCATGCAGTGTACAATACAACAACAATATGCACTAGGAATGTATACACAGTTTTGACTACAGACTGCCCACACATCAAATGGGAGTCCAACGTCACTGTGTAAGTCAATGTCACTTGGGCACACCCTTTGCAAGCCCATGGAAACGGGAAGCAGGAGGGGTGTGTGTCACACAAACCCAAGCATCTAACCCAAATTCAGGACAAGCCTGCATGTGCCCAGCCACAATACAGCGTATGCCCACGGGAGGCCACCCAGGAGGTCCGAGGACAAGTTTCGCACCAAAACCCGCCTGTGTGGATCTTGCGAAAAAAAACCACCTCCATGGGCTCATGGCCTGCACGGCTACCCTATTGTGAGAGATTCGCTGCTGTCGCTCTCCTCACCCTCTGCAGCTGCATCAGGAGGTGGTGGCACTATGGGAGGCAGCCCACGTAAAGCCCTAGTCTGGTCCTCCATGGCAGCAAGCATGCAGGTGTGGAAGGTCTGGTTCTGGAGGATAATCGTGCGGAGGTCGCCATGCAACAATTCACGGGATGCCCGGACCTCCTCCCTAGTTGCCTGCATCTCAGCTGAGAGCGTACGTGTGAGCCGCTCCAGCTGCTGTTCTGTCCTCGTGTCAGTTGAAGCCTCAAGTTCAACAAGAGTCACCCTGAGCTGACGGAGTTCCACCCTCAGGGCTTCCCTGTGGCCCTGGGACTCAATAGAAATAGCTTCCCGCAGAGTCTCCAGTGCCGCCCGTCTGTCCCTGTTGGACGCCAACATGTCCTTCCTGTGTGACTGGCAAATGGAGTCTGTTGCCTGCTGTAGTTGTTCCATCAGCCTTTCTTGGGGGACAATGGAAGTGGCCACCCTATCCATGGCCTGAGCCATCATCTCAGATGATGCTGCCTGTTGGTTTGCCATACCGTATATGGATTGCTCCCATGCGGTATTGCCAGGTGGCGTACGGCCACCGCGTCGGCGGGCACCACACCTGTCTGGGGCAAGGCGAACTGCGCCTTGCTCTGCCGGCACTGCCTGAGGCTGCAGGACTGCATTCCCCCTCTGATCTGCTGGCCCAGGAACAGGATCAGATGTTGCGGAGTGTGACCCTGCATCCGTAACCACCAAAGGCGGACCTACCAACACTAACATCTCCATTGAGGGTTTTACCCCTGGTGCAGGTGGGTTGGACAGTACAGAATCCCTCCCAGAAACACTTACCTGCGACTGCACATAGGTCTCATCATCCGAATCGACACCTGAATAGAGCTCGGGGGAGGTGCACCCAGAGACACCCCTTGAGATAATGGTCTGCAGCAAGTGTGGGTTCTCACCCACCACCACACCACGTCCCTCACTGGTGCCCGGTCGGGCCTGAGACCCCTCTTGGGTCTGCACCATCTCCACAACCCCAGCAGTATCAAGTGCGTCATCCCCTGCAAAGACATGAAAGAAAAGATATGGGAACAGGCATTAGCACCATGGCACACAATTAGGGCTGAGAAGCAACAGAAACAGTACTTTATTGACACATGTCCCACATGACTATAACCCTCCCATGCATGCACCGTCACTGCGTATGAAGGGGAGGCAAATGGCACACATTGATGACACCAAGATGGAAGACCAACACATTTGCTGCATGCTGGCTAGCAGTGCCATCACACATAGGCCTGTGATTGGCATGTCCAATACACATACATGGCACATGCCATCACACAGATGGCATGTACCATAGCCATGTCACACATGTGACAATAGGACTGAGAAATGCCTAGTGAAAGTGGTGGAATGCAAACAATCAGCCTGAATGAACACAGAATAATACGCAACTATGTTGTGGCAAAATGACACTTCAAGGGCAACTGGCGTGAGGTTGGGCTGAATGTCTACTGTTGCCAGAAGGGATACTGCAATACCCAAATCCTGGTGCGCAGAATGTATTGGATGAAGCACATGGGTGACTCAAACCACTCAGGCACACACACCCTCACCTGGCACTCAATCAGAAGCCCTCACACACACACACACCATGCACATGGATGACACACACATGCATGTGCACTCACCGGACAGTGCCTCGTAATCTGGCAGGTCTCCCACGCCTTGGATCTGTTCCTCCGTGACGTAGGTCCCAGCAACATACTCATGTGGAGTGAGTTCAATGTCCTCTGCTGGAGACCCACCTCCGGTCACTAGAGTTGCGGCATGATTTGAGGCCAGTTTTTTCTTTGCCCTGCGCTTCAGGTCATTTCAGCGCTTGTAGCAATCATTAGCTGTGCACCTCTCGAATCCAAGGGCACTTATGATGTCCGCGATGGTCTGCCAGTGTGCCTGACGTTGTGCAGGTGTGGTCTTGCATCCTGCAGTAATCACCATTTCGCTGTCATGTGCGGACACATACTCCACAAGTGCATCAAGTTCAGCCTGATTGAAGCTGGGCTTCCTTGGTGGGCCGGACTGTGTAGCCGTGTCTGGGGCATCAGCCTGTACTGGACGAGCGCTCTTCCTCTTCCGCTTTGAAGGTGGTGGGGATCCTGAGTGTCCTACGCCGCTCTGGACACTAGGGGCAGGACCCCCGGTGGACTGTGGACTAGGAGTGTGGGAATGAACACTCACCATGGGACTTGGTGCAGGCATTAGCTGAAGTGTGATGTAGTCAGGGGGAACGTCAGCAGGATGGACTGGGACCGACATTGTCCTGGCTGGGAGACTCAGAGTTGGGGTGGATGGAGCCGCAGCTGCCCCTGCAGCCTCCCCACCCTGCCTACTTGGGGCAGCAGATGACATAGCTGCCCCTGATCCACGTGGCCTGGTGACACCAACGTGCACCGCCACACGTGGCCTAGACCTGCTGACCTGGAAGTCAGCCATGGAGTCACCCTGTGCCAGGTCTGGTGCCACAATGGGCTGGTCCAACAAGGGCTGAGCAGGGATGGTGTCAGCCACCTTACCCTCAACCAGGGGGGGTGGCATGGGTGTTTCTGACTGGTCACCCACACATCGGGGGCTAGGGGCACCCTGCAAGTCCCGGCCACGTCCCCTACCGTATCCACCACGGCCACCTCTTGAGGCTCGGCCACCTTTGCCACCCTTACCGCGTGCTCGCCTCCCAACCATGGCACTGATGTTGTTGTGCTGGGCAATTGGGGGCCAAAGGGGTAGGGTACTAGATGGAATTCGTACCCTAGTGCTGTATGTGACCCCTGGGGGAAGATAACGGGTCACGCAACGCACAGGCACCCCAAAAAAGGGAGATAATGTGCACTCAACCCCTCCTAGAACACGTGCGTGGAAAAATAAACCTGCACTACGCTGTGGCACCCAGAAACACAAAAATGAACGTAGGCGTGTCACACGCAGCCTAGACTGACCTCTGAAGGGGTACGCAACACACGGGGCAAGCACAGATGTTAAATACGTGCGCGACTCACCGTCTGCCAGGAAAAATTGCGTGAAAAATACGCGCCGGCAACACCCCCGCCAAAAGAAGAATTGTACGCTGTCTGAGGAGACAGGACAACAGAAGAAGTGAACGCTGTTTGAGGAAACAGGCCCAGGAAAAAGACAAAAAAAGAAAAAGCTGTCAGAGGTAACAGGGAGTACGAACTTGGAACGCCGTGAAGTAAATCGCGTGTGAACCGACAAGAAGTACAGATTTCACCCACTCGCTCTCCACGAAAAGCACGTACAAGGAAATGGCGTTCTACACGTAACTTTTAAACATGCCCACACGTCCAGCGTCACTTCCGCGTGTACGCATTAAGGCCCTATCCTCCAATTACACGAGCTGACACTGTGACGTGCAGTCATTGGACGTGTAACATGCACCCATATACAGGGAAACGCGCATGCACGTCACAGACGCGCATAGGCGCTGAGGCCCTTTCCACCAATTGCACGCTATGACACTCTGACGTGCTTATTTTTTCTACGCGCCATGGAAAACGCACGTGCGCTTAACGTCATAGACGCGCCTACACACTGGGGGCCTTTGGGCCAATGAATTTGCGTACGTGTGCTGACGCGCTTACGCGCTAAGGCCCTTTCCTCGAATTACACGCAGACGTGCTGGATTTTCACGTGCCAAATCACCCCGTATCAAGCTGGCCACGCGTAAGCACACGCTCCTGCCCTGAAGGCCGAATTACTGCCCCCCAGAGCCCCGAGCATGCTCCCACCTGCCATCTGCTTCTGCCTGATTGCCTACTGCCCACGTGCCCTGCCATTTGCTGCCTGGGGTGCTGTTGCTGTGACCACCCCTGCTGGAACCGAAGACTCCCGACTGGGATTCCATCTCTCCACAGACCAGCCCCAGGACCCAGTTGCCCACCCACTCCTGCCTCTGGGGTTGTCATGTAGGGCCCTGCAACATCTGGCACCACTGGCAACCCCTGGCCAGAGAGGCAGAGGGCACCAGCTTCACTGCCACCGAAGTTGGTGTCCTGGTGGAGCAAGTCCTGGGGCAGTATGATGCCCTCTTCGGAAGTTTGCGCGCCAACAAGGAAGGAAGGACGGACTCGGATCTGGACGGACATCGTGACTGCCATCAACGCGGAGGGGGTGGCAGTCCGACTATTCCATCATGTCAAGAAGCGCTGGGAGGACTTCAGGTCCAGGACCCTCAACAAGGCCCGGCGCCTCTTGAAGGCAGCGGATGGTAAGGGGCGCCGGGGCCACTTGTCGGACGATCAGATGAGGGTCCTGGAACGCATTTCCCCAGCGCTCCACGTCGAGGTCCTTGAGAGGCAGACCTGTCTGGAGTCGTGCGGTAAGTGTACATGCATCATGATTGTAAGCTGTGCGTGGTGGTGTGCCAGTAGTGTTCAGGTTGCACATGTGTTTTTATGGGGCCAAGTATGGGGGGGGTGTACAGGGCCGTGAGGCTAACACATGCGAGGGCTCTCATGTGTGAGACATGGATGGTGCTTGTGTGTGTAGGCTTGCATGCCAAATGCAGATGTGTGGGCACACATGTTTGGATGAATGTGTATGTAAGTAGGCATGTTCGTGATGTCACACATGGATGTTGGTTTCAGCTGCATGTATCAGCACTGTGTACATGTGCATGTGTGTGTATTTGACAAGGGTGCAACAGTGATGCAACATGGATGCATGTGACAGCAGGATGTGGAAGCCTGATTGGCAGATGTGACCTGGATGCCAATCTGAACACTGCGACAGTTGGCAGAGGTGTACACATGCATGCAAGTGTGGTGGTGTGTGTGCATGTGTAGTGCACTCCCTGTGTTGCATGTGATGCCTGGCTCACCTTTGCCTGCTCATGCTGTTGTATGTGTATGGATGGTGCTGACTGTTGCAATATGGCTGTGTATGGCTCATGTGTGCGAGTTGAAATGACATGTGTGTTGGCGAATGTGATGCCATGTCTGAGGTTTCCAAATGCCACTCATGTACAACTGTTGTGTATGTATCCATTGTACAGTGCCCTGATGCCTGTGTTTTATTTCTCCCTGTCTGCAGCGTCAACTGATGAAGAGGGCGGTGAAGGTGCTGTGGAGCACAGCGGCAGGGATTGCACCGCCAGCCGGAGACGCAAGGCCCGGCTCCCCTCCCAGGTTGTCATCTCATCGGGGAGTGAGGAGTCCGGTGCCGCGTCCCAGGCCACAGCTGCCGGGGGGAGGTCCAAGAGGCGGAGGTCGGAGTTGGACTCCTCGGCAGCAGAAGGGGCAGCTGGGACCCCACAGGGCCCAATGGGGGAAGATGGCACGGAGTCATCCAGGTTGGTGGGGGGTTTGGTGGAGGAGGAGGCCGTGCAAGCGACAGAGACGGGGTCTGGAGGTGGGGATTCCACTGGTGCTAGTGGTGCAGTGCAGGACCAAGGACAGGAGGCAGTACAGGCCGCCGCGGAGGTGCCTGTGTGCAATCCTGTCCCTGATCCTGTCACTGCATCATCTTGCACCAGCAGGGATGCCTACGTCCAGACCCGTTTTCAGGCAGGGGATGAGCTTACAACAACTGGCCTTCCTGTGCCTGCGGACGTGGCTATCCAGGTACGGGTTGAGCCTGTCCTGACTGGTGTGGCGTTGCGTCAACGGGCCATGCGAGGTGACCTGCAGTCTTTTCATGAGGAGACTGCACGTCATCTCGAATGGCTCGTTGACCGCGTCGGCCTACTGGGACAGGTCACCCAGGCCGGATTCCTCAGTTTCCTGGTGCTTGTTCCGACCCCCTCCTCAACTGAACACCCTATGCGCCAGTTGTCCTCCATGCCATCTTTCCACCCATTTGTCACCTGGGTGCCCTGTGGAGCTGCCTCTGACGGTGCGGCCAGGCTGGTGGAGGACACATCCCTGCCACAGTCGGGAGTCGGACGTCCAGCAGGGGTGGCCACATCAACGACTGCACCCCGGCTGGTGGAGGATGTGCAGGCAGCAGGAGCACGGGCACAGGCACAGCAGCAGCACCAGCACCAGCAATGAGGTGGGAGCCATGATGGCTCGGGGCCTTCGACATCGGAGGGGCAGGCATCGGCCGGAGGGCAGGAGGACCCAGGACGGGAAGTGTCTTCCGTGTGGCAGCGATTGGGCCACGCCATAGATGCGGAGCGGCAGCGGGCGGAAGACGCACGGCTCACGATGGTCAGGGCGGAGAACTCCATGCAGAGGACCCTGAGGCGGGCCGAGTGCCTCGAGGCAATCCGCAGGGAGTTGGAGGAGAACATGTCATCGGCCCTGCGGACCCTCGGGCCATGGAGGAGGACCGCCTCTGGGACATTGAGCAGGAGTTCGATGATGCCCTGGCCCGGAACATCCAGAAGTGAGCCGTCGGACTAGCCCGCTGCCCTTGTAAATAGTTCTTTAGTGTTAAGTTTCCTTTTGGTTTAGTTTTGTTTTGGGGCGCTTGGATAATGCCCCAACTTCTTGTATATAGTTCTTCATTAGGTAGTATTTTATTTTATAGGTTTCATTTAAAGGATTGGGCACATGGACCCTGGATGTTCACCTTGTACATAGTTTGACAATGGATTTGGATTTTTGATTTTTTTTTCACATGGATCAATGGTTTTTTCTTATTTTGGAACCTTGGATTTATTTTCTCAGACTGACACTTTGGAGACTTGCTTTTGGATTGCCTTTCATTTGGATTTCATGCATCTTTTTCATTTATTGGACATGCTGGATTTCATTTATTATTTCCATTTTCTTCTGTTCCATTTCATTGCCTTGCTTTTCTGTTTAATACATTATAATTTGGTACTTCAATGTGTGGTATTCTCTCTTTGGTTTCATGCATGTCACAACGTGTCTTCTATCATTCACATGCTGTCATTGTGTGGGTTTGACGGATATGTTTTGATGTGCAGACTAGCCATTTGGGATGCATCATCTGCTGGTGATTTCTTTGTTGGGTGGATGTCATACCTGGTGGTGTGTTCGGACTGGGGTGGCGTAGGCAGTGTATTGAGTGGGCATGGGGGCCATGATTATGGATCGTCATGAGGTGTTGGGGGGACATGTATGGGGGCCTGCTGGCAGGTGCCCTGCACTGCTGGGGGTGGGGGTGCAGGGGGACATGAGTGGGGGGCCTGCTGGCAGGTGCCCTGCACTGCTGGGGGGTGGGGGTGCTGGGAGACATGAGTGGGGGCCTGGTGGAGGGTGCCCCACAGTGCTGGGGGGTGGGGGTGCTGGGAGACATGAGTGGGGGCCTGGTGGAGGGTGCCCCACCCTGCTGGTGGGTGGGGGTGCAGGGGGACATGAGTGGGGGCCTGCTGGCAGGTGTCCCACAGTGCTGGGGGGTGGGGGTGCTGGGAGACATGAGTGGGGGCCTGGTGGAGGGTACCCCACAGTGCTGGGGGGTGGGGGTGCAGGAGGAGATGAGTTGGACATGAGTGGGGGCCTGGTGGAGGGTGCCCCTGACTGCTGGGGGGTGGGGGTGCAGGGGCACATGAGTTGGACATGAGTGGGGGCCTGATGGAGGGTGCCCCTGGATGCTGGGGGGTGGGGGTGCTGGGAGACATGTGTGGGGGCATGGTGGAGGGTGCCCTGCACTCCTGGTGGTGGGGGTGCTGGGAGACATGAGTGGGGGCCTGGTGGACGGTGCCCCTGACTGCTGGGGTGTGGGGGTGCAGGGGGACATGAGTTGGACATGAGTGGGGGCCTGGTGGAGGGTGCCCCTGGATGCTGGGGGGTGGGGGTGCAGGGGGACATGAGTTGGAAATGTGTGGGGGCCTGGTGGAGGGTGCCCCTGGATGCTGGGGGGTGGGGGTGCTGGGAGACATGTGTGGGGGCATGGTGGAGGGTGCCCTGCACTGCTGGGGTGTGGGGGTGCTGGGAGACATGAGTGGGGGCCTGGTGGATGATGCCTCTGACTGCTGGGGTGTAGGGGTGCAGGGGGACATGAGTTGGACATGAGTGGGGGCCTGCTGGCAGGTGCCCCACAGTGCTGGGGGGTGGGGGTGCTGGGAGACATGCGTTGTTGATCAGTAGTGCAAGGTGACATGTGGCTTGGCTGGGGGGCATGCCCATGGTGGATGGGCTGCCTGCGGGACATGAGCAGGGGTGCAGGGTAGTCCCCTGTGGTGTGGGCTGCCTGCAGGGGCCGTGGAGGGTGTAGAGGGAACACCTGGGAGGACCCACTCGGCCAAATCACGTGTAGTACTCCCCGCACACCCCTGAAATACACGTACCCTGCTGAATTCGCGTGTGAGACTTCCCGCGCACCCCTGCCACACACGTACCCAGGACAATCGCGTGTGGAACTTCCCGCGCACCCCTGAAAGACACGTACCCTGCTGAATTTGCGTGTGAAACTTCACGCGTACCCCTGAAATACACGTGCCCTGATGGAATTGCGTGTGAAACTTCCCGCGCACCCCTGAAATACACGTACCCTGCTGAATTTGCGTGTGATACTTCCCGCGCACCCCTGGAATACACGTACCCAGGACAATTCGTGTGGAACTTCCCACGCACCCCTGTAATACACGTACCCGGATGGAATCGCGTGTGAAACTTCACGCGCACCCCTGAAATACACGTATCTAGGACAATCGTTTGTGAAACTTCACGCGAACCCCTGAAATACCCGTTCCCCGCTTGGCGTTTGCTGTTTGGTAGTCCTGTGAACTGGTCCAGGGTTAGCGCAGACATTTGCGATGAATTGGGGATTTTGATGGCTTTTCCTTGCGCGAGGGCGTTCTTGGGGGCGTAACTGGCGCTGCTGCAGGGTCGCTGCGCCACTCTGCGCCACGGCTGGTTTTGGAGGCTCAAATCCATGAATACGCTGTGCGATTAAATGGATTTTATCGCACGCGGCTGGCGCAGTGTATCGCACGGGGACACTGTGCGCCAGCCGCGTGCGCCACTTTTGTGCGAAATTCTATGAATTACCCTGAATGTATCCCCAAGGTCCTCACTTTCAAATAATGTATACCCGGGGTTGAACACACTATGCCTTCATCAGTAAAAGATAGTGTCATGTTAAGTTTTGTCATTAAATCATATCCTAGTATGTTAACCGTTGTCTGTTTAGAGTACAGCAATGGCATATGCATATCATGTTCCCCTATAGAAATAAGCAATTCTTCTGTAAATGAAACTACATTTGGGGTCCCAGAAAATCTCTGAGCATTCATAGCAATGCCTGACATTGGATATTTTCCCTCACAGACACAGGAACAAGTTGATCCAGTGTCTACAAGAAACGAAAACCTCTTGCCTCCTATCGTCACCTTGAACCTTGGTTCCTCTTGGGGGTCTGGTATTACAGATAGTACTGAACACATCAGGCTATCCTGTGGGCTGTCCTATTGTGGCTATAAATGCATCTGTAATTTGGGTCTTACTACTTGTGTAGCTCCCATGTCCATTTTCCATTGTGATGCACCTTTTTGTTGCATTGGGATGTATTGTACTTGTTGAGTGGGTGCCTGTTGTATTTGCATGGGTGCTTGATGTTGCTGGCCCTGTAATGACTGTGTCTGCAGTGGTGCTTGATGGAATTGCTGGGGTTGTGGCAATTGTGTCTGTACTGGCACTTGCTGAAACTGTTGTGATTGTGGCACATATGCCTGATTCTGCGTGTGTTCTTGGGCATAATATCCTTGTGAATCTGTATTGTATTGTGGAGCATATCCCATCCCCCCCTCTTGAAGATTGCCAATTCTGTTGTTGCATGCCTCCTCTGCTTCTACATTCTTTAGTCATGAGTCCTATGTTTCCACAATTCCAACAAGTTAATGGCTGTCCATCATTAAATCGTCCCCTTCCTTGAGGGTTTTGAAATCCTCCTCGTCCTCTTCCTCGAGGCCCATTCCCTCTGCCTCCTGGCCTATAATTATAACCATTCTCACCTGGGACATTAGCTATATTATTTTGCTGTGGTAACTGCACTACTTGCGCCGTATTTACCTCATTACTTGTCAACACTGCTCCCTCTATGGTGAATTTTGATAATTTCTTCTGCATTAACTTCGCCTCTTCCTGCTTTCTTCCCTCAGCTGTCTTCTTGTCTTTTTCTTTTAACATTCAGCAATAGTATACGATTGTCAATTGTATCTCTGGCCATGACTTTGCTTTAATTACTACCTATTTCTTTATATGCCTTTGCACTGGCTCTGGCAGCCCTTGACATAAAATGTGGTAAAATAATACTACCATTTTATCCCACAGTTCATGCAACACTCCATCTGTCCTGAATATCTTGAATAAAGGCAAGGGGATCTTCATCCTCCCCATCTTCATAGTCATTATCGCCCCAATATCCGATATATCTGGTTATTGTACTCTAAGCGCTCGCCAAATGTCTGCTCTGCAATTATTAAATGGTGCTCCATCATTCATTGTATTTTGCCCAGTTACTTTTGGGTACCATGCTCTTCTTCGAATGTCGTCAGCTCTCTCCCTTAGGATAGCTGATGATAGGCATTTTAAATCGTCTACGGCTAACGTCATTCCTGACGTTCGTTTCTCTAATTCTTGAATCCATTTTCACAAGTTAAACTCGGCAGTGTGCATATAAAATATTCCTTATCCATCTGTGGCCACAGTATATATTGTGGTTGACCCCGTCCTTTATCTAATAGTGGAAACTGTGAAAACCCTGATCCTTGGTCATACCTACCCACACTCCTTGTTTTCCAAGCCGCATTATCATCGCCTGCTTGTCTCTGCCCTGGCAATGCCCTTAATCTACTTTTGTAAGGTGGGGATACCTCCTCTATACTGTGCGATTGTGCTTGCGGTCACTGGAAACACCTAAAGAGACTGAATAAATAAAATCGTATGGCATATCTGACCAAATTTAGGCTGCACCAAAATCTTGTACAGATAACATTTCAAACAAATATGCAATACAAACCATGACAGTGAAGAAGGGCAGCGGGGGCTGAAGGGGTGTCCACTTCTCCCGTCTCAATATAGTTTATAAAAAAAGGAAAAGCTGACCCTGCAGCGCCGGGTCCCATACATGCAAGTGAAGGAAACTGGTGTCATAGAGGGATGTTGGAGACAGCAGCACACAAGGAGGTGTGCCACCCAAAGGTAAGTAAGGCTGTGGGGGGCAAAGGGATAGTCTCAAATGTTCACGGGAGAGAAAACTGAATACATTTCTGTCTTTTCTCCCACTGCCATTTCACCTTCGTGAAAATCACAGTAAATTGTGGTCGTTCAGTATATGTTATCGGCTCTGGTGTCCTTTCTATGGGGTCCTCTAAATCTGACCATTTTACCCCTTTGTCTACACTTGATTCTCTTGAGGATAAATATGCGACCTCTTCTCTTATCCTCTCATTTTGTATCATTTTTTCGTCTGACATTGTTATGCCCAAACTCGTATGACTATTGTCTTCTTCTGTATCATTAAGATCTAACCTGCTTAAAGAAAGTGTTCTATGATCGTCTGCTCTGACGTCATCCAAGCTACCTCCTATTTTCGTAAAGGAAGCTCCTTGTTCACCCTCTTGAGTTCTATATCCTAGCTTATCCCTCATTTGCCAATATAATTTCCCAATCCTTGGCTCTATAGCCTCTGTGTCTTCCTCTCTCCATGTTGGATTTTCTAATGGTCCTTGCAACCCCCCATGGAAAGGTTGTACCCTCTTTCTTCTTCGGTTCGCTCTTGTGTTACTATGGGTATCATGCTTCTGCAGCATAGATTTTCAATCTCATCGTCTCTAAATTGCCTACTTCTGTTAAGTTCTTCTTCTCTTCTCTGTGTTTCCCTCAATTCCTCTTCCGCTCGCCTTCTTTGCAACCTACGTACTTTCAATCTCTGCGCTTCTGCTTCTTCTCGTTTCTCCTTCTAGTCTTTCCGGTTCTCTTTTTGCCTCATGCTTTCTCTGTTCTTCCCTTTGCTTACATTCTTTGTCCATTTCTTGTTTAAATAGTCTCTCTTCTTCCTTCCCTTTCTCTTTCTTATCTCGCTCTTCTCTTTCCTCTTTCTCCAGAACTCCATTGATGCCTTTATTGTCTAATTTAGGCAATATTTGTCCTCGCATTTCCCCCACCCCTTTGCACTTCTCCCCTCCTGTCCTCCCTGTGCTTGCACAATCTGAATGACACAGTAAGATTGTTGTTTTGTCCTCCCTTTGTTTCCCCCTCCTTGTCTTGTCGCGCCTAGAAACACTTGTGTACAGGTGCGTTATAAATGCCATATCATATCCATTCGTTCCGTACTATTGTCTTGCCCTTAACTGTATCCTTTATTTTTTCTGTTTCTCTGCCTCTTCCTTTATCTCTATCTGTCTGTTCTGTCTATGCATCTTCTCATCACACTGTTTACTTTCATTGAGTGTCTGTATATGTTTACGTTCTCTGCTTTTGCTCTCTTCCTCCGTCTCTTCACTGGTAAAGTCAGGGGGCTCATATGGTGGATGAACATACGCTGCTGCTGCTGATTTTAATTTCTTTATAAGGTAAAATTCCTTCTCTTTATTCTCTAAGTCTTGTTTTCTTGGGAGGACAAAGAGGAGCCGAAGGGGTTACATCTTCCCCTTTATGTTGATTAAGCATCTACTCCCTATAGACTTGATCCCCCTTCTCATTCTGGTACATCTTTCAAAGTTCTAGCACTGCCAATCTTTTCTCTAGCTTCTTTCCCCTTTGTGTGGCATGTAAATATGTCGCCAGGTTACGTAATACTGTATTTAACCCTTTAAGTGCCATGGGTATTTCTCCCCAGTGCCAGCGCCTTTTTTGGTGATTTCGGTACGTGGCCATTCAATGGCTTGTAACTTTTTTTTTACATGCGATATCTCAGCCAAATCTGGCTCCTTCTTTTCCCACGTGTAGGCGGTCGTAACGGCACCCAGGAATCCTAGGTTGCTGTAGGGGGGTGAGAGAAAATAAGCAAAAAGGGCGAACATTTTGGGTTTTTTCAAAAAATGCCAATAAAATGATGTACAAAGAAGCCTGTGTTTTATCCTTGTAAGAGCTAGGAACAAATGGTTTGCTGTGTTGAGTTCCCCAATTTCCTGGCTTTCAAGAACAGGTTGAGTGGAAACGAAAAAAAAATGTTTTGATGTGGTTATCAACCGTTTTGTGAGAGGTAGGCAATTTTGGCCATTTTTGCCAATTGGACATGCATGGACGGAATGGAAGAAAAGGATAGGAAAGCCGAATTGGAGGACAGAAAGGCATATATTTCTCAAAAGTAGATAAAATTCCAAGTTTAGGAAGGGGTGATTTGCGTAGGTCAGGCAACAACTAGGTAGGGGAAACTGCCATAGATTGGGGGAAAAGCGGGAAAATTACTGAAAAAAAGGTATGTGTTGGACATTGTTGGCTTGGTACGGCAATGGCTTCTATGAATTTTGAGAAAAGCAATGCTCCGCTACATTCCCCCGACTCTTGCAGTTAGGAGAGCACACATTATTTGTAGTGTTTTACAAAACAAGCAATACCACAAGCCAAACACTGAGCCATGGTACACAGGAGTTTTACGCTCATGGCCTGAACAGACGCACTTAGCATGTGTAAATCGGGAAAACGAATGTGGTGAGGAACGGCAAGCATACATTTTTGGAAAGAGCACAGGCAGACCTTTTTAAGGGTAGGTGACTTGTACAGGTTACAAAAGTGTATGGTGGCTAAAGCAGCGAATAACTCTAGGTCACATTTGGGAAATTAAAGGGTTGTGTGACAAAGGGCACCAGCAAATGGGTCAAAACGTTATGAAAACCACACAAACACAACAAATATATACCTTCCCACGTTCCCACAGGTGTCCCGATGAAAACGGTACCTCACATGTGTGGGTGCACCTACCTGGGCGCCAAGGGGAAAGCCTAAAACACAAGTAACCCCAAGTCTGTTTTCAGACCGGAATTTCAGACTCTCTGCCGACTGGCACACCATACAGATATGGGCCTCGGGTCTCCAAGCCACCAAGGAAAACAGGGAACCCCATGCATTTCTGAAAAGAGGTCACCCGTGGTAACCTGCAGAGGTATGATTTGGGCAAATCGCCCCAGAATGTATTACCCAGACACCCCCGCAAAGTCCGAAATGTGGGGAAAAAACGCATTTTCCGCACTTTTCTCTCGGCTCACCCGGCGAAACACGCCCCCAACAAAACATGGCCTACCGTCCCGCGTTCCCACAGGTGTCCCGATGAAAATGGTACCTCACATGTGTGGGTGCACCTACCTGGGCGCCAAGGGGAACGCCTAAAACACAAGTAACCCCAAGTCTGTTTTCAGATCGGAATTTCAAACTCTCTGCCGACCGGCACACCATACAGATATGGGCCTCGGTGTCCAAGCCACCAAGGAAAACAGGGAATCCCATGCATTTCTGAAAAGAGGACACCCGTGGGAATCCGCAGAGGTATGATTTGGGCAAATCGCCCTAGAATTTATTACCCAGACACCCCCACAAAGTCTGAAATGTGGGAAAAAAAACGCATTTTCCACTCATTTCGCTCAGCTCACCCATCGAAACACCCCCCCAACAACACATGGCCTACCGTCCCGCGTTCCCACAGGTGTCCCGATGAAAACGATACCTCACATGTGTGGGTGCACCTACCTGGGCGCAAAGGAATAAGGCTAAACCACTGCTATCCCCCCAAAGGGTTTGGGGAGCCAACCTACAGATTTAGGCCTGGGGTGTTGCAGCCACCAAGAAAAACAGGGACCCCCATGCATTTCCGAAGAGAAGACACCCGTGGGAATCCGAGAGGTATGACTGGTGCTAATCGGGCCAGAATTTATTATCCACAATCCCCGGCAAAGTCCGAAATTTGTCAAAAAAAAACACAATTTTCAGACATTTCCCTTTGGTCACCCACTGAAACACGTCGCCAGCACCACATGGCCCACCGTCCCGCGTTCCCACAGGTGTCCCAATGAAAGGCAGACCTAGTATGCGTGGGTGTCGTACCTGAGTGAGAATGGGTACAGCAAGTGGTCTTTAGTGCTCACAGTACATAGGAAAGTGCTGTCAGTAAGCCCCTTCACATGCACCTTTGCTCACACTTCTCATACATTTACGTCACAATGCAGTCGGACAAGCAAAGTGGGATTTAGCACACGGATGAGCCTCCGTGCTTAGCACAAGGAGGAACGTCCTTGTGAGCAGTGATGCCACGGCAAGGCACCCACCGTATCACTGGCCATTCATACACCTTTCGTGTCTGCAGTCAGTGGGTATCCATGTCAGCAGTCGCACCTCTACCAAATCACTTGCGCCAGAGCAAGCGTATCTGCACACTTGTCCCATGTGTCCCTGTGCTCAGAATGCAACCGTGTCTCCAGGCAACATCTTTCACATAATTTTCCAGAAATTGCACATCACCTGTCCGCATTCAAATGGCATGTGCCAACAATCGTATCTGCACACTGATAGCAAGTGCACATGGGCTCCCTTGGCTACCTGGCCTACAGGCACTGTCTCTCACACCAACTTCAAGTATGTCCATAGCAAGATTTTTACAGCACTCATATATGCAACCTTACCCACACTAAGCTAACATGCTACTCATTTCTGCAGTGCTAGGAAAGTGCATTCATAGAAATGACATCTGCATGTTCGATGTTGCTATACCTCACTCACACACCAATCATATCCAAGTCATTCCTACAGAAGACATTTCAGCTACACCACACATACCACAAGTTACGGTAAAACAATAAAGAGGGCAGGGCGGTACGAGGTACGCAAGACACCGCCGCCATGTAGGTGTCCAAGTACCACTTTCATGATACTTCGACCTCAAGGGAGGGAGCCAAAGTGGCGTGTACTATTTCTAAAATACACCACTTGAGTGGAGGGAACTGGAATGGTGTTCCCATCTTCACCAACGCACCCCTCCAGTGGAGGGAGCAGCACTAGCAATGCTCGTGAAGGCACGCTAAATGAAGTGACGTGATGTGAAATGCTGTTGCATTTTCATTGATGGTACACCTCCAGTGCAGGGAGCAGGAGTGCCATTCCTTTGTAAGAGGTGCATGAAATCAGAGTCCAATGGTTCCTTTCAAGGGATGATGGCCATTTCCGGAGATCAGTCCATCTCCCAATACTTTTCCTTTGTATGATACAAAAGGAAACCAGGCTGTAGGCAGAGGCCTGGATTGGAAGGGCATTGGGGACAGTACACCCGAGTATCCTTCCTCACTCCTTGTTTACTACACACCTTACATCTACTGTAAGGGTGTGTCTTCATTGCTGTGGCAGGAACAAAATCAGCAAAGTGTCAATCTTGCAATCTGGCCACATCTTCTACCTCTGGAACGGAGGGAATTTCTACATGGACCATAGTCGGCGATTGAACAATTTCTGTTTCAAAGTTCAATAAGGACAGGTTGTTTTGTGGAGTAGCTGCACGGTACACCAAATGAGCATTGTATGTTGCTATATGCATAATGCGTGTGGCCAACTTTTTGTACCAGAAGCGCAACTTGCGTTCAGCCTTGTATGACTCAAGCACTTGGTTGGCTTTATCTACTCCACCCATGTATTTGTTGTAGTCCAGAATGCAGTTGGGCTTCCACACTTGCTGAGTCTGTCCGCGCTCAGTGACTGCTGAAGTACTTTCATCATGAATAGTACTCAGCATGTAAACATCCCTTTTGTGGCAGAATTTTACTGCCAACAGTTCATCCCACCGCAATGCCATACATTCTCCCTTGGCCAACTTCTTGCACACAAGTTTTCTGGGGAAGCCTTTGCGGTTACAGCGCATTGTACCGCATGCCAGTGTGTCCACATTGAACAATTCCCTGAACAGTGGAATTCCTGTGTAGAAATTGTCCACATACAAATGGTGACCCTTGTGAAGCCATGGTGTGAGAAGATCCCAAACAATCTTCCCAGTTGTCGCTAAATGGGCTGGGCAGCCTGGAGAGTTTAGGGTAGAGTCTTTCCCAGTGTAGACTCTCATGTTGCAGACATACCCAGTGGTACTTTCACACAACATGGAAAACTTGATCCCATATCGTGCTCTCTTGCTAGGAATGAATTGCTTGAACACTAGCCGGCCTTTGTACAACATCAATGACTCATCAATGGATATGTTCTGGCTAGGAACATACACCTCCGCAAATCGCTGAGTCAAGTGCTTCAGAAATGGCTGAAGTTTGAACAGCCTATCAAAGTTTGGGTCCGTTCTGGGTAATGCTGCCGAGTTGTCATTGAAATGCAACATACATAGCAGTGCTTGAAAGGGATTCCTACTCATTGTAGCTGGAAAAACGGGGTTGCATGAACTGTTACAGTAGACCAGTACATTGAGACAGACGGCTTCAGCGATATTCCCATGTTCAGAATGAAACCCCTCTCAAGATCGGTTGTTGGAACCCATGCTTGTGCTCTGGAATGGGGTTTCAGATTGGGACCCCTTCACCTCAAGAACTGTGCAGCGTACAAATACGTTTGCTGAACCATATCTGCAATTAACCCATCATCAACAAAAAGGTTGAAAAAATCAATAGGCTGAAACCCATCTGTATTTACTGTGCACCCTGATATTCCAGTGAAAGGGGGCACAACAGGATGAGCCATTGCTGGAGGCACCCACTGCGACTCATCATCCATGACAGGAACTGGCACATGCCTTGCATGACCTGCTTCCCCTCCCTCTTACAGGTCTCCTGCGTGTGGGAAGGGTGGGAATAGGTGCATGTACTCTTTCCGTCTCTTCGTCATCAGATGATGAGGAGGAAGAACTACCATCCACAGAGATATCACTTCCCCAATCACTTTCATGCTGACTCTGAGAAGCAGTATGTTTCAGATTCCATCTCCACCTCTGTGCCATGCTCTGAGCTAGATTCCATCAGTGCAGCTAATGCTTCTGCACCAGACAGTGATCGTTGCAGAGAAGCCATGACTACTGTCGCTATGGAACCATTCACTGCCCAAAGAACAGAGAAAGACTGAAACAATAACTGTGTGCTTCTCAAAGTGTGGAACCTAGTAGAGTAAGTGCTATGCAATGCCACAAACCTACACCACACAAGGACGCCAAAATGTCCAAACTCTGCTCACAAACTGTAGCAGCCCTCTGCAATATGACGTACTCTGAGCACGCTACAAAAAACGGAGTACAATTTTGCAAACACTCACGTGAAATGCTAAGGGCCAGCTCACTGCTTACTTACAAGTGGGTAGACAGCTACAACACACCTGCACCTAAAACAAAGACAACAAAAAATGTAAGGAAGATGTCCTCTTCCACTATACATTACAGAAATACAAGTGTGGAGACGAGGATTGCGCCCACAGTACCAATTCAGAGACAGCCAACGTGCGTTGCACCCTCCCCTCCTCCATGAAATGCTAATGCATGGGAAATGGCGTTGAGAAGCAACCATGTAACGTATTAGTGATTGGGTGAGTTGAAAAGGCAGAGGCGATCAAAACTCAGAAAGGGAACAAAAGGAAAGTACATGCCAGACCCTTCCAGACAATTGCTGGCACACTTTTCACAAAAAACCCTGCTCATTCACGTAGGGTTCATTGTTGGAACGGGGAAAGGTCACAAGGACGGAACTACTGCAAGGGTAAGCAAATGCAATTAGGCTGTTGAAAGTGGTGATGGTTAGCAAACAAATAAGCAGCACCGAAATACTGAATACATTCACATGCCATGAACACAAAGCAATTGCTAGGAAGTTGGAGTCTCACTACTGTCAACAAATGTACTTACATGTTTATTACACTTACACAATCGAGTAAGTCCATCGGTTATTGGCCTCCCCCCGCAACATATCGTCTGGGCAAAGGTGAGGATGTCCGCAATAAACAGCTCTATGCCTCTTTTAGAAAGGTGCACCCCGTCTCGGTGAAGCATCACTTCACCTTTTATGAATCCATGATGGATTGTTTTAATTCTGTCATTCCCCTTTGTTAGTCTTGCCAGCTCCCCATTCAGTTTCCTCACTGAGGAGTTGATGGCCCTTGCATTCTATGGAGTTCTCCAATCCCTCCTGGGAATCATCTGGGACCAGGCCACCACAGTGTTTGGAAAACACTGTGCAATCCATTCGAGTTCCGCCATGAGCAACTCCCGTACCCCTTTCTGTCCCACAGACGCCAATTCATTTCCTCCCAGGTGCACCACTATAAGGTCAGGGGGGGGACCATCTCCTTTTGCCTGGCCATCGCTGATGGCTCCTCTGAGTTGGTGAAGGCGCATCCCTCCAACGCCAAACCAATGGACATCAGTACTTAGCCTATCAATAACACATCTAAACTGTCTTGGGGGTTTCTGCTAACTTTTCGATTTCTACCACCCGATACATGGCACATCCCAGTCATCTACCACCATGGAAGGCTACACTGCACACTGATAGGAAATGGAATTAAGACGAATAGGTGTATGGCTACCCCAGCACAAAAAAAAAACTTGTACAGATAGCTACGTGGCAAACTGCCCTCCCAGGGGAACAGCACTGATCAGCTGCTCTGGAGGGAAATTTGTGACCTACCACGGCAACTGTGTCCCGGGCCACCCCAATACCTCCCCAGAGCACCCAATCCCGTTCACACCACCAACACTACAGGCCCAGTTCCCACCCACCCGAGTAGCAATCCGCCCCCCACGTAATATACAATGTTCCCATAACCAAAAGTCAATACTTACTTAACAAGGGAGAAGCTTGAACTACACAAGACCTGTAAAGGGAACAAAGGAACACATAAATTATCCGTGTCAGCCCAGCCAAACACCAAACCACCGAGACAGGCCCCCCCATTGCATGGGGCAGTAGTGTTTACCCACATTGGGGGAGGATGGGTACACTAATGTGCCCATCTGCGCCAAGCGAAGTTGGGTAAACAAAGAAAATAATACAAAATCGTAGGCTGCTTTTTAGGGGGTGCTGAGGGGCACCCTACATTGCCGGTAAAGGTTCTACTGTAATGGGGGGTGCATCCCTCCCTGGGTCAGATGCCCCTTCCTAGGAGCAGATATCTGCCCCCAGGGAGGGTTGCATGCAGTGGGGCCCTCCATTTGGGGTGGGGGGGGTGAGTGCCACCCCCCATTACAGTACAACATTTGCTGCCAATTTAGGGTGTCCCTCAGCCCCCACTAAAATGCAACCTACGATTTAGTATTATTTTTTTGTTTACCCAAGTTCGCTTGGCGCAGATGGCCACATTAGTGTGCCAATCTGCCCCCAGGGTGCCCAAACCCTACTGCCCCATCTATTGGGGGGCCTGTCCCACCATTTGTGGTGGCCCTCTCACCCACACCGAACGGAAGGGGGGGCACATCATGCAGCCCTTCCTAGGAGGCTCAGGGAGGGCTGCATGAGGTGTCCCCCCCCCCAGCCATTTGGGGTGGGGGGAGAGGGCCACCACAAAAGGTGGGACAGGACCCCCAATCGATGGGGCAGTAGGGTTTGGGCACCCTGGGGGCAGATTGGCACACTAATGTGGCCATCTGCACCACGTGAAGTTGGGTAAACAAAAAAAATAATACAAAATCGTAGGCTGCTTTTTAGGGGGGGCTGAGGGGCACCCTACATTGCCGGCAAATGTTCTACTGGAACGGGGGGCAGCCCTCTCCCTCCACCCCAAATGGAGGGCCCCACCTCATGCATCCCTCCCTGGCGTCAGATAGGGGGGCCCCACCTCATGCATCCCTCCCTGGGGTCAGATGCCCCTTCCTAGGAGCAGATATCTGCCCCCAGGGAGGGTTACAAGGGGTGCCCCCGTTTCTACTTCATTTGGGGGGGCCCCCCCTTTCATTCAGTAAAAAATCCATGGTGGCTAGTGGCCCCCCACCCCTACCGCCACCCCCTTTTCCCATCATTTTGTTTTTCTTTTTACATTCCCTGGGGGCAGATGGTCAGCCATCTGCCCCCAGGGTTCACATGCATGTGTCCCTATGCTTTGGGGGCTGGGAGGGGGAGAGGGCTGCTTACTTGAAGCAGCCCCCTTCCCCCCCAACTCACAAACGGATCCATGGTGGTCCAGTGGGTTGCTGGTCACGGATCGAGCGCTTTTTTTGTTGTTGTCCTTTTCACCCCTGGGGGCAGTGATCATCTGCCCCCAGGGGTCTCTGCCGCTGTGGCCCCATGCTTTTAGGCCACGGGGGGAATGGGGCTGCTTACCTAGTAAGCAGCCCCCTAGTAAGCAGTAAGCTGCTTACCTAGTAAGCAGCCCCCCCCCCCTTCACAAACTGATCTGTATTGATCCAGTGACATAGCTGCCCGGGCATTGCGCGCCCTGCGGCCGATCCGCGGGCAGCAATGCCACACAATGGGTATCGTTGGAAAGGGGAGAATCTCTTGAAATACAGCTGGAGATCAACGCGGAGTAAGAAGGGCTCTTACCTTCCCTCTTCACCGCAGCAGTCGAAAATGGCTGCTGCAGTGAATTTACTTTCAGTTTCATGCCAATGTGCTTTACGCACGCCGACGTGAAACTGAAGGTAATCCAGCCCCCTGGCAGTGAGGGGGGACCTCCCCCTCACATAACCCGGCGGTTGGATTACAGTTTTGCTCGATCCCCTCGTTGCACGGATCGAGCAAAGCAGAGTGCCACCTGGAGCGTTTTCCACTGACGAGCAGGCTCGTCGGTGGCACTTAAGGGGTTAACAACAAACCTCCTGGAGGCCAGGGCATGAATGTCTTATTTTTTTTGCCCTTATTCTATTCGGACTGGTACATTCTTATTTTGGCTGTATATCTTGGTAATGATCTGCATAAATGTGTGAGAAGTGTCTCTTCCATGGTCAATTCAAACTGTCGATACCCAATTTTTTCCCATTTTAAAATATTGAAGAAGGCACTGTCAATCGCTGCTAGTATTCCAAAGAAGAATATTTTCCCTTTCTTTAATTATTAATTTTTGAAAAAATCTGTTAACACTGTTCTTCTTGTTCCTTCCTTTACACTTTCCATTAATTATTTTTATATCGTTCTTTGATTTTTAGTACCTTTAAACTCTCTTATTTATATTTTAATTTGATCTAATTCTGGCTATTTGATTGACGTCCTTTTTATGTACTTATTTATTTTATCGTTTTTACTTCTGTCATTCGTTTTTAAACACATCCTTTATACAAACATATTATATCCCTTACACATGTGCATTTTATTTCCCCTACCTACTTCTTCCTTTACTGTCTAGTAAATGTAATTCTTCTCTTTTTTATTACTCTCTCTGGGAGTTTGATACGCATTCTTCTATCTGGCTCTGACTTTAGGAATCCTTAATACTCTCATATGGAGTTTATAGTGCATAAACTTTCTGTCCCTTTTTGGCCCGTGAATTCGAGGTATTCTAATCTAATCTCCAAAAATGAAGATACTCTTTATGCCTCTTATATATACAATATAACACAATCACAATCCCTACCCTCTGTAAATGTTTACCAGCTGCAATGGTCTGCTTACATCCGTCACTCAGCTTGAGTTCCTCGGCATTGACTATCCCACAATCAACAAGTTTGCCTTTCATCTTTGGGGCACCTGCAGGGACCGGGCAGGAATTTTGTCAAAGGGGGACATGCTGAACGTCTCTTCTATCACATGATCTTCTATACTTTGCTCACCGCAGGAAGCTCTGCGATCGTCTGGTTAGTGGCGGGAGCTGTCAACCATCCGGGAACCTGGGTCTGGGTTCTAGGTCTATTTGGATCAGAACCATCTTCTGCTACTAAAATGTGTTCTAGCACCTTGGGGCGCTGTGTTATGCTAGATGGAATTACCAATAAAATGTCTCAGACCAAATAACCGGACAGACTCAAAGAAGTTGCTAAAATATTGCTTTTCTATCAATGAAGGAAAGCAGGGTTAATCATCATTCATCAAATCGATATATGCAGGATCACATTGTTTTTTGAGCATGCTTAGCTTATTTGCTTATATAATGCTAGATGCGTCATCTATGACATCATCCTACGTGGCTTATCGTAAAAACCTATTGCGGGGTGGGATTGGATTAGGGGAACATGTCTACATATATAATTCATAAGAGTTAGTCTCTCATTGGCGGCCCCTTATCTGTAGGACACGCTCTGAACTACTTCTGCACACGTAAGACACTGATTACAGCAGAGAATATAGCAAAAACAAAGAGGTGATGGCTGGAAGGTTTAGAATTAATCTTAACCACTGGCAATGCTCTGGGCAACCCTCCAGCAGAGAATATGGCAGCGGAATAGCAATTTGCAACATTATATGCAAAAGTGGATGGCAGGCTTTCTGATTGGTTGGCAACCCAAATCCAACCTTGGACATTTTGCTTGCTAGCAGCACGTAAACCCAGGTGTTTGACGATACGTCAGTTCTCCCCTTGCTTTCCCAATTAGTCTACTCTCTCTAATCGTAGGCTTCATGCCAATGTCTTCCATCTGAAGTTAACCTTGACATCCTGCTCACTGTCCCGGAACATTCAAGGGGGTGTAGGCACACCATTTTCTTAGTTTTGAGCCTAATGAATAGCCTTTGTTTGGGAGCTCTTCGTCATGTGTTAAGAGACCACGAATGTGTCCATTAAATATTATTTGATTAAATTATACTGAGAGCAGTTGCTCCTCTTGGCCTCGAGAGACTTGCTAATTCTATCCCATATAAACTTCATACATTTTTAATTGTCCAATAGTTAGCATCTGTAAATGTTCTTGTTCCTCTTCATCTTGAGAAATGTGTCCTGCGCACATGATCTGCTCCTTGGACTCCTTTTGTTATTTGCCTTCTTTTTTTGAAATAGCATCCTTGGTCCCAGGCCAAAGTAATGCTTTATTTTGCAAGGGAAAAACAACCTTCATGATCCTGGCCTCGTATTTTTGAGGTAGCTGGGTTGATTGACACACGCCGGCATCCATTTTCTTCTAAAGGTTGTCCTAAACATTGAATATATACGTCTATAAGCAAGCTTCTATATGTTCTTATTAACTTGCTTTAGGGCGTATTTACAGTTATTGACTAGTGAGTCACTTCATTCTTCTTTGTGTTCATGATATCTTTATCTTCCGGTAAATGTTTCTCTTAGTGCTTCAGTTACATTGTCATTCTTAAGTATTTTCCTATTGTTTCAGCATAGGTTCATATATCTTCTTAATGACATCCTTTTACTGTTGTCAGACTTCATTTTAACGTACATCCATATTAGTCATGGCTGCATTTCGACAGCTCAGCAAGGTACATCCCTCTTGATAGCATTCCCCCACCAGTTCAGCTTGTGGATACACTTTAAATTGATGTCTGAGTGCATATCGTCTCTTATATACGCACGGGTTTCCAATTGTGGCCGTTTGTCTGTCATTCCAATGAGATGGTGCTAAGGGAGCAGAGACCAGGGAGAAGGTGACCGCCTGCACCTCTACAGGAGTGCTGGTACTCTCCCATTAAAATGTTCGCAAAACCCCAATTAAAAATGTGCTGCTACTATGCCATTAAAATCTGTGTAGCCCTTCAGCTATGTGCTTGTACTAGGTCATTAAAGGTTTAGCAGGCCTGCTGAAAACAATCTCTCACAGCCCCTAAGTTTGCATTATACTGTGCATAGTCAACTGTAGCAAATCTTCATAATGAAAACACTCATTTTGGAAATTACAATAGCTTTGTCACTGATTCTTGAATCTTGGCATGTTAAAACAGATTAGAGCGTTGGTCTTTAACTGTAAGCTAGGCCACAGCTGATCTGCCCTTTCTTTAAGGTTCAATAAACACAATGCCTTCCACCTTACAGTCAGAAAAACATTCACTGCTTGATAAAAGGCACACCAAGTTGTGGTTTCCTACTCTCTGTCTCATTCCGTGAACACTTTGATAGCCTTTAAGAAGACTGATTTTTCAGAAATAACCTCTTCCCAGGCAGAACTGTCATCCACTCTTCTGCTGAACTACCTGCAGTAGGTGATGGGGATGCTGCAGCAACCCTAGATGCAGTGCCACTAATATGTGTTTGGTTCAGCTTTAATGAATGTTATTGATTACTAGGCAGCCTTGCTCTTGCATATGGCTGACATCTGGTCATGAGAACTTCTATTTGCCTTGGCAACCAGGCTTCAAAGTTAGGCATGCCAATACCGGAAATTAACTAAGTCTGCCCCCTTAAGCTTTTCCCTTCCAGCTGCAATCTAAATGGAAGTTTACTTAATAAATACATTATCTGCTACATTTGAAATACACTTTAATTTTTCTTGCACTTTGCAAGGTGTGCAAACTAATATTTGAACATGGTTTAAAGACAATTGATTTTAGGTTGTACATTATAGAGTAAATACTGTGCACCTTAGGCACAGGTTCTGTGCTATTTGCATAACATTTCATATTATCTTACACACATGAGACACTATAATGATGAAAAACAACGCATATTATAGAGGTGAAGAGTAATGTGCAATAGATTTTCCTTATTAAAATTGTGTTTCACTTAGACTGCATTTATTTGACAGGTCTCCCTCCTCACTCTGGTGGATGTTCTCATAGGAAGGATGTTATGGGCATGGGTTGCACTTTTCATAACATTTAATCTTACTGTCCTTCTTACTCCTCTCCTTTATTCACCACTTCCCTCTTTGCCTTCCAGGATGGAAATTACTTCTTCTTATTTAACTGAGAGATAGTGGTAGAAAGGCTGGTTTAGGATAAAATATGGACAACGAAGATATTATATTTATGTGCTCTATTCTATTATTCTTTCCTGTAACAATCTTACATTTAATAATATTATACACACATTCATTATTTGATCTAAACCTTCTTATTTACCCTTCTAATGCAGCCAATTTTTAGTCAGAATTCGCCTCATCCATAGGGTTGAATGCTACCTCTGTCTTGCTGAGAATTCTACAGGGATAACAGGTTTTAAGCTGGTTTATGCATAGTCAGTGGTCCTCTGTCTGATCTCCTTTGGGGATTTTTATTTTGCAGGCAACTGGATGTATTCATGATATCAAAAGCTCCTCACCAAGAAGGCAGAAACTTCAACTCCTTAGTTTAGCTCACCTGGAAACGATAGCGATAAACTCTGTCACCTATTTCATTTCATATTCCCATTTTGTGGCTTTGAGCGTATTGTAAGTGTTCATATTTACTGCAGACATTTCCAGGTTTTGTTGGGCATAATGAAAGGAATGATTAAGGCTTTTACAAAGATTTTCTACATATACATGAGTGGCAGAGGCATTGATCAACGTCTGCTCCAGTGTTTGGTATAACAGAGTTTGAGGCAATACCATTTCTTTTACCAGTCATAAGATCAAATGGGTGATTCCAGTAGCTGAAGTAGGGATAGATCCCAAAGTCATCAAAACCAGTGGTAGTTGCAAGTTCGCACTTGACCCACAATCCACCCGAAAAATCTTTAGAATTCCCACAATTGTTTTGGTATATTGCTCTATCCCTCCATTGGACGCTGAGTGATAGGTGATAAGTAATTTCCTTTTGAATCCAAGATTTTCCTACCTCCTTAGTCATCACTTCACTGGTAAAAGGACCATCCTGGTTGGATTCAATCCTTTGGGAAAGGCTGAAATGAGAAAAGATGTGATTAATTAATTAAGTGGCAGAAGTCTCCACCTTTCAGTTTGAGGCTGGGAGACATTCAATCTATTTGGTTAATAAGCAAGTCATAGTCAACATATATTTGTTGCCATAAGAAGAACAAATCACTGGCCCAATAGAACCGACCTGCAGATAAGACCATGGTAATGTAATTCCTCTTTTTTGTGAAGGAGCCCAGTGAGTGGAAAAATTCAGTTACCATACGCTGGTTATTTATTGAAGCCAAAACTTCTTTGAAATGGATCGTGCCACAATTGTTTGCTTTAATTTTCTTAACAGTGTTATGTACTGGTTATTTATTTTTGACATCAGTGAATAACCAGCGTAGATGAAACCATACAATATTTCAATTTCAGATGTGCCAAAGGAACTAATTCCTTCTGAATACGTCTGTGAGCTAAATTCACACCATTGAAGTAAACATCCTAAACTTATAAAACACTGATGCGAAAGCTTATAACTGCGTAAATAGGTATAGAAACATGTTGAGCCTCATTTGGGACATTGTGCATATGAATACAATGTACATCACTCTATTCATGTTTTCGTGTACTTTATATTTTTTTGTTCACAGTAGGATAAGATATATCATTGAATTTCATATTTTATTTTCTTGCTAATGCAACATTTGAGGAGTAGGAGGTGTTATGAAACATATTGTTTACTCCTGTCTTGGATGTGATGCTTAAGTATACAAAGGTTTAGAATTGTATTGATATACAAAAAACGCATTAAAAGAATGCATATAAATGAAGATACTGATGCCTTTTAGTAGGGGCTCTAGGCTCTACACTTAACCAAACCAGAATGTTTTTTTACATATCGGATAATGTCTTATGTTCATATTAAATTACCTTTTACCCTGGTCATGCCTCTGGTATAAGACTGCAGTTAAATAGGTGTCTGAAACCCTTGTTTCCAGGAAGAACTCTTTATTTTTAATATCGTAAGCCAAGCAAAGAGCTTGGCAAAGTCTTGTTTTCAATATGGAGAAACCCTCTAGTATACAGAGCTTACATTGTAGAAATCCTTTCTGAAATGAACACTATATTTACAAAAACGCTTGCTAATCCAGAATGGTCATAGACTTCCGTTCAGCTAACACTAAATTTCCACAGTAGCTTCAAAACAAAGGTTCTGTAAACGAAATATAGAAATATAAATGTGGTGGAAAAGGTAAATGGGCAGGAGTAAGGAGAGAATATATTGAGGAGTGAGAGTGGCTAGATAGAATACGTACCTAGATAGTGCAGAAAGATAAAACAGGCATGTTTAAACCAAATTCCGGTGTAAAAGCCGGAAAGCCATGTTATAGATGTGAGGCAAGAATTCATCAATGGATAGGCACAGTATTCAAACAGTTCTACGGTATCCAAACTGTAAGAGGTAAGTAGAAGAATGCTATAAACAAGCGTATAGAATAAAGGAGTTATTTTGTGAAACGTCCCTAACAGAGTTCTCTATCTAGTGCAGGAGCGATCGCTCTTACCTGTTACCGTGTGATTGAGAAAGTAGTTCAAGCTCCTCGTCGAGGCATCGGCGACCGTTACCATGGTAATGCGCTTCGCCCTTATGAGCAGAGATCACGTTGAGTACGTGGACCGAGTTATCCAATCAGGGAAGTTTAAATGATAGAAACTAAAGAGGGGACTAACCACGTCGCACAGGAGTAACCTGACCGCCATGTTTAAATGTGAGAACGAGCGTGAATACACGTATAAGTGTACTACTGAATTTCAAAGATGAAACGCCTGGGATGGCGTTAAAAAAAATGTAAAAACAAACGTAAATACACGTATAATTGTCATACTAAATTCCAAAAGATGTAACGCTTGGGGTGCCAATTTTGAAAATAGAAACAGAGGAAAAGAAGAGGTAGATGGAAAGAAAATAGAGAAAAGACGTTGAGAGTTAACTCTAAAGCGATAATAAAGAAAATGACAAAGAAAGCTGAGATAGATAGTGGTGGAAAAAAGCTGGTAAACAGAGACCCTCAAAACACGGTTTGGATTCGAGTTCAACGGTCAATGGGATCAAGCGGACCGTATCCACACAAGCTAATCAAAGCTCAATCACAGGTCGACATATTTCATAAGTGTACATATGGGCAAAAAAAGAAAAACATTTGTAGAAATTAACATTTTTACACTCTGTCTAAGAATGTTGTTAGAATAGATGTCCAAGACAAATAATCCATTAGTCCATTAACATAATATGAATCCAACATATTCATGAAGTCTCAAAACAATCTACATAGAGTCTCAAAAGATACATCTAATCTTATATTTTATACATGAGAGTATATAGGGCTTGCAGATAAATTTATATCTTACATAGAGAAATCCATAGTTGTACGATCAATTTGCCAAAACATCCATGATGCTGTACTAAAAAGTACCCAGTAAAAAAAGAACCACATTAAAGATTTAAAACCAGTGTAGTGTACACATTTCTAGTCGTAATAGGTTTATCTTATAAGAAACAATTGAGTGAGTGTTCTTCATTAAGACCCTTGGGATGTACAGTGTCCAAGTACTTAATCCAAAAAAGTTCTCTCCTAAGGAGCATGGAATGATAATCACCACATCTTTGGGTTTTTTTTACAACTTCAAGGATTTGAAATCTAATCTGAGCAATGGTGTGGTGTTCCGAATTGAAGTGTCTTGCCACTGGTGATCGTAGACTATTGCATCTTATGTTTGATTTATGTTCTGACCACCATTCCTTGGCTGGTCTCGCTGTCTGGCCTACATAACGTTTACCACACGGGCACTTGATAGTATAAATGACCCCTGGAGTCATGCAGGTTAAATAGTCATGGATCTTAATTTTCTTGCCTTTTTGCCGATGGGAAAGCATGTTCCCCTTGATGATATTGTTGCAGTGTGTGCAGTTAAGACATGGGTAAGTACCCTTTTTCCGGGTGGTCAAAAACTGTTGGTTTTCTTTCAATGGTCTCTCTGCTTTGATCAGTTTGTCCCTCAAATGTTTTCCTCTTTTAAAGCACATATCATCAGCGCTTTAGGAAACAGTCGCAACAATGATGGATCATTGTGTAGTATTCACCAATGTTTCTTAATACTTTTACTGATTTGAAAGCTCTGGCGAGAAAATGTACATATAAACAATAAAGGAATGTCCTTATTGCGTGATTTAGGTTGCAATAAATCTGTTCTTGTCATGCCTAGTGATCTGGTCTTTGCCTCGTTAAGTACAGTATCTGGATAACCTCTTTGTTTAAATTTCTCAATTAGTTTGGAACACTCAGTGTCAAGCCCTTCTGGTTCTGAGATAATTCTTTTGAGCCTAAGGATCTGGCTATATGGGAGACATTGGAGCATGGCTTTTGGGTGAAAACGAAAAATGTAATAAGTTATTGGCTTCTGTAGGCTTGTGGTAGATATTGGTTGTAATATTGCCATATTCAATCTTCAAGTTAACATCCAAAAAATGGAGGGATGGATTGCCAATCTCCATAGTGAATTTGATTCTCGAATGGACTGAATTAAGGTAACCAAAGAACGTTTGTAATTCATCATGTGTTCCCCACCAGATTCCAAATATGTCATCAATGAAACGTTTCCAAATCAATATGTACAATGACCATTTAGGATGTTCCAGTACAAAGTCGCCCTCAAATTTAAACATAAAAGTGTTAGCATACATAAGTGCCATGGATGACCCCATGGAGGTTCCTGAGGTTTGTAAATAGTATTTCCCTAAGAAGCGGAAATAACAATTGTATAGTATGATGTTAAATAATTCAATAATTAATTCAGCTTCGCCTCTGAGGTTTGTTGTATTAATGAGTAACCATTCTACCGCTTCAATACCCTCAGCATGTGGTATGGAGGTATACAGCTACAGACATCTAGACTGAACAGAATGCAATCTGAGCTGGTAGCCGTGATTTCCTTGAGGCAATTAAGAAAGTCTGTGGTGTCCTTCAAATAGGTAGATGTAGCTTGGACAAGAGGTTGGAGTAACATGTCGACATAAACAGAGAGAGGATCAAAGATGCTCTCGGTACCAGCCACAATGGGTCATAGTGGTGGATTCAAACGGTCCTTATGGATTTTGGGCAATCCATAAAAGACCTGAGTAATCGGAAATTTGTTGATTAAGTATTCAGATGTTTTGTCACTAATCCACTGATTTTGTTTGGCTTTCTGTAAAGTTTTGGTAATTAGAGATTTGATATTCATAATAGGGTCATTGTCCAGTTTCATATATGTACCTTCATCACTCAGTAGGTCCCGACATTTTTTATTGTAGAATGGAGTGTCCCTCACAACGATGGCTCCTCCCTTATCTGCAGGTTTAATGGTTAGGGATTCATCCTTAGCCAAACTCTCAATGTGATCCAACTGACTATTTTTGATATTCAGTGGAGAGTTCTTTCTGTAATTCATTTTGTTGAAATCATGTAAGACATTCTTCTCAAAGAGATTTAGCACTGAATATTGTACATGGGGGTCAAAGGAACTTCTTGGGCGCATTTCCAATGGATCATCAATGGAATGATGAGATTCCATTGGTGGTTGTGTGTCAAAGAAGATTTTGAGTCTGATTTTCCTTAAGAGACGATGTAAGCACACCTTCTCATCAAAGAATGTAGTGTTGCAGGTCGGGACAAAGGACAGGCCTTTGTTCAATGGTGGTTGGTCAAAAGGGCGAAAAAAAAATCTCGAATAACAAAAATCTCGAAAAAAAGGCCGAAAAAAAAAATATTCAATTTTTTTTTATATATATATATGTATTTTTTGGGTCAGGTAAGTAAAATAAAAAGGGTTAAAATAAAATAAAAAATAGAAAAAAGGGGGCTGGGGGGGGAACCCCCCCATTTCGAAAAAAACGTCATAAAAAAAAAATCGATATTTTTTTTTTTGGCCTTTTTTTTCGAGATTTTTTTTTTTCGAGATTTTTAAGTTCGGTATTATCACTATAAACGACAATATGTTCAATTGACCACTGGATAGTATTTTGCTCGAAATGTTCACTACTAAATTCACCGAGTCTATTTGTTCTTTTTTCTTGGTTGTTTTTTTGCTACCTCTCCTGGCCTTTCTCTTGTGCCTAAAAAAAACCCCAGAATTAGAGGGTTCATTAATGGTTTGTGGTGTTGAGTTATTCATTTGAGATGGATCTTCATTTGAGATGGATCTTCAGTTTGTGGAGCAGAACTCGGTTGTTGTGGAACTCTATTTTGTATCGGTTCACCGACACTACTATCGCTGCTGTTGCCTGAGTTTGGTGACCCGTCCTGTCTTGGTCTTGACTGATTAGAGATCCTCTGGCGGTAAAATTCCTGCCAGTTGTACACTATATCATGCAAATAGTTGAATGTGTCACGTTTGAATTTGCGTAGTTTTCTTTGTTCTATTTCTGATCTATAGTCTGCCAATTTGGAATTGATGTCATCTAATAAGTCAGACAATTCTTGAGGTGTTTTAAATTTTGAGAGTTGTTCAAAGAGGTGGTGATTATCATTCCATGCTCCTTAGGAGAGAATGTCATGATGCCTACCCCCTGGCATCCAGACCAAGTCCATCAACCCCGGAAGCAGGCATCATGTTACCTGGAGCAAACCCAGCAACCCCTGTTAGGGGCTATCTGGGTACAGTCCTGGCGCCAATGGCGCCAGGCTCATATGGGACATCAGTCCTGGCGCCATAGGCACCAGGCTCATATGTTAAAACTTACCTGATGCAGACCATGCTGCAAGGGATCCAAGCAACCAAGCCCATGTGAGGCTTGAAGGGACTATTTTATCTTAGGGACTATTTTATTACTCGGGTGTGGCTGTGGAGGAATACTTACCTGGGACTACTTTGAAGGCTATTTAAACCACGCCCGAAGAGCAGCACATGCTTCGCGTTATTCTGCACCCAGCAGCGTAACGCTCACCGTGTTTGCAGTCAGCATCCAGCATCCTGCCACGCCCGCCTCGAGTCTAGAGCGCCTAGAAAGAAGGGAAAGAAGAAGAAAGGTTAGAACAAGAACTTTACTGGATTTCTTACCTGATTTCGGATTCAGCGCATCTTTGAACCAGAAACAGACTCATTTTAAACGCATCGCCAGCAGCAGCGCCGCGCTATACTCACCGTTCCTCGCAGCATCTCTAGGATCCGGTGCTGTCTCCATCACCTGTTTGCCGCATTCCAGCGCCTAAGGGGGAAAAGAAAACAACAAGGTGAGCCAAGGGAACAAACAAGGACAATCTCTTGCCACCATATGCTTACCTGATTTTACCGTAGGAGGTATTATCCACCAGCACGCCAAATCTTCCTACGCTGCACCTGCAAGAAAAGGGAAAGCAGCGAGTTAAACCTTGGCATCATTTACCGGACAGTGTTACAAAACACAGACTCTTACCTGAACGCTTTCAGCTGCCACAAGACGATCATCTTTTGGGTCTAAGCTGCAAAAGAAACAAGGAATTGGACAAGAGTGATTAATCAGACATTTTGAACTCATTAGAACTATATACTTACAGCCTTTCGCCCAGAGGTTTGGAGCCAAAATTATTTCAGAACTCTTCCAATATCCTCAAGCCAGTGAAGTAACTGGCCATCAACGCGCCCCTGCATTCTTCGCAGGATGGAGAGCTCATCATACAAATCTATAAGGTGAGCTTTGTGAAAAGGAATGTCAGAAGTGATAAGTGGGGACGCAGTGAGGTGTTAATACTCAAATCCACGGGTGGCTAATTCCCTTTCCCCGTCTTTAGGAGACTACTTCTACGGGTCAAGCAGACGAAGCTAGGTGGGCCAGTCCAGACAGTCATCTCTGCACTGCGCATCACGTTGGTGGAGACCGTGGCTGTCCAGTTCCGCTCGACACCCCTGTGGGAGACAGGTGAGCGTAACAGAACGCAAAGCCTTCCTACAAATTCTCACCCGGGTGTCATGGAGACCTCAGAAACTGACCAACTGGCCCAATTATTAGGGGAACTTAGGGCTGAAGTACATGCCGCTCACCAAGAAACTAATACACTCAGGAGAGAGTTGATTGTTTCGAAGGAACGCACTGATAATCTTGCTAGACAATTACTGCAAAACCAAGCGGGGCAAACACCCCTACCGGGACTCGGAGGGGATTCCAAACCCTGTTTCATCAAGCAACCCTGTGCAAGTGATTTTACCAGGCAATTTCCCTTTAGCCCCGCCAGAACGCTTTGCGGGGGACCCGAAAAGATTCGCCGTGTTCATGAACCAATGCCGTTTGCACTTTTTATGCAGACCTGGAGCCTTTCCAAACAATCAAGCCAAAGTAGCCTTCGTATTATCATATCTCAGCGGCAGTGCAGCGGATTGGTCAATCCCACTAGTCAATCAGGATGACCCTATTCTTCGGGATTTTCAGGGTTTTCAAATGAGCATGGAAAGACTATTTGCCCGGCACTCTCAAGGACAGGCCCTGGATAACAAACTTTTGTCCCTACGACAGGGTAACCAAGACCTTCTAACCTACATAGCAACCTTTAATAGGTTGGTGGTGGAAACTGGATGGCCTGAGGAAAAACGGATTACGTTGTTTCATCGGGGACTTCGAGGAGAACTCAAAGATGTTTTGGCTCAAGTTGTGAACCCACCTCAAGACTGTGCTGAATATATAGGCTTAGTGGTCCAGTTAGATCACAGACTTCAGAATCGAAAGGCTGATCGAGCCAAGTTTGAGAACCGGGTGTTGGTTCAACCCAACGCTACCCCCAAAGGAACAGATGCCTCAGAACCCATGCAAATCGGAGGAGTTAAAGGACCGTTGACACAGAAGGAAAGAGAAAAAAGGCGGCAAATGCAATTATGTCTATACTGTGGAACTTCGGGACATTTTCTACGGGATTGCCCTGTAAAACCACCCAAGAAGGTGGTAGGAGCTGCTGATAAAAGCCATATGGAGCCTGACTCGGGAAACGACCACTCCCGACAAGCGCAGAGGTCCGCTTGCCGAGCTTGAAGAAGGATACTCAGACCTCGCATTTCATCATATCAATGGTCCTTATAGATCCAAGGCAGCCATCACGTTTGCACGTAATTAGGGCATACATTGATAGCGGGGCCATAGGAAACTATGTGGACCACGAATTGGCTTCTAGGATGAATCTACCTCTCTGCAGAAAGACCACTTTGGATGTCATCACCACAGTCAATGGAACTGAAATTGCCTCTGGGCCTGTAACTCATTCCACCGCAGAGATGACATTATTGGGTCAGGATGGGCATCGAGAGACTATTGTGTTTGATTTAATCAAAGCCCCGCAGTTCCAAATAATACTGGGGATACCTTGGTTGGAAACACATAATCCTTGTATTGATTGGCGAGAGAAGAGAATCACCTTCCCGGATTGTGCACATACTTGTTACCCAATAAAAACCTTGAACAAGGACCTGGCCACAGTTGCTACTCCAGTTGTGCAGTTACCACACGAATATCAAGAATTCCAGGATGTTTTCCAAAAAGAACAGCAAACACCTTACCACCTCACAGATCATACGATTGTCAAATTGATCTCATACCTGGTGCACAACCTCCATGTAGTAGGATCTACGCACTTACGGAACCCGAGAACCTTCACCTACGACAATACTTGGACCAATACATTGCCAATGGCTTCATTCGTCCATCCAAGTCCCCTGCATCTTCAGCTTTGTTCTTCATGCCAAAAAAGGAAGGTGACCTCAGAACGTGCATAGACTACCATGCCTTAAATCAGATCACGGTTAAGAACCGATACCCATTGCCTTTGATCCCAGAATTACTAGACCAAGTAAAGGACGCTTGCATCTACACTAAATTAGATCTCCGAGGGGCATATCATCTGGTACGTGTAAAGAAAGGCGACGAATGGAAGACTGCTTTTCGCACTAAGTACGGGTTGTTCGAATACCAGGTGATGCCCTTTGGGTTGTGCAATGCACCAGCAGCCTTCCAGTATTTTATGAACGATGTCCTGCGTGAACTCATTGGCGTCTGTGTTGTCGTATACATAGACGATATTCTAGTGTACTCCTCTTCAGAATCTGACCATGTGAAGCACGTTCGTGCAGTTCTTGAGAAACTACGCCAGCACAAGTTATATGCAAAATTGGAAAAATGCGTTTTCCATACTACAGAAGTTGGATTTCTTGGATTTATCGCGACTCCAAAAGGAGTTTGAATGGACTCTCGAAAGGTGGATGCAATTCTCAAATGGCCATCACCCAGTTCAGTTAAAGGAGTACAAAGCATGCTCGATTTGCTCATTTCTATTGCAGATTCATTCCGGATTTCTCGCACATTGTACACCCTATCACAGCGCTCTTGCAAAAAAACAAACGCTTCCTGTGGACTGAAGAAGCTGAGAATGCCTTTCAAGAACTGAAAGCGAAATTCACGTCTGCACCTGTATTAAAGCATCCTCGTCCTGAACTCCCATACATAGTTGAAACCGACGCATCCAGTTTAGCCATGGGAGCTGTCCTGTCCCAGAAGGAACCTGAAACCGGTCAACTTCACCCAGTAGCATTTTGGTCCAGAAAGTTCTCGGCACCCGAGTTAAACTATGCGGTTACCGATAAGGAGCTATTAGCTATCAAATCCGCCTTCAAGGCTTGGCGGCATTATCTTCTCGGTGCCCGGCATACCATTACTGTAATCACTGATCACCGGAACTTGCAATATTTAAAGACAGCCAAAGCCCAATCATCACGCCAACTTCGATGGGCATTGTTCTTTGCCGAGTTCGATTTCGTGATCACTTATCGACCATGCTGTAAAAATGGCAAGGCAGATGCCTTATCCCGAATAGGAATGGAAGAAGCATATGCGAACCCGGAGCCGGTGCCTATAATTTCAGAACAAAGAATTTGTGGCATAACTACTTTACAAACCCTAGAAGATATTCAGGTAAAGATCCAACAACTCTTCGATCCAACAGCCCTGCAGGACTGGGTAAAGAAAGGCTCAGACTACTCTGTCATCAATGACCTACCTAATTATCAAGGGCGTCTATTTCTACCACATAAGGAACTACAAGAACTAGTCATCTCCAATTATCATTACATCCTGATGGAAGGGCACCCAGGTATCGCAAAAAACTGAAGCTAAAATTAAGAGACAATTCTGGTGGCCCACCTGGCGAAAAGACATAAAGTCATTTGTAATGTCCTGTGGCATTTGCGCCCAAAACAAAAGTCAGAAGAAAAAAACGGCTGGCCTTTTACAACCCTTGGATATTCCACCTACACCATGGCACACCTTATCGTTAGACTTTATTACAGACCTACCTCCATGTAATGGATTTAACACCATTCTCGTTATTGTGGATCTTTTTTCCAAAATGGGCCACTTTATTCCTTTAAAGGGATTACCTTCTGCTTCAATTCTGGCCAAGGAGTTTTTCGAAAACATTGTTCGAATACACAGATTTCCCTCCGTATTGGTCTCTGACCGAGGTAGTCAATTCATTTCACATTTTTGGAAGAAATGTTGTTAATTGGCGCAAATCGACGTGAGGTTATCGAACAGTCACCATCCCCAGACCGATGGTCAAACGGAGAGGTCCAACCAGACTCTTGAACAGTACCTGTGTTGTATGTTACACCAGACTGAAAGTAATTGAAAGGACATTCTATGGATCTCCGAGTATGCATACAATAACTCTGTACATTCTGGAACTGGACAAAGCCCCTTTTATACCATATATGGGCACCACCCTCGAACCTCAGAACTTGACTCGCCTCAACACTTAGAAATGCCAGCAGTGAACCATCTGCACGCTACTATTACACAAGCCTTTAAGGAAGCAACTGAACATTTGAAACATGCAAAACAAAAGTACAAGAAAAACGCTGATCAGCATCGAAGTGATGCTCCACAATACCAAATTGGGGGTCAAGTTTGGTTGGCCACAAAACACATACCTCTAAAAGGAAAGCGGACCTTTAACCCTAGATATTTGGGACCTTACCTTATTAAGGCCATTTTCAACCCGGTGGCCGTCAAATTGGAATTACCTGCTAGTATGCGAATTCACCCCGTCTTCCATGTGTAACTTCTGAAGCCAGTACAACCTGGGACAAGACTAACCAAGCCACCTGACCCTGTCCTTATGGACGGGGAACCCGAATTTGAAGTGAAAAGTATCCAAAATGGTTAAGTCAAGACTTTTTTATTTAATCGACTGGAAAGGTTACAGACCACAAGAACGGTCATGGGAACCTAGTGACCACGTTCGTGCACCTATGTTGGTGAGAAGATTCCACCGGAATTTCCCAGACAAACCAAGGCCAAGGGGAGGAATAACTTTAGGAGGGTCCTTGGGGTGGGGGGGGGGAGTGCTGTCATGATGCCTACCCCCGGGCATCCAGACCAAGTCCATCAACCCCGGAAGCAGGCATCATGTTACCTGGAGCAAACCCAGCAACCCCTGTTAGGGGCTATCTGGGTACAGTCATGGCACCAGGCTCATATGGGACATCAGGACTGGCACCATAGGCACCAGGCTCATATGTTAAAACTTACCTGATGCAGACCATGCTGCAAGGGATCCAAGCATCGAAGCCCATGTGAGGCTTGAAGGGACTATTTCATCTTAGGGACTATTTTGTTACTCGGGTGTGGCTGTGGAGGAATACTTACCTGGGACTACTTTGAAGGCTATTTAAACCTTGCCGAAGAGCAGCACATGCTTCGCGTTATTCTGCATCCAGCAGCGTAACGCTCACCGTGTTGGCAGTCAGCATCCAGGATCCTGCCACGCGTCGCATCGCCAGCAGCAGCGCCGCGCCATACTCACCGTTCCTCGCAGCATCTCTACGATCCGGTGCTGTCTCCATCACCTGGTTTCCGCATTCCAGCACCTAAGGGGGAAAAGAAAACAACAAGGTGAGCCAAGGGAACAAACGAGGACAATCTCTTGCCACCATATGCTTACCTGATTTTACCGCAGGAGGTATTATCCACCAGCACGCCAAATCTTCCTACGCTGCACCTGCAAGAAAAGAGAAAGCAGCGAGTTAAACCTTGGCATCATTTACCAGACAGTGTTACAAAACACAGACTCTTACCTGAATGCTTACAGCTGCCACAAGACGATCATCTTTTGGGTCTAAGCTGCAAAAGAAACAAGGAATTGGACAAGAGTGATTAATCAGACATTTTGAACTCATTAGAACTATATACTTACGGCCTTTCACCCAGAGGTTTGGAGCCAAGATTTGTCCAGAACTCTTCCAATATCCTCAAGCCAGTGAAGTAACTGGCCATCAACGGGCCCCTGCATTCTTCGCAGGATGGAGAGCTCATCATACAAATCTATAAGGTGAGCTTTGTGAAAAGGAATGTCAGAAGTGATAAGTGGGGACGCAGTGAGGTGTTAATACTCAAATCCACAGGTGGCTAATTCCCTTTCCCCGTCTTTAGGAGACTACTTCTACGGGTCAAGCAGACGAAGCTAGGTGGGCCAGTCCAGTCAGTCATCTCTGCACTACGCATCACGTTGGTGGAGACCGTGGCTGTCCAGTTCCGCTCGACACCCCTGTGGGAGCCAGGTGAGAGTAACAGAACTTTTTTGGATTAACTACTTGGACACTGTACATCCCAAGGGTCTTAATGAAGAACACTCACTCAATTGTTTCTTATAAGATAAACCTATTACGACTAGAAATGGGAACACTACACTGGTTTTAAATCTTTATTGTGGTTCTTTATACTGGCTACTTTTTAGTACAGCATCATGGATGTTTTGGCAAATTGATCGTACAACTATGGATTTCTCTATGTAAGATATACATTTATCTCCAAGCCCTATATACTCTCATGTATAAAATATAAGATTAGATGTATCTTTTGAGACTCTATGTAGATTGTTTTGAGACTTCATGAATATGTTGGATTCTTATTATATTAATGGACTAATGGATTGTTTGTCTTGGACATCTATTCTAACAACATTCATAGACAGAGTGTAAAAATGTTAATTTCTACAAATGTTTTTCTTTTTTAGCCCATATGTACACTTATATGTCGACCTGTGATTGAGCTTTGATTAACTTGTGTGGATACGGTCCGCTTGATCCCATTGACCGTTGAACTCGAATCCAGACCGTGTTTTGAGGGTCTCTGTTTACCAGCTTTTTTACACCACTATCTATCTCAGCTTTCTTTGTCATTTTATTTATTATGACTTTAGAGTTAACTCTCAACGTCTTTTCTCTATTTTCTTTCCATCTACATCTTCTTTTCCTCTGTTTCTATTTTCAAAATTGCCACCCCAAGCGTTACATCTTTTGGAATTTAGTATGACAATTGTACGTGTATTTCCGTTCATTTTTACATTTTTTAAACGTCATCCCAGGCGTTTCATCTTTGAAATTCAGTAGTACACTTATACGTGTATTCACGTTCGTTCTTACATTTAAACATGGCGGTCAGGTTACTCCTGTGGGACGTGGTTAGTCCCCTCTTTAGTTTCTATCATTTAAAGTTCCCTGATTGGATAACTCGGTCCACGTACACGACGTGATTTCTGCTCATAAGGGCGAAGCGTGTTACCATGGTAACGGTCACCGATGCCTCGACGCGGAGCTTGAACTACTTTCTCAATCACACGGCAACAGGTAAGAGCGATCGCTCCTGCACTAGATAGAGAACTCCATTAGGGACGTTTCACAAAATAACTCCTTTATTCTATACGCTTGTTTATAGCATTCTTCTACTTACCTCTTACAGTTTGGATGCCGTAGAACTGTTTGAATACTGTGCCTATCCATTGATGAATTCTTGCCTCGCATCTATGACATGGCTTTCCCGGCTTTTACACCGGAATTTGGTTTTAACATGCCTGTTTCATCTTTCTGCACTATCTAGGTACGTATTCTATCTAGCCACTCTCACTCCTCAATATATTCTCTCCTTACTCCTGCTCATTTACCTTTTCCACCACATTTATATTTATATATTTCGTTTACAGAACCTTTGTTTTGAAGCTACTGTGGAAATTTAGTGTTAGCTGAACGGACGTCTATGACCATTCTGTATTAGCAAGAGTTTTTCAAAATATAGTTTTCATTTCAGAAAGGATTTCTACAATGTAAGCTCTGTATACTAGAGGGTTTCTCCATATTAGATGTAGAATTACTCCGTACCCATATATTGACCACGCTGCCCCCCGATCGGAGGACATAATGGCCACCCCTTATTTAAACTTTATGTGGAGTTATGATTGGACACTATAGGACATCTCTCACTATGCTAAATTATTTATTTTCAAATTTGTTTATTGGTATTTGTTATTTATTGCTATAAATGACAATAATGATGTCCGTGATTAGAAGGCAATGAGCGTTTCAGCATAAAATATTAACAAATTAACATTACAACATTAACTATCTCCCAGTGTTCTTTCCGTTGAGCTAATGCCGCTTGGTGGGCCAGGGGGGTCCGGCTGGTCCGGAGGAGGGGGGAAAGAGGGGCTTGTGTCTGTGAGGGCCCAGTGAGGTAGCGGCTAGGTAATCTCAGGTTCTTCTGATTCAGTTCATAGGTCCACCTCCGGTGGATTTGTTCCAGTTCATGGGGGCTTGTCATCTGAGGGGTAGAACAGGGAGCCTGTGAGTTCTTTCCAGGCTTCCAGGGTCATACTTGAGTCATCTGTAGATCTGGCTGCACTGCCTTCCCAAGCCGTTGTTTCTGCTCGCACCCAGCGTTTCAGCTCACTGTACCAACTTTTCTTTTGAGGCCCAGCTGTTTTCTTCCAGGACATTGCAATTGTCCTCTTTGCCAGTGTACACATAATGTCCATTAGTCTGGCGAGGTGCTTGAGTTTGGCCGGTCTAGTGTATGTGCCCAATAGGCATTCCTCCGGGGTCCATTTGTATCTGGTCACCCCTAGATTATTGCTTGTCTGCTGTATGGCGGTCCACAGGGACTGGACTTGGTGCACAACCAGAACATGTGGATCAAGTCTGCATTATCCATTCCACACCATGTACAGTTGGAGTGCGACATTTTATTGAATTTTGCTAGCCTCAATGGGGTTAAGTATGTTCGGTGTAGCAGGTTGAGTTGTATTTGTCTGAATCTATGATTTCTGGAGACAGTTTTGGGAAATGTCAAAGCCCTCTCCCATTCACTATCTGTCATTTCTCGGCCCATGTCTGTTTCCCATTTGCTTTTCAAATCGGCACTCCGTGAGTTGGGGATGTCACTCAGGTGGCCATAGATCTGGGACACCGGCTTCCATCCTTCACCCAGGGCATACAGTAATGTAATCAGGGGGTTTGATTCCAGTTCCTCCGGCTATGACGACCACTTGGTTCGTGTTGTGGTTCTCATCCTCTGGTAACACAGGAACTGGCCTATATGGACTCCATCTATTTCCTGAAGTGTTTCAAAATCTTTAAAAGCCCCATCCTCATATAGGTCCCCCCATGAGTATATCCCTTTCTTTTCCCAGTGTCTGAGGTGATGTAGATCTACGACGGATCTACATAGGTCCGAGATCAGTGGTATGTCAGGGGAGTATTGGCGCTTAGCACAGGTAAGGGTTTCTGTCCTGCGCCAAATTTTTCGTCCCAGGGTGGCCATGAAGGGGGCATCTCGCATCAGGTGGGAGGGGACCCAGATAAGTTCTTTCATATGCAACGGGGATACTACAGACTGCAATAGGGGCGTCTCAGATGTGGCTTCATCTGCTAGCCATTTGGTGACAAAGCTAAGCTGTGCTGCCAGATAGTATTTTTCGAAGTTTGGGAGTTGGATTCCCCCCTGGGTGTATGGCAGTGTCAGGGTGGTGAGTGCTATTTTGCGTCTTCCATTCCCCCACAGGAAATCCCGAAGTATCCTTTCTAACAGGCGGAAAAAAGGCGCATTGATGTAAAAATGTATATTCTGGAACCCGTACAAGAATCTGGGAAGGACAATCATTTTAATTATTGCGGCTCTACCCATCATGGAAAGGGGAAGTTTCGCCCAAAAGTTCATGGATTTTCCCAAGACAGGAATTGCAGTCTTCGTGTTGTGCTCATGCATTAGTGTAGGGGTATGCATTATGTGTATCCCTAAATATTTGAATGAGGTCAGCTCCCATTGTATTCCTACCACAGGAAGTTCTGTTATGTCTTTCCTCTTGAGGCCTGCCAGAGGGAATAGGCAGGACTTCGCCCTGCTGAATTGTATGCCTGAAGACTTTGCAAAGTTGTCTAAGACGTCTAGCATCGTGGGCACGTTGTTGTGTGGATCCCTGACATACAGTAGTACGTCGTCTGCGTAAAGAGAAATAATATGGTCTATTCCTCCCAGCCGTATCCCAGCGTCAAAAAATTGTTTTCGAAAATATATAGCAATAGGTTCCAGTCCTAGTACGTAAAGCATGGGGGAGAGTGGGCATCCCTGTCTAGTGCCCCTGCATATATCCCAGGTCTCGGATATGTATTTTCCTGTTTTTACTCTGGCCCTAGGCTTGGTGTAAAGTATCTTGATCCACCTAATGAACCCTGGGCCGAAGCCAAAACCCTCTAGCACCGCCACTAGCCACTCCCAAAATATAGAATCAAACGCCTTAATGGCATCGAGGGACAGCAGCGCATACGTCTCCGTCTTAGCCTCCGTCTGAGCCTTAATCTGTTGTACTCTTCGTAGGTTCATGGTCATGTTCCGGCCTGGTATGAAGCGAGACTGATCTTCATGCACTACATCCCCAATGATTTTGGCCAGTCTATTCGCTAATACCGTTGTCAATATTTTCACATCATAATTAAGCATGGCTATTGGGCGGTAGGAGTCACATTTGTCGGCAGGCTTATTGGGCTTGATGATTGGAATCAACAGGGTCTGCCCCATGCTGTCAGGTAATATGCCTCTCTCGTGTGCTTCCTGAAAAACCTCATGTAACGGGGGTGTTAGGGAGGTCTCATATGCCTTATAGAACTCAGTGGGTAGCCCATCACTCCCAGGGGTCCTACCGGTGGCCAGTGACTTAATTGCCTCTTTTATATCCTCTGTTGTGATATCTTCATCGAGGGCTTCAGCCTGTTCAGGGGACATTTTGGGGAGCCCTATTTCCTCCAGGGTGTCTATGATTTGTTCTCGGGGAACCTGGTTCTTGTGAGAATAAAGGTGTTCATAAAAGCCCTTGAAGGTTTTGTTTATGTCTTGCTGTGTGCACTACCTTGCCATCTTCAGCTTGTATCATGGTGATCGTGTGTCTGGGGTGTTCTTTCCTGCATAGCCAGGCCAACATTCTGCTTGGTTTATCGGCTTTTATGTGCGTTCTGTTAGTTTTGGTGGCATAGTCAAATTTGGCTAGTCTATCCCATGCAGAGGCATATTTAACTCTGAGTTCCTTGAGGTTGTCTTCTCTTTGGTGGGTGTGCACCGGGGTAGCTTCAAGTTGCTCAACCTGTCGTTCCCACTGGTCTAATTCACCCCTCAATTGTTTCCTAATGCCCCCTGCCTTTGTGATGATTTCCCCCCTCGTCACTACTTTTAGGGCATCCCACATTGTGCTCAGGTGGTCCACACTTCCAGTGTTCCTCTCAATAAAGCTATCTATAAATTCATGTAGTTCTTCCCTGAACGCTGGGTCACCTAGGGCATCTATCGGCATTCTCGACATAGGGATAGGGGGTCTGGGACCGGCGTGGTTCCATTCTATTAGGAGCGGCGAGTGGTCAGAAATGGTTCTTCCTAAGTGTTGTGCTTCTTCTATTTGTGGCAGGTGTTCTTTGCCTATGAAGATATAGTCTATCCTCGTGTGAAGATCATGTGGGGAGGAGAAGTATGAATAACCCCGGAGGTCAGGATGACGCTCTCTCCAGGTGTCCGCCAGGTTCAATCTGTCAGTTAATAAGGACAGGGCTGTCGTCGCTGCTGAGGGGCCTTTCGGGTGGGGCAGGGACCTGTCAAGTTTCGCATCATGGACACAATTAAAGTCTCCCCCCCCAGAAAAAGATACCATGTCTGTATGGTGCGATTTTGGCATACATAGTGTTCAAATGTGCCGGAATATTAGTATTGGGGAGGTAGGAGTTTACTATGCATATCTCTTCCTGTTCCAATCGGCCCCACAGTATTACAAACCTGCCCTCGGGGTCTGTCTCAGACCTGATTAAGTGGAATGGGAGTTGGGGGTGGATCCAAGTGTACACTCCTCTTGCATATCTGGAGTATGTAGTGCCCACACCCTGCCCACCCCAATGCTCCCCCAGTCTAGCCAGGGAGTCCGCCGTGCAGTGTGTTTCTTGCAACAGCGCTATTTGCACTCTTTTTCTGTTCAAATAGCACTTGATTATGTTCCAACTTAAGTAGGATCCCAAGTCCCCCACATTCCAAGTCATTATCTTTATTTTAGCGTTAAATGCCATATCGGATCAACCGAATTGTCTCTCTTTCAGTCCGGCACCTACCAGTATCTCCTGCAGGTTCATCCGATCCCAGCCATCTCCCCTCCCGTCCACTTTCCTCGGCATCTCTTGTTTCACTTGTAGGTGATTTTTAAACTTGAGTAACACCCATTGCCTTGAATGGGGAAAACAAACAAAACAAGTCGAACAGTCCATAGCAGTTGCTTTCAACTTGCAACGCTCACGGGGTCCCGAGCCTTCCAGGCCACTCCTGGCCTTCCGGATCAGGTTGTGTGTGAGCAGACTGCTTACACAGTTCTTAGAGGGGTGTGTCGACGTCATCGGCACTCTTGTGGGTCTGTGCGCTCCTGCCCGATGTTGCTTCCATAGTGCTGTAATTCTCCGTTCGGAACCTTAAGCTTTCCCGCTACTGTGTGAGCATCGGGCTTCTCTTGTTGCTTCGCAAGTTCAGTGGTCTGTGACCTCTTTAACTGTTCCTTCTTTGCCGTCTGCAAGGTTATTATGTTCGAGCCACATGTTCGCCGCCGCAGGGGTTTCTAGAAAGGTAGCTTCTCCATTATGTAGCACCTTGAGGCGCGACGGGTATATTAGCATGTACTTGATGTTAAGTTCTCTTAGCCGTGCTTTCACCGGGATAAATGAGTTTCTTGCTTGTTGCACGGTGGGAGTATAGTCCGGACACATGACTATTTTGGCTTCTTGTCTCTTTATTTCTCCTCCTTCCCTCGAGAATCTCAGTATTGCCTCTCTGTCGCGGAAGTTTAGGACTTTAGCAATCATTGGGCGTGGGTGCGAGCCCGGTGGAGGTCTTTTTTGCAGAGACCTGTGGGCTCGTTCTATCGAGAATCCCTGGGATAGATTGCCGGCACCGATTTCCTGCTGTAGCATTGTTTCGACAAATTCCGTCGGATCCGAGCCCTCCATTCCCTCCGGGATCCCCAGTATCCGGATGTTGTTGCGGCGGGCCCGCCCCTCCGCATCTTCAGACCTTGCCTCTAGCCTTGCTACTTTCTGTTTGAGGTCTCGGACCCTAGTCTTGAGGTCCGTCGTGGTCTCTACATTGTTCTGTAGGGTAACCTCTGCTGTGTTCACTCTTTCGGTCAGATACGGGCGTCCTGTCTTATCAGCTGTATATCTGATTTGACTTCCTCTATTTTGCTTTCGATCGAGGTGCGTAGCGCAGCTATGGCCTGCAGTACTTGCATGTTCGTGGGGTCTCCTTCTTCGGTGGCTTGTTCCTCTGTTGCCCCAGAGCCTTGCTGTAGCTTGGGCCTGACAGTAGTGAAGGAATCCATTGTTGCAATTTTTGCTTTGCCCTTGGGGGGAGACATTTCCCCTATCAGTGCTGGTCAGTTCTCCTGCCAGTGTCGGGGGTATTCGCCCGTTCGCTGGTTGAGAGTTCAATAGCTATCTTGTGACTTCTCCACCTTGCCTCGTGCTCCTGCGGTTGTGGCGTTACGAGTTGTCAGCAACCCCTTCCGGTTATGTGGTTAAGCAGGCGTGTCGTCAAGTTCTTGCTGAAACAGTCCTTACTTCTGAGATTCCAGGATACTTATGTCAGTGGGGGTCGTCCCTCTCGGGTAGGCTTGGCGTCGCTGTCACATCCTCCTTGTCAGTGGCTTGTCTCTTCCAACTTGTTGGCTATCACACTGCCACGTTCCTCTGCGGACTAGTGGATTCCACAGTTAAGCCCTGCAGGTTTGCCTGCTATCCCGCTGCCGTACTGATTAGGCCGTTGGAGCGTGTTGTTGTGTTGGCTCTGTGCCTCAGCCTCGAACTTTGATGGCGTCCCTGCTTCTGTGATTCTGGAGTGCTCTTGTCGGTGGGACTTCCTCCTCTCGGGTTAGCCTGGTGCCGCTGCCGCACTCCTCCTGGCCCGTGGGCAGGTGGCTTGTCCCTGCTTACTTGGTCGTTGCACTGGCGTGCCCCTCTGCGGCCTGACGGTCACTGTAGTTGGGCCCGACTGGTTTGTCTGGTATCCCTCTGCCGTATTGCTTGGGCCGTTGGTTCGCGTTACTGCGTCGGCTCTGCACCTGAGCCTTATTATTTGGAGGGGGAGTAGGTGTCCACAACGTCTCGGCTCGGTCTATTCAGGGTAGGTCTTGTTGGGCCTCACTCCTGCTCTCTGCCGTTGCTCTCGGGATAGCCAGCGACTCCTCCGCCCCATAGCCCGTTTACGTGCCGTCCCCCTGTCCGGAGACCGTGCGGGCCTCACTGCTATCGCTGCCGGGGTTCGCTGTGCAGTAACAGAGTCCTCTTAGTAGTACCTCACCCGGAGTGCGGGACTCGGCCAGCCGCCGTCTCTCGATTGCCATTCTGGGTCAGCGCTAGGAGCGCAGCTTTTCTGCTAAGCGCTTCTCAGGGCGTCCGCTACTTCATACGCGGGGATTAATGCTGGCCTCCACCCTCCTTCAGTTTTCAGCAGGCTCCCCTACTTGTACCCTCCACTCGGCTGGGGCTCACTCGCTGGTAGCGGGCGCCGCCATCTTGCCTGTCGGGGGGGCTCCGCTTCACTCGCTTTGGTAGTACGTCTTGCGGGTCCGATTTTGCTTGTCGGCGGTGTCGGAAGTTGGGAATAGGTTCCCCTTCCTGATTCTGCAAAATTTGTGGCGTTTAGTTTAGGTTTGCCAGATTTAGACGGTCCGTAACAGGATCGCGGGCAGGAGCGCTGGCAGTTTCCTACTTCACGCCATGCCCCCTCACTATGCTAAATTATAGGGTGCATGCCAGGATCCTTTGACACCCGTTTACCACTATATCTTCATATTTTTCAGACTGAGCTAGCCCATGTTGTTGACTTGGTTGACCGCTACTACGCCTATTGGGAAGCAGCTTTCCGCATCCCGATATACGCACTGACACCCGCTTTCCTTGGGGTGTTAGACATTGTACTCACATCATCATTTTCTATAGAGTATCAGGTAAACACGATTATTTTATTCTATTATTTTCCACTTGCATGTTATTCTTTCATTACAATTTGGTTTGATGATCAGGGGTGATTATTGGACCTCTATCCACACAGGCCTTGGGCCCACCCAATGAGCCACTATTGGCTGTTTATAAATCCAATCATTGCAAGATTGACTTTGTTCACTTGAACTATAGGTGACACAAACTAATGTGAATGTAAATACACTAACATGTTTATTATTCATATTTTGTAAATAGTGCTATGATTTAACCGTTTTCTCTAACCTGGTAACTTTCCAATCCTTCTATCATGAATGTACAAATACAATGTGTTATACACCATTTGTCTATTTCTTATACAGTTGTTTATAGTCTGTTTAGGCCTGAGAAGAAGGGGTTTTTAACCTCGAAACGCGTCACCAAATGAAAAACAGACTACTAGCAACACTTCTTCAAATTGTTCCTTCTTTTGCAAGAATATTGTGACTGCTTTTGTCTTCAAAACTGTGTTTGCCTTCAAAAATCTTTTTTGTAACCCTAAACAAAATATACACTTTTTGTCTTTTACAAAATTTGCTTTTGGTCTATTATTATTACCTACAAACGAATTAATCATTTTGAGTTTACAGTAGTTGATTTAGCCAACACACAACAGTGTGCAGGGGACGGGAGGGTTCAAAGCTTGAGCCTTCTCTTTCTTGTGTTTTATTATGTGTGGAGGTCTTGTGCCAGGATCTCAGTTCCACACCGCACCTTAATTTAAATTGACATTTGTTTTTGACTATTCTCATAAAAAGTTTACCAGATTAGGAGTGCACCAATTCTTGTATTTTTCTTAATGTTGATTTTCTTCCAAAGGACAGAGACTGACAGAGAGTGCAACTGTATAACATTCGGATTTGGCTGGAACAGAATAGACTCTAAGCCAGCAGTCTCTTCCCTCAGTCATTAGATGAGGATCATTATTTCTAAAGGTAGTTAGCTAGAAGGTTCTGCTTTCCACCCAAATATTCAGTTTAGGGCAATGAGGGGCATGGATGCTTCTTCGACAATTTCAGTGGGGGTCCCCTTGTTGGACATTTGCACAAGAGTCACTAGCTTTTCCTGTCACGTTTGTGAACCATTATAAACTGCTTGTTAAAAGCATTTTTGGGACAGATGTGAGCTCTTCAGCGATTACCACTATGTAATGAACCAGTGGTACAGTTTCACTGATCGAAGGTGTTGCATTATATTTTCTTGTGTCTACGTGTCTAGAGACAGAAGAGCCAAAAGAAGGCAATCCCTGTCTCGTTCAGGAGCAGGAATATGCAATGAAGTTAGCGAATACCTGTCAGCATTTAGGGTCAGATTATGTATGGTAGCAATGTGAAAACCTTGTTTTTTTTAAATTATTCTTTGTTAAAAAATAGAAGGTAATTATGAGTTGGGAACACAGAGAATATTCTCTGCATGGGGTGTATGCAAAGTAGTACAAGGGGTAAACAGCTCATTTTTACCCCAGGTAGTATATTCTATGTATCTATCCCATGCAGTAAATGGCTATTGTGATCCACATATAATTTCCTTTACCGCTATGGTTGTAATAAAACCCATTTAGTGTCAAATTCTAAAATGTGCTTGTTACTTTTATATAGATCTGGTCATATTATTTATTGATAATTTACTCTAATGTGGTCTCCAAAATTGCACATCAATATGCTTAAGAATGCCTCATTGGTCTTGGTATCTGTTTAGGTTTTGCCTGTAAACACAACAGAATTGTGTGTCATGCAACTAAATAAACTTTTTTTGGAGCATTTTCTGAAGAGAGCTGCAAATACTCTGTAGATTCATTACGGCAAAAAAATGTAAGTAATAATACCTGCGGTGGGGTGCATTACTGGTAGGTAACAAGGCTTCTGATGCCATTACCTACCGGCAATATGCCCCACCAAGAGCTACTAGCACCCTGGCATGATTTATGGGGTACAAATTGCTTTTTGTTCTTTTAAGTTGAGTAATGGTGCATAGGCCATTTCTCAAGTTAAAAATAAAACTACTAAAGGAAATGGCTCCCTTGTAAAGTGGAGAATGGAACTCCATCTAGTCCCTTGTACAATTTCATGACAGCCGTTGGAGTCATCCCAGGAGAAAGTAGGTGAGAGGGCCGGCAGCATAGGAGGAGACAGAGAGGTCAGTGCATGCTGCTTGGGGGCAGGGAGGTGGTGGGGTGGGCTCGGTGCATCAAGGGAGCAAGAGGGTGACCACCTGCTACTTATTGGGTTCGGAAGGGAAGCAATACCACGTCAGAACTCCTGCATCCAAGCTCAATGATTGGCTGTAATGCTGATCTGAGTGAGGTCACTCCCAGGTGCAAATAAAAAATAGTTCCACTTTTAAAACAAGACCTCCGGGTAATGTATGTTATTGGTAAAGGCATGGGTATTATACAGAGAGAATTGTGTTGGCTGAGTAATGTTTTTTATGTAAAGTTGTATATATCTGCCACAGTTCATCCGTTTTCATGAAAACGTTTCTAATACGTTAATATCTATTACTTTACGGGTATACCAATCAACGAACTTCAAAATATATCCCACAGTGAGGTACATATAAAATGTCTGGCATTTCTGTGTTGGAAATTGTATTTCTTATTATGAGTTTGCTCTGGGAGAGGACATATCCTAAGCAGAAACATTTGTTAGAAATAAACTTGTTGAAAATATATGATTCCCCTAGGTATAATGGAGCACAGGTTAAGACGATGTTGAAGCAATGAAGGTAATTTCATTGTTACACGTTCAATAGGGTGCTTTTAACATCTACACATTTGGTCTTACTTTATACACAATGGGCCTCATTACGACCCGGGCGGTAACCATTTGCGCCATGGTTGCCACCGGTAAACTACCGATTCCGCCATGGTGAATGGCGGAATTACCGCCCCATTCCAAGGTTTGCGGGGGCGATAATTCCCCATTCACCAGGGCCCTTCCCCATTCCCTTTGAGCAATGGGAATGGGGAAGGTGGTAATTACGGTACCGCAAATTGCTGTACCGTAATTACCTCCAAAGTCCCTTTGCGGGTCCGGTCCTTAAGGGAGGACCCGCAAAGGGACCTCGGAATTGGGCGGTAAGGGATTACCGGCACCAGTGCATTTACCAGTAATCCCTTACCACCCGGGTCGTAATGAGGCCCAATATCATTTACTGCAGCAGTGGTCCCTACATCTTGGTAAAAGAGAATACTTGGAATATCCAAATCTTGGAGATTAATCAGCATCTATATTTCTGTAGTTTGATCTTAAAACTATAGAGAATCACTGTACAATGTTAATTGAAGTATTCCATCTGCAAGTGTGGCCAGGGATGTAATAACAACCAGGAAACCAATGTAGTTTTATAGCTGTCTCTGCCTGCTTTTCTTTCTTCCTGACAGGGGTGCTGAGTACACAGGTGCTCCAGGGCAGGGCACCCCCAGTGAAAAGCCATCAGCGCTAAAATGCCCTATACTTGCAATGGAACCCCCTAAAAATCTGTCCAGTGGTACCCACGAGCAAATCAAAAGTCAGCTCCCTGGTTCCCGATGATTAGTAAGCACCATAGTTGCTATGACTGTCCGTCCACTGAGTGAAACATGATCATGGATTATACATTCACCCTGCGAGACAGTGATCTGCAATTGCAAACTGTATGAGCGTGCTGCTTTACTAGGATAATATTTATGCATATGATGTCTGCAAAGCAGGCAGGCAGACTTAGACTGGTTGGAAATGTGGAGTACAGAGGTGAGAAGCTAGACTCAAATCCACCATGTCACATTTGAAGCTTCTCGGAGTGCAATGCTGGAAGTGGTAGGGGTTTAAGGAGGTAACCAATATTTTAGGATGACCCATTTTCCTGTAGGCTTTCCGCACACACTGGACCGCTCTCAACCAAAGGTCCTAGACCTTACCGACTTACAAGCCGATTCATGGAATTAATGTGCGCCGAAAATTTCGGCGCAAGCGTGCGAAAACGTGCGATTCGCAGTGAAAGAGCGAAAATCGCAGTGCAAGTGCGAATATCGCAGGGAAACCAGCACACATCTATTCATGGAAGTCCATGCGCGAGTAAAATCAGGGATGTGCGCTGAAAAAGTGCGCGGTGCACGCCGGCGCACAGGTCATCTAACGGCATGCGCTAAGGCCACAGCGAAAGCGCACATAGCGCGGTGCACATAACAAAAGTAGGCGGAACACGGGGCGTAACACTCGGAATGGGGAACAACTCGTGAAAATGTGGGCGTCACGGGGGAAGTACAGGAGGCAAGTGCGCGGAACACCCACACGCTCGCCTACAACACGTATTTATGGAATCGAATAGGGCAAACCAGCGCACGGGCAAAGACGCGCACAGACCCAAACCCGTCTGCCTCACGAAGGCAGGCGGTAGCGTCCCTGCGCTGGAAAAAAATGTGCGCTAACAAAAAGCACGAATATACAGCTCTGATGAATGTCCCATACTGTGGCCCCCTAGGACAAATGACGTGCAAAGGGGTACGCGACAAACAGCGACACCCGCTGCGTGAAAAATTAGCTTGTGCGTGTATTTCGGGTGTGCGTGGGAAGTTTTACACACGATCGGGCCTGGGGGAGCGGGGTATGTGTATTTCAGGGGTGTGCATGAAGTTCTACATGCGATCGTGCCTGGGGCAGCGGGATATGTGTATTCCAGGGGTGCGCGGGAAGTTTCACACGTGATTGGCCTTGGGCGAGCGGGGTGCGTGTAAATCTGGGGTTCGCGGGAAGTTTCACACGTGATAGGCCCTGTGCGAGTGGGGTGAGTGTATTCCTGGGGTTCGCGTGAAGTTGCACACGCAATTGGCCTGGGTACGTGTAAATCTCGGGTTCGCGGGAAGTCTCACACACGATAGGCCCTGTGCGAGTGGGGTGTGTGTATTCCTGGGGTTCGCGTGAAGTTTCACACGTGATTGGCCTGGGTACGTGTAAATCTGGGGTGCGCGGGAAGTTTCACACGCGACAGGCCCTGTGCGAGTGGGGTACATTTATATCTGGGGTGCAGGGGAGTCCTACAGGTGAATTGGCAGTGTGGGTCCTCCCAGGTGTTCCCTCTACACCCTCCACGGCCCCTGCAGGCAGCCCACACCACATTGGACTACCCTGCACCCCTGGTCATGTCCCGCAGGCAGCCCATCCACCATGGGCATGCCCCCCAGGCAAGCCACATGTCAGCTTGTACTACTGATCACCAATGCATGACCCCCTCCACCCCCACCCCCCAGCAGTGCAGGGCACTTGCCAGCAGGCCCCCACTCATGTCCCCTTGCACACCCACCCCCCAGCACTGAGGGGCACCTGCCAGCAGGCCCCCACTCATGTCCCACTCATGTCCCCTTGCACCCCCACCCCCCAGCAGTGCAGGGCACCTGACAGCAGGCCCCCACTCATGTCCCACTCATGTCCCCTTGCACCCCCACCCCCCAGCAGTGCAGGGCACCTGCCAGCAGGCCCCCACTCATGTCCCCTTGCACCCCCACCCCCCAGCAGTGCAGGGCACCTGCCAGCAGGCCCCCACTCGTGTCCCCTTGCACACCCACCCCCCAGCACTGAGGGGCACCTGCCAGCAGGCCCCCACTCATGTCCCCTTGCACCCTCACCCCCCAGCAGTGCAGGGCACCTGTCAGCAGGCCCCCACTCATGTCCCACTCATGTCCCCTTGCACCCCTGTAATTGGGACAGAGGTGGCAGTCATTGTTCTATTTTGGGCTGAAAGAGCTGAAGTTAATGGCTGTTCAGCGGCTGCCATTGTTTTTGCGAAGTCAGTGTCAGACAGCTAATTTCGCAGGCGTGATAGGGATAACAGCACATAGTCTACGCACTGTGCCAAAACTGATTGTCCAAGGAACTTAATGGCATCCAAATACTTCTTGAGTTGTAGTAGGAAATGAATGGGTGATTCTGTGTACCCTGTGGGATCCTTGTCCACGTACACTTAGTTTAGTTCCACAATAGGGAAATGCAAATACAAACTGGCTTCCTCGATGTATGGCGATGGAGAAGAATGCATAACTCTGGTCTCTGACAGTGAAATGTGAAGCAGTTGGTTTTTTGCAGGATATGATCATTGCTGGGTTGGGTCCAACTGGGAAAGCTGGGAGAACGCCTGATTTAACAGCTCTTAAACCTTGACTAAATCAATAAGTGTTCCTTCCTGGATTTTTGACTGACTAGAAAAATCAGTGTTACAGGGCTAGACGTTGGCAATATAATATCTTGTTTTATTAAGGACTCTATAACTGGCGCTATGCCCTCTTCATCCTCTAGCTGCAAAGGATACTGGGGAATACACAGCACTTTCTTTAATGGTCTATGTTGATCTTAATAGGTTCAGCATTCCTAATATAGCTTACTTTCTTATTGTGCAAATACCAGATGGATTAAGGAACTGCATTATTCAAATCTAACCTAATATCCAGACCCTTTTCCAGTTTCCCTGGAAGGACATGAAGCATGGCCAGGTTTGCCTCAGTATCTTTCCTCTGGAGTACAGTCAATGGTACACTTTAGTTTACACAATAGGTCTCTGCCTAACCAGTCACCGGTTGTGGCTGTCATGCTGAAAGCAGCCCATGACCCTCATTGCATGCATACCCACAAACCCCTCACCCACACATCAAGTTTCATCATAACATCAGGACCTTGGTTCCCATTGGTGCGGAGTCGGAGGTGAGCTCATTGTAAGCGTATACTGTCACTGCAAGCTCCAGCATGGCATCTGACACGAAAAGGAACACTGGCACTGAAATCTTGTGGAATCCCATGCAACCTGGAGGTCTCATGGGAATAGGATGCTCTGGGCACCATCTTGCCAGTGGGGGATATATAAGCCCTGCCAAACTGCAAGCACATGCTTAGCTTTATGATCAGGTAATGCTTCACTACACTGTAGCCTCAAGTAAGACTTTTTTAATCCCTGGATTTACCTGATCAAAGCGGCAAGGATTTGTCAGAGTTCAGACCATTCCTTACATGGAACATACCTTATCCACAAGGGTAAGCAGCTGCTGGATGTCACAATGTATTAAGGATTGCCAAACTAATTACCTCCTGATGGTGAGCAGTTGATTATGTTGATATCTCGTAAATGCCCAGACATTCCTGGCTTCAAGAGACTCTGAAAAGCAAGACATGGTGAGCCCACAGGCACAAATCAACAAGTACAACATTAAAGAACAAACAAGATTAGACTTTGCAAGCCCTAAGTACCGAGGGAAGCCAACGCTAGCTGTACTTTGTTGTTGGACCCAGTGGAGTAACCGGTCCAAGGAAACTTCCAAGCAACTCCAACTCCCAGCAAGGTAATTGGGCCAACGGAGGGGACAACACAGGTGGGGTTTGGGGGGAACTTAATGGGGAGCATCCTGAAAGTGTGTCTGACACACATGTACCTTACCTTAGAAAATGCTTCTGGATCGAACTGCACGGAACATCCAGCATAAAGTGCTCACAGACAGAACATACTTAATACATAGAGCAGAGGGAGACAGGCACAAATGTACACTTCCTGCACAAATCCTGTGCTGCATGAGGGAGTGGCAGGCATCTACATAGCATCCCCATAAAACCTAGAATCCAGCATTTCAGCAGGAGGACTAAGGATAGCATACTAGTTGTGGAATTACCCTTGAGTAACATATACATGTTCGGAAACAAAGTGTGGAAATGGGGTATCTGAGATGCCCATTACATTCACAGTTTCTGAGGATAAAGGAATTTCTGGGAAGCAGTCAGATTGAATGGCTGACTGACTAGCTCCTGTGTCAACTAGACAAGATATTACTTGCCCAACAACTTTGAATTGCACATATGGTCCGTCCGGGTCTACGCATTACAAAGGGTAAATTGTGAGGTGTTCTTTAAGGCTATCTCGGTAGTGTTATTTTTCTAAATGGGTTTGGCTTGTTTTGTACAGATTATATTTGGGTGCAATAGCGCTGGGGAAGCTAGTCGGTTCAGGAGGGGAAGATGAATTGTATGCCAGTGTTTTTTTATGAGCAGTCATTCTTCCAATGCCCCACCTACTTGCAATAGTTAACGGCTAAAGTATCTGGAAGCTACCAGGCTGCTACAGTTTGTTTTGTGCTGATGCTCTGCTTCTCATCCCTCTACCTCTGTTCCCAAAGCCCCCTTAAATTGACTTATACTGACTGGGGATCCCTGCCCCTGTAAATTCTGTACCTGTAGCACCATGAGTTTGTTTACAGAATTTGATGCCATCACCAACTCCGATAAGGGCTTGTTTTACCACCTCATGCAAAACATCTTTGAGCTCAGAACTTGTATTGAAGTAACCCGGAGATGATGTGCCATCTCTAATCGATTATTGTCCACCTCACCACCAAGACCACCATTCTTGTTACAAGCATTTTTGGGACAGATGTGAGCTCTTCTGTGATTATCACTATTTAATGGACCTGCCTAAGAGGTGCCTGAAAAGTTGTACTGTCACGTCCATAACGTATACCCCCTCTAGTTAGGGATGCAGTGAAAACCTCTAACTCATCCTTGTACACCTATCTTCACTCGTCATAATCTCAGTTCTTTCAGTTTGGTCTCTTTTCTTCCTTTACTAAATTCCTCTCATCCATTTCTACCTTCTCTTCACTTTTCCCCTGATGATGCTACAAGTGCTCTTCATTCTACCCGGGTGTCTACACTTGCATCCTTCTTGCCCCTTTTCACCCACTCGTAAATCTCCCCAACCCTGGCTTACTCTTGATCTTATTTCACTATGTTGACACCTATGGAAAGCTGAGGGTGCTGGAAAACGTCTTGTTCTTCTTCTCTACACTTTCCTCTTTACATTCGTTATACGATCTTGCTCTACTTGCTGCAAAACAATCTTACTTTTCAGAGTTTACTATTTCCCTTTCTCATCATCTTCATCATATTTTTCAACTTCTTCCCACAATTCTCTCTCCTAAATCCCCTGATCCATCTCTTCTCTCATCCACCGATTTTGCTAACTACTTTACATCAAGAATGGCTACTTTTCCGACTCCTGCGGCTTCATCTCCTTCTCTCCCTGTAATTTCTTCTTCTCACTCTCTGTCTTCCTTGTTCCCTCGTTATGATTCTCTTAATTCCATTCTCTTTGCGTGTGCTCATCCTACGGCTTGTCCTTCAGATCCCCTTCCTTCGACTCTCATTCTGCTAACTATCCCCATCTTCTTCCGTATCTAACTTCTCTTATTAATTCTTCCTTTTCTAACTCCTGTTTTCCTTCTCTTTTAAATCATGCACTTATTCTTCTGATTTAAGAAAAGCTGCCACTGCATCATTCTATTCCCGCACATTTTTTACCCATTTCTCTCCTTCCATTTCTATCTAGACTTCTTGAGCGTGCTGCTTACACTCAAGTATCTACTTATCTTAATCTCTGTGATCTTCTTCACCCACTTCAGTCTGGATTCTGCCCCTCACACTACACAGAGACTGCCCTCTTACACGTCTGCAATCCTCTCCTTTCGGCTCAAAATTCTAAATCTTCTTCTATTCTTATTCTCCTCAACCTTTCTGCAGCGTTTGATACTATGGATCACTCACTTTTTATTTCTTCGCTTTCCACTCTTGGTCTTTCTGGTTCTGTTCTCCAATGGTTTTGTTCTTACCTCTCTCAATGGTCTTACTCTGTAACGTGAGGTGGACATACTTCTTCTCTTCTCCCTCTCCTCTATGGCGTTCCTCAAGGGTCTCTTCTTGGTCCCCTCCTCTTTTCGCTTTATACTGCCCCACGCTCTGTTCCTATTTCATCATTCAATCTTTTGTTTCATCTTAATGCAGATGACACTTAAATCTTCTTTTCTTTCTCCTCTTTTGTTGCTACTTTACATTCTACTGTTTGTTTTTCTAATGTTCAAAATTGGATTTCCACCCACTTTCTTCATCTTGATCCCTTGAGGACTGAGGTGCTCTTCTTCCCTGTTACCACATCCCTCCACCTATTTCCCCCACTACTCTTTCTTTTCCGCCTTCCTCCCTCTGGTTTTCCTCTTCTGCTTGTAACTTGGGTGTAATCTTTGATCCTTCTCTTTCTTTTTCTTTACATATTTCTTCTACTGGGTTCCTATCATTATGCTTTGTTCAATTTCAATCGTGCTCCATCTAATCTTTCTTCCCATGCTACTAAGCTTCTTCTTTTCTGCCTGGTCTTTTCCCCTACTGACTATTGTTCACCTCTTCTCCTTGTCTTTCCTGCCTCCCACCTTCTTACCCTTCATACTATCTACAGTTCTTCAGTTTGTCTCCTTTTTTTTCTGTCTCCTCGTTCCTTAATTACACCTGCCTTACTTCCTATCTCGCGTCTCCCTTTCTATTCTCCTCTTCCTTATCACTTTCTCCTGATTGTCTTTAAATGTATTCATGGTCTTGCTCCTCCTTATCTCTCTTCACTGGTCTCATTCTATTCCCCTACTTGTTTTCTTCATTCCCAGAATCAGTTTCTCCGTACTGTTCTAAGCCTCAACGTGCCTCCTCTCTCTTTCGGTCGTTTTCCCTTCTTGCGCCTAAACACTGTAACTGCCTCCCTCTTTCTGTCCGCTCTTCTCATAATTTTCATATGTTTCAGGCTAATCCCAATGCTCATCTCTTATCTGTTCTTTCTACTATCTAACCTCTGTTTGTTTCCCCTCGTCTGTTTTAATTGGTTTGCTTTGCTCATTTGATTGTACCATTGTTTAATATTTTTGTACAATAGCTTTTGGCGAAGAACGCTTTATAAATTCAATAAAATAAAAATACAATTACTATTATAAAAGGGAAGGAACAAGTATTTGAGTAAACCTAGGGCCAGTGGCCCCTTGCAAAACAGGTGACAGAGGGACATGATCACTAGCTAAGTGTTTGCAGACCACCGGTACTGGAAAGTGGTTCTGATTGCGAAACAACCACCAGAAAGAATGCCAGGGGTGGGGTGGTCAGAATGGCAGCCTGCACCACCTAAGGAGCCGGCATATGTACATTGGTGAAAAAGTCTTTTAAATCTTCCATGGTTTCTTCGTCCTGCTCCTCATAAATAATTTGTGGACAGATCAACATAGAAGGCTGATCCTTTTCTATGGCCCACCAATTTCTTAGACGTTTAATTTCGCCCTGTAATTTTTCTTTCATATCCATCAATCCCCTTATTTAAGTCACATACTGCCTTTCAGAAGCTTCATCAAACCCAGGTAGTATAAGGCCTTCACTGCCTCACACCTACATTTCCCTTCTTTGATGTTTATGCGCGATTTAAGTTAGACAACTATTCCAAGCGGAAGTTTCCCTTGGACGGGTATTGAGTGGGTCAATTCTCACGTGTTAAATGGTGCAGGCCTTGATGTACTAACACGTCACACTGCTATAATCTGTTTTAACATTGTAATGTAATAATGTCTGCTGAAATGAAAATGCAATGGAGCCAAAAGAAAATAACAACACAGTGAAGTGGGAAGTATCAAAAAGAAAACTAGTATGAGTATTGAACTATACAACCGCATGAGTATTTTGTAGGTGGGGAGAAGACCAAAGGAGTAGTAGGCAGACATGCCAGCTGTAGGCAGAGAACTCTGGGGTTCTGTTCGGCAGACATGATAATTGTAGGCAAAGGAGTTTTCCAGGGCAGTATATGGTACTAATGCATTTTGTAGGTGGACGAGAATGTCAAAGCAATGAGTACCCCACATACTGCACATACAGTTTTTAATAGAGGATAGTACCAAGGCAGTATTAGGCACACATGCATTTTGCAAGTGAAGGAGAGTAACAGGGCAGAGTTAAGTACATTTGCATTTTGTAGATACAGGAGAACACTTTGGCAGTGTTAGATGGCCACATGTATTTTGTGGGTGGGGCAAAATTCCAAAGCAGTGTTATATTATGTGTTGGGTTTTATAGATGGTATCTCCCAAGGGTCTCATGGTACTATAACATCAGAAAATAATGACTATGCTGTAATATGGGAGAACATGATTGATTCTGGAATAATCAGATTGTCAGCTTCCTTCTAAAAGTCAGGTGCTACCTTTTTACGGGAAATACAGGTGCAGTTATTTCCATCTGGAGTCAGTCTGTAAGAAAATGTTCCCCCTATCATTACCCTCCGGTATCTCAGCACAGAATTTAGGCACCTGGATCGAGCTCCCAGGTGGTATTGAGGATGGTAAAGGTGTAGGCGCTAAGACCAGTTTTTCTGCTGCCATGAATGTCTTTGTTACTGAGCACATGGGCTTGAACCAAATCCTATTTATACCTGGTGTAATCCGAGACACAGATGTATTTTTTTTTGTTTTTAAGATGAGTCTTGGGACACTATTCTATACTCTCCAAAGCTGGGCTAGTGGATTTTCTGGTAAGCCCACATAGACTCTATTCCCATAGTTGAGGTGTGTTGATGTACAGGCATTCACAGCCATGAAGTTGTGTGAAAAAGAGAGAAGAGGGAGTAGATGTTTAAATGTACATTAATGGAAATAGCAGGGGTTCACTACAGCATGTAATTGAGTTTTTAATGTCAAATCAGAATCCATAATATTCCCTAGATTATGTACTGATGGACTAGGACTGGGAATAATCAGACTGATCTGTCGGAAAATGGGATCCCAGCGATTCTAATTTGCAGTGAATGCAATTATCTCTATATTGTTCAGATTAATTTTGAAGGAGATCTGGTCCTTCCATTTAATGTTATATTTTCCATTGAGATCAGGAGATCAGGATCTGGGTATCCTCAGAAAATAAAAAAATAAAACCTGCAGATCAAGTCTGACAGGAGTTTATTATAGATGTTAAAGCGTAGTGGCAGCAGCAAAGACCTCAGAGGGAAACTGCATGTTAAATGATAGACCGATGAAACAATAAAATCGTCCCATGTTGACCAATTGAGCACAGAAAGTTAGAAATTAGCCAACCCACTTCAGGGAAGTGTCACCAAGGCCACAAGACACTGGGCTTTTCAAACAAGATTTGATAATTGACCATGTGAAACACTGCCAAAAGGACCTATAGCGCCAATACTCCTGAATTGCCAATGTCTGTTAGCTCCATCATATTGTTGAAAATGGTTGTAATCACAAATTCTGTTCTACTGTCTGGTCTAAATTCCAAGATCCGGTAACTTATTTTCTGAAAAAAACTGAGTAGGCTGGTATGTTACTACTCTTTTTATATGTTTGGGCAGAAAAGTGTGCTGCGATAGAGGATGAAAACTGCCTGGTTTGCCAGGGTCCAGGAATGGTTTCTTTAGAAGTGGATTTAGTGGGGCATTCTTGAGCTAGAGCACAGTAGCACTTATCCAGAAGAGAGTGAAGAGATGAATGTGCCCAGGATTACAACATTGCATAGGGGTGCTCAGCTCCAAAGGCTATCCTGAGCAGCATGCTGAAACTAGCGTGGTGTTTATTTATACCTATTACAGTTACTAGTTGAAAATCCTTAAAGGTAGACCTAGTAAACTGATTTGGTTATGAAGTGAACTTGAGAGTAGCTCTTAGGAACAGGTTAGCTATGCATATGGAGGAGAATGCCAAGCCACTAAGAAGCCCACCTGCATTTAGAAGGGCAAAACACTGGGAACTCTGACATTTTATAGGCAGTGGAGAATGGCAAGGCAGTGGTAGGCACATGTGCATTTTGTAGATAGTTGGCATGGCAGTGAGAACCCCACATGTGATTTGTAAGTGGAGTAGAAAGTAGGATTAAAAAGTGAAAACTAAGTGCATTTTTGATGTGTGAGAACACAACAAAGCAGTATTAGGCACATATTGCGTTTTGCAGGTAGAGGAGAATGCCAAAACAGTTATAGGCATACTTGCAATTTCTTAGTGGAGAACATCAAGAGGAGAATCCTAAGGCATTAAGAAGCCCATCTGCATCTGCAACTTCGGAAACTAGTTCAAGGGGCATCACAATGATCTTTTGTGCAGTGGGAAAAGTGGGTACTGGCAAAGGTGGTGACTCTGACAGCTGTGGTTGATCTAGGTTTCTTAATACAAGCTTGGGGGTCATTACGACCCAGGCGTTAAGGGGTTAACGGCGCCGTAAAAGGTTGCAGCGCCGTTAACCCCTTTACGCCTTACTACGAGGTCCCTTTGCGGCCCCCGACCTTGTTAGGGAGAATTCTCTGTTTAGGCTGAATTTCCTAACCTATTGAGTCCCCCAGCAGCTTTGCTGGATTTTTTGGGGTTTATTTTTTTCTCCTGCCAAGAGTGAGACTCTTTTACCCTCACTCTTGGACATGATTTGAGTGTGTCTCTTCGATTCTAGATGTGTTTTATGGGCTATGGGGTCTTTTACTCCATAGGGCTTCATGTGTTTTTGTGATGTGTGTTACACAGCACCCTCAGTGAGGTAACACAGGGGTGTCATAGTGACCCGCCAGTATAGACTCCATACTCTGGGACTGACTACTGTCTCCCAGGGCATGTAAAGTCACCATTGACTTTACTAGTCTCAAATTCTGAACAGAACCAGTAGAAACCATCATATTGTGGACGTACAGGCCGGGGCAATTCGATTGCCCCGGGGTCTGTTAGTCGAGGGGGCACGTCTCCATCCCCCCTGATCGAGTTTTGGCTGGTGGCAGTGGATACTACTTTTTATATCCGACCGCGAATATATCCCTATGGGATTTCCCATTGTTCGAGGCTACCAACTTTAATTATTTAATTCCTATAGCCTCGAACATACCGCGGTTTATTTATTTAATATTGATCCTCCGGTTGGTATTTTTTGCCAGAACTCGGTTCTAAAATGGCGTTTGTGTTCGCTTCTGTGACTCCAACCCAAGTTGAGCCCTTTGTTCAACTTTTTGGCGGGCTTCTTTCTCCACAGAAGCCCTCCAAAGTGGTGCCACTCTGTCTGGGGTACTTAGGAGGGGTGGAGGGGGATTTAGGCACCCTCGACTGAGTTGCCTAGGCAACTCAAGTCGCACTCCGTCCTCATTAGCCCAAGTGGTGAGCCGACCGGCTCACCACTTAGCATGTTTGAGTGACAGCTAGGCTGAGTGAATGGGGGTTTTCTGCATAAAAGCAGGGCTTTGGGGACTGGAACTTTAGAAGTCGCCACAGGACCTAAGAATCCGACGAGGGAGAAGCTGAGCCGACCTGCTACGACGACACCACCGGTGGAGCCCTGCTGAACCGTCTCACCACTTTTCCCAACGACAGAGGAGATCTCCAGCCCGGAGAGTCTTCTTCCTTCGACTGGTGGGGATAACCAGTCTGCTTCCTTTTTTGCTTCCTGGAAACATCTCGTGGCCCTCTTGCCTGTGCCAAGCACCCCGGCAACCGGGATACCACGTTTTACCACTACCGCGAATCAAAGGGTAGTACCTTTAACTGGAAAACTCTGCGGCTGGTTTCTTCCCTGGCAGTGGAACGACCTTCATCTTTCCTCCACGTCGAGATCTTCTCTTCCTCTGGACGACGCCGCGACTTGCACCCACTGCCAGGAACAACTGCCCCCGCTGGAGGATCCTTTCCACATAAGGTACCGTGTTCCGCCTGGCTTCCCTTGCAACCGGCTGTACGGGGTAGATTTAGCCCCCGGCTTTCGACCCTGGGTTAGCCTGGGACACCCTGGCTAAACTTTTCGGAGCCTAATTAAAACCTTTCCGAACTCCCTGCAAGACTTTTTAAGCCTGTTGTCTTTGTGTGATCTTGGGTGCATTTGTGAAAAGTGCACTCTCCAAGAGTGGGCCCGGCCTATGGACTTTGGCTCACAAGTAACTTTTGACTTTCCTGCCTTGCTTAAGAGTTCCTAAGTATTAGTGTGGTGTATTTCCCTACATTCTGCCTTTTTCCCTCCTTTTTCGTTAACTTATTGGAGTGCCATCTATAGTTAAGTGCTCACCTCTGTTTCAAAATAAGTGGTGTTAACTAAGACTTGTCTGATAAGGAATAAGGAGTGTATATATAATAATAGTAAATGTGCTTAGAGTGATTTACAATAATAGTGCTGGAGTGTTTCAATGAGTGTGTTTTTAAATAAATAATTATATACCTTGAAATAATTATATACCTTTACTGTTCCACATTGAATATATCTCCAGAATTGGTCTCAATGCAAGGAAAGCCATTTAAGAACAACTAACGTCTGCAACTGTATGATGGGCTCTGCCTGCAAACCTCCATAAGCATGCAACACTCATTCTTGTTAGTTACTCTGAGGTGCTTGAGTCTGTTGTAAAAATATATATATTTTTAATTCATCCTCAATCTATTTGGTTCGATCAACAAGCAGACTCACTCTCTACCTCCTACTACCGCACACACAAACTGGAGGTCCTGTCTCACTTTATTTGTCTCTACCAGTCAGTGGTGCCACTCTCTAACTACTAGTACTGCACTTATTAACTGGAGGTTTTGCCTCAATTTATTGTGCTTAAAAGAAGATCACAGGGACTGTCTAACGTTTAGAACTGTGCTCACAAACTGGAGCTTCTACCTTGTTTTTCTCTATCACTACTGCACTCACAGGATTTTGTGGAGGGTCTTCAACTATTTATTTTGTTAAACCGACTAGGAGAGCCACTCCTGCATTTTGTATGACTTTCCCAGTTGTCCATGACCCCTCTTTGTGTAGTCCTGTTCCCATTCATCAACAAAATGCTTGGTTTGGACTGGTTCTTTCTCAGTTTATTTGGCTTCACCAACCAGGAGAGGTACTTTCTGAAACCAATTACTTCACTCAAAAACTAGGGGTACTGCCTCACTTTATTTGACTCTACCAACAAGCACAGTAATCCTATAACCCCCAGTATCACACTCACAAAATATAGCATTTGCCTCAATGCATTTGGCTCTAACAATCAGAAGAGGCATTCTCTAACTCCTAGTATCTCACCCACAAACTGGAGTTGTTTCCTCAGTTTATTTCACTCTACCAACCAGCAGAACCACTCTATACTTTCTAGTCTCCCACCTACAATCTGGAGGGTCTGTCCCCATTTGTTTGGTCCTACAAACCAGCTGAGCCAGCATCTCACACTAGACTCACAAGTATGAGGTTCTGCCCCAATTTGTTTGTCTCCACCAGTCAGCCAGTCCAGCACTTTTTTCTGAACTCTTGAAGCTGCCCCTGTCCCCCCCCTTGTTCTTCTCTTTTGCCCGGTCACCTACCAGAGTGTAGTATTGTGTTTGTTTAGCTTCAATTTTATTGGTTTAACCAACCTTCAAAGATGCTATCTACCTCCTAGTAACAGGGCCACAAACTGCATGTTCTGCCTCAATTTATTTTTCTCTACTAATCAACTGAGCCACTCTCTAACCGCTAGAACCGTTCTCGCAAACTAGAGGTACTGCCTCAGTTTATTTGACTATACCAACCGGCTGAGTCACTCTCGAACTCCTCAAACAACAGAGAATGTGCCTCATTTATTTGGTGTTACTAACTACCAATGTGTACTGCCACACTTGCATTTTTTCTGGACTCTGTTTTTTTCTACCTTTTTTCCCAGTTACCCAAAAGGTTTTTGGAAAAACGGGTGAAATAGACAGAATTGGAAAGCGTTTTTTAGGCTGGGTGATAGATGCACATCACAGGATAATATGGAAGTGAAAGAGTGGCTCTAGATGAATGACTGGATGAGATTTTTAAAGGGAAAGTACATTCGGTTTTAAAAATAAAAGCAGTTAACAGAGAAAATCGGTTTAAAAAGGAAAGGTTTCACTTAAACTAGATTTAATGGCTATGGGGGCTCAAATGGGAATGGGGATGTATCGGGTCCGTGTCCCGAGAATGGGAATTAACGGGCTGCTAAAGTCGGTACCCGGTTTGGGGGTAGCCATGCCGCTAAAAACGGCATGGCTACCCCCAAACTCCTAATGAGGCCCAGTGCCTTAATTCCACAATTTACTTTCAAACAGACATTTCCTTGTTTGTAAAAAGCAACAATTTTTACACATGGCGAATCTTCCTTTTGCTGTCACTTCCCATGTGGTTTTCTCTTACATCTAGATTCTAAACATTATTTGCAGCCCTAGTCGTTTTCTCATACACCGAAATCTGTTCAAGGCAAAGGTCCACTGAAATTGACATAAGCACAGAAATATAGGGCTTCTTTTGAAGAGTTTGGCTATGAAATTCTGTTGCAAAAGGTCAAGCATCTTTCCGTACGGCTGAGAGAGAAGTTTCTTTGTTATTTCACAGATCTTGCCTGGCACAGCCTGTCATTCATTGAGAAATGCCCCCTTTTCCTGTAGCACAACCAGAATATGGATGGACATAGCTGGGTCTCACTGAACAAAACTGTGTACTGTTGAAAACGGTGGACAAGAGCATACGGGCGCAGTCATTTTAAATGTAAATTATTTCCTTTTTCAATGGGAAACTTTGAGCTAGCAGCAGAGGAGCCCTGCTTTTCAATTCTTTTCTTGGGTGCACATAAGGAACACACTGGCACCCTTTCTCGGGGTGTTCCATGTTCCATATTGCCTCATATGTGCTTGGCAAAGACAGCGCTGCCATTATTTTTGTATCTGCAAAATGCAGTTTTTATGCAAGGGAATGGCGTTCTGCAGAGCCAGCGCAGCCATTCTGCTGGTAACTGCTGAAGTGCAGATTGGTGATGGAGGGGAATTCTGCTGGGTGGGTAAATGTGCCCCACAGATTTAGTATTGCTGGGAGGGTTAACATAATTCCAGAGCAGGAAGCACCAGGGTGAATTAAGAGGTAAGATGGGTACAGTGGTGAGAGAATGGGTGTGTGGGTGTGTAGGAGAGAGAGGGTAGTGAGTGGGCGTTGGTGAGTGGCTGTGTGTTTTATGTGGGACAGAGGCTGCGTTAGATAGAGGAGTGTGTGAGGGAGAGAGAAAGTGTGCATTTTTGGGTGGGAAAAGTGTGTATGACGAGGGTGTGTGGGAGCAGAGATGGTATGTGGCAGAGAGAGAGAAGGTGGGGAGAGAGAAAATATGAGAGATAGAGTGTGGGAGACGTAGAGGTGTAGGAGAAAGAGAGAGAGCGAGAGAAAAACACTTCTCCACTGGAACAAGCACTGTTTCTGGCCAAAAAGGCCCAAACACACACATCAAAAAAACAATGTAATGAAAATGTTGGGGAAAAACAGTATTTTCTGCTGCCAGCACATGTTTTGGGGGCTCAGGGAGCACACAGATGATGCTGATAATGATTGCCCCCTGCAACGGCAGGCTTCACTTTTCCATTTCTCTTAAGTGTCAGATAGTTGCACATCCCATAGGCTTGCTAATGAGCGCTGTGACATGCAGATGATTATGAGAGAAGAGTGCAGTGGGCGTGAGGCAGGCAGGGTGGGGCATAGTGGGTATGAGAGAAAAGTGCAGTGGGCATGATGCAAGCAGGGTGTGTGTAGCGGGTATGAGAGAAGAGTGCAGTGGGAGTGAGGCAGGCAGGGTGGGGTGTAGCCGGTATGAGAGAAGAGTGCAGTGGGAGTGAGGCAGGCAGTGGGGGTGTAGCAGGTCTGAGAGAAGAGTGCAGTGGGAGTGAGGCAAGCAGGGTGGGGCGTAGCAGGGAGAAGGAATGCCCATAGGCTTTGATATGGCCATGGGAGAGATGGCCACATATATGAACATCTGCAGGCGGTCTGTCCCTACTCACATGCCATCTTCTTCCTATCTTCACTTCCCATGCAAATCATTTCAGCACATAGTTGGATCACACATACACACCAAAACTAAAAGGTGAAATATCTGATAAATCACATTGTTTAGTGAAATATGTTTTCTACATTTTTTTTATTCGTGGTTTAACTGAACATTGCAGTTTTTACACCTTTTGAGTTGTCCTTGAGTGCCTGAAGTGTTTTTTTTTCATCTTTGGCGTTTGTTTATTGAAGTTCCTTTCTGAGTTTTGAGATTTGGTTTTTATTCTTGTTCCTGTAAGTTTGTTGTTAGTGTGTCCAGTTGTAGGCTGTCAACAAATTGGACTTCTGCAATCACTCCTTTTGTCATCTTGCCTCTCATTAAGCGGTCCCACCAATATTGCTCTTCCAATATTCGTGGGTCTTGAAATAGGTGGCCGATGTGGGATTCTCTGTTGTTTGTTGTTCCTTTGCATGTTAGGAGTAAATGTCTTAGGGTTTCCACCGTTTCTTTGGTTTTTCAGAAGTGACAGTTGTTTTTGGCTGCTTTGCCTCAGATCGCCAGTATTTCATTCGTTTTCAAAAGGTTTAAGCAAATTCTTAGGAAAGTAGTTTGCGTTTTTTTGTCCGGAAATGTTTTCAAATAATCAATCGTCTCATTGATTTTTTGTGAGTTCTATGGGAGGTGCATGGTGAGTTTGTTTTTCGCTGCTCCTTCTAAGGTGTTAATCCAATCCCAAGTTTTTCAAAATATGTTTTCTAAATGTATGAATCCATACAAATAGATAAAGCCCCTTTCACGTGACTCAATAGCTGTTGGCGTTTCTAATTTAGTTTTCAGGCCCTTCTTAAAATTATTTCTTGAGATATCCCCGGTTGTAGGTTACACCATGATTCTTTCGTTGTTACTATCTGTTTTCAGCAACTGCACTGCCCCTTAGGGCTGCAAGCCTCCTTTTTTCAGCTGCAAAACTTGATTCTGCTGTCTATAATGCAACGCAACCAATGCAAACTGCATGTCTAAAATCATCAACTTCCTGTGCGTACAAATCAGAAGCTGCAAACATGAGAATGCTGAGTCTCATAATTAGCATTATAGTGTTAAACATTAGCGGTGTTTTTCAACTAATTCCAACATGCGATTGATTGAGGAGGGACAAAGAATAGAACAAATATCTTCACCGCAACAAATCATTAATTAACAGTTTTCTTCATAATAAATATCTTTAAGTTACGTGAATGTTGTTTTGTTAGGTTTTAACTGGACCTGCTCTAACTGCTCAGCATTTTCCTCGTGCATTTATTGTGTACCTTAAATCTATCTTAACATCGTCACTGTGTTTAGCCTTGGTGAGCTGACAGCGCTACCAGCACTGTGAGAGGAGACAATATGGTAGCATGATAATGTGCTTAACTGGAGCCACAGTAGCATGCCACGCTTCAACCTAGCATGGTTGTTCATTTTAGGCTGCAAAGCGAAACTGTTCTAATCATGCTTTTCAATGGAGACTCTTGGTTGACAATGTGCTTGACTAGGGCCCCACTGCCAAGGCACTGTTGAAAGGACATCGAAGGAGAAGTGAAAGTGGTGGGGTCATTTGCTGGATCACTGAAGAAAGTACAATGTCAATATACGCCGCTGTGGGCAACAAGGGCACAACACTCTTAAAACGAACTTGATCATTTTCTGGAGCCAATGTCAATCTGACATAAAAAAAATAATCTGTTTGACTACCTACGAAATCTAGCATGCCATTGCGTTGATAATGGCAGCAAGGGCATGGCCCTATTGAAACTGAAATTGCAATTATCTCGAGGTATTGCACATGAGCATAGTTGTTTCTGGCGGGCAATATGGAAATCAGATTGACAATAACACAATTCTCTTGTATAAAGCGTCTTACAAATGCGCAATAAATAAAATATGGTTTTGGCAAAGAAGAATGCCTCTGTTGAAAATGTCATGTGGATTTGCAATTTTCAATGGCAACACTCACCAGCTTGGCCTGCTGCCTTAGGACATTTGCATATTATAAACAAAATATAATAGTTAATTTTCTCACACATTGTATTGTATTATATTAACTTGTACTTGAAAAAAGATTCCCATTATATCACAATATTTTAAAGTAGTGTCATTGCTACTCGCCTATGAGATTACCATTTTCTAATTATGGTAGTTTCACACCACATAAGGCTCAGCCTCATTGATGTGGTCCTGGTATGTTGTGTATCAAGTGTTTCTATTGCACATAACATTTTCATGATGGGTTTAAAAAAGATTTCTTCTGAAGGAATACACATGTGCCTTGTGCGGACCTGGAATGACATATATGTTATGTTTTCCTTTCATAAGTGCCATACGTTTCCATCGTCTGTTTTCACCTTGTTCTTAGGTGGGATCACTACACCATCCTTGCACTAACTTCTTTCACTCTGTCACATGCTCCTGCTTGGGCTGATGAATACTCCCCATTCGACAGGTCACGAGCACTAACTCCTGTCACCAAATGGAATTCACTTGCAGTGTAGTATGTGAGACATACTCCCTGGAAGTGAGCCAGGATTCCAGTGGCTGAGACTCACTGCAAGTGAGTAATGTCAGTTCACAGTGAGTGAGCTAAGTACCAGTGACTGTCATTCCTGTAGAGAGAGCGGCTCACTTTCATTGCAGAGACTCTGTCTGAGTGATGAGGGCGGGTACCAGTGAAACAGACTCATTAAATCCTCAGTGCACCAATAGACTTTTTAGACTATAAATCCATCCACATTTTCTCTTGGGAGAGACAGAGGTGGAGGTGCATTTTGCCTTTGTGCTTCGAGGTACTCGAGGACCCAATTTCTCCCGGGCCCTTATAGATGTTTCACAAGGCATGCACTTCGATATGCAAAATCTCCAGGTAACTGAATTCCTTCTGGTTTAATAAACTGTTCAGAAGTTAGGAAAGCAACGGGGAGCCTCAAATGGTGCCAGCGCTAGCCACACAAGACACTTTAGTAGACTCCATGGAGGATAGAAGTATGGCATGTAGCAGGGCTCATGCGACCCAGGCAGAGCATCACGAAGAAACGCAGGAATTTCTCCTCTGAATGTCTAAAAACAAAGGGCATGCAAAAGTAACGGGTTTCTTTTAATGATGTCTCAGAAGCATGTGGAGTAATTTAACAATCTACTTTGTGTCTTTGACAGAACCGTGCACTAAACGCCCCGACGAAATGGCTGCAAACAATATCAGGCTTAAATGGTCCCTGGATAGTAAATTCTATTTGGAACATGGAGACTTCATAGAATTCGACTGCACATCGTCCGATTATATAAAGGATGAAACATTACCGTTCAGATTACAGTGCAATCGAGGACAGATAGTGCATCCCAGATGTATCAGAAGGGGTGAGTATTTCTGGCTGTGATTAAAATCGGGATTGCTCCCTGCAGCAAAGCAAGGTATACATTATGAAATGTAGTGAATGCCAAACATCTTGCTGGTGGTTTTTCATGTTACAGTTAATTTAAAAAAATAAAGGGTAATTTGGCTTTCGCAGTTGCTCACTACCTTGTACACTTATATGCATGATCTTGTGTCAGCCCCACAAGGAATGGGTCAGTTTCAAACAACGTGATACCTGTCAGACCGCTGATTATGTTACTACTTTAAAGTGAGCTGTTAGCCATTCTGGCTGATTAAGTACTTCTAAAATTCTACATCAGCAGTTGTGGCATGAAGCCTGCAGTTTACAAAGCATGCTATGGAGGCCCATGAAATGCTTGTGATCTCTATATGTCATAACATACATATAGGGCCTCATTACGAGGTTGGAGGTAAGGATGCCGGTGCCGGTAACCCCTTACCTCCGTATTCCGAGGTCCGTTAGCGGGTTCCGCTATGGGCGCCTGGTTTTACGGCGGGAGCCGCTAAGGGTCCAGGGAGCTAATAACGGGCCCGCTATTAGCTCCATCCCCATTCCCATTGAGCCCTATGGGGGCTCGAATGGGAATGGGGAATGGTTCTCAGAATGGGACTTACCAGGTCCTCCAAGGTTGGAATGACCCGGTAAGTCCCTATTTCGAGAACCCGGACCTGGAATGCGGTAAAGGGCTACCTTCTACCTCGTAATGAGGCCATAATGTCCAACAGAACATTCCAACAGATAAAAATCCATTCATTACAGGGCCAAAACAAAAAGTAGAACCCTTTGACATTGAATACATACATGATATAGGAGACTGGGGGGGGGGGTCATTACAAGTTGGGCGGTAAGGGATACCGGGCACCGGTAAGGAGACCGGTGCCGGTAATCCCTTACTGCCCAATTCCGAGGTCCCTTAGCGGGAACCGTAAAGGACGTGTGGTCTGACCACACGTCCTTTACGGGTCCCGCTAAGGGACCAGGGTGCTCATAATGGGTCTGCTATTCGCTGCCCATTATTAGCGCCCTCCCCATTCCCATTGAGCCCTACAGGGGCTCATATGGGAATGGGGAATGGTTGGTTCAATGGGGACTTACAGGTCCCTCCAGTGTCGGAATACACCGGTAAGTCCCCAATGAACCAGACCGGTGCCAGACCCGGTATTGGAGGCAGCCATGGCGCAAATAGCGTCATGGCTACCTCCAATCTCGGAATTGTAGAAGGGCATTGCTAGGTTAGATTTTCATGTATATGCCAAATCACCTTTGTCTGTGAGACCCACAGCACTTTTTGCTGGACTTGTGGCTTCTTTCTCCATGTTCCTGAGTGAGCGGGAATCTTTTTCCCCACTCACCCTTTCTTTTACTCTTTTTATGGGTGTAATTTTTCTGACTCTTTAAACTTTATTTTTGAATCTATACTTTCCTATAACTTGTTGGGCATCTGCATTTTATTATTACAGAAGTCAGCAGTTTCTGTGCAGTGTTGCTTGGGAGCCCCTTGGACTTCCCTTTTTATTTTATCTTGGGTTCCTTGTGTGAACTATTGTTATGAAGGGTAGAAGGATACCGGTTATCCTTTCTGAAATCACCATTATGAGATCACCACACCCCATCTTATGTGGAGTGCTGAGGAGATACATGGTATCCCCTTTCTCACTGTTGCTGTAACATTTCGGTTACAGTTACTTACTAACCCTGCAGAACACATGTTCTCAAGGATATAGAGATAGTTTTATCTTCTCTATATTTTGTATTGTCAGTCCAGTACACTCCACCTTAGCTGAAGTGCTGGGGGGGGGGTTACTCTGTATCCCTTTTCTCATTGCTCCTGTAACATTTCTGTTTCATTGACAAGCTTACTATTATGGATGGTGGCAGTGGACATATTTTACTGACTTTTGTTTGATTTCTACTTGCAGGCTGTCATTACAGCCGTGAAAATGCACAGAAGGATCACCATTCTGCCAGAAGGGTGGCTCCTTTCTTTTTCTTTGCAATTTTTAGTGTTCTTGTCCTTTCTTGGTCCTTCTGCCATTGTGGGTGGGGGAGGTCCTGTTTGTACTTTTCTCTTCGACATGAACCTTTTCTGTAGCCCACTGATGCTCCAGATTGTCTCTGTAGAAAAGAAGTGAGGGTGGAGTCCGAAACTTCGCTCACCTCCGTCTTCTGGTGTGCCTGAGAGAATCCAGTTCCCACTGGGGGGCTGGCTGTCCTGATTGGGCAGTAACCCGACCCTTTCTGTAAACTGCAAGGAGAGTTTTCAGAGGATGAGTGTGGGTTCCCGTATTTTACATTTTACATGCTTATAAAGCGCCGAAAGCCTGCAGTGATCAGGACGCGTACAAAAAAACATAAAATAAACAGAAAAGACTAAAACAATGGGCCTCATTACAAATCGCCCGGTATGGAAACAACGGTGGCGGTAAACCCGCCGCCACCGTTGTTTCCATGCCGGGCGATCACAACTCCTGCAGGCGGGCGGTGATGTTCCCGCCAGGTCTGACCTGGCGGGTTTAACACTGCCTGCCTGCAGGCGGACGAGGAAACACTGGCAGCATTACGAGATGCTGCCGGTGTTTCCATGATCCCCATTCACATTGAGTCCCATAGGACCGGACGGTGTTGCAGAGTGGTCCCCGTGTCGATCCCCCTTTCACCCGGTCGTATGTCCAAACCACGCCTTCCCCCACCTGTCCCTGGGAGGAAAAACCTCCAAGGTGGCAGTGAGGTTGGGAGGGGCCTGGGTGTGTTCGGGACTTGCTTTCCGGTGTCCTGGGGGTTGTGGTGGAACCTAGGGGACGGAACAAGGGGTAAGTGTACTGTGGGAAAATACCAGTAGTGTTCACCCCCTCCCTTCTCCCTTCCTCTAATGCCCCTTAAACTGCAAGGCTGGCTGGCGCGCATGGATGCGGCTCACCTGTGGTTTTGTGTCTGCAATCGCAGCTCCAGAGATGGGTCCTGAAGAGGGGCTGAAGCGAATAGCAGTCTCTGTCCCAGATGGGCTATGTTAATTGTCTTATGTTCTCTCTCTCTCCCCCCAGGTGTAGGAACGTGGTGTTGAACCGGTGGCGGAACCCTACAGGAGACTCGCTCGTTCCGGAATGCAGGTAAGTTCTCAAAGTTTCAAGTGGTTCTGGTGGGTGACAGACGGAAGGTGAACGCTAATCCTGTTGTTTGCTTTCGTACAGGACGTTGGACACCAAGGGGCCAAGGACCTGGAAGGCCAATGGCGTATAGCAGGTCCATGCAGTTGCAAGGAGGACGGAGCTCGCCGCGGAGCATCCGTAAACTGGATGCTGAAGGTCGAGTAACGACGGAAGACCAAAGTCCTGAAGATTACTGAAAGATGCCGAGGCACCTACGGATGCCGAGGACCTACGGATGCTGAAGAACTGAAGGATGCTGAAGGAGTCCCAACTGGATGCAGAAGAATGTTCGTGATCGAGGGGCTCGATGCGAGAAAATGCTTGAGCACAGGAGCAGTAAGTGAAACACTGTTCTTGTTAGGAGCAGGAACAACGCTAAGCACAGGGTGCGGTTCGAGCGTGGCTTTATAGTCCTGTGCCCCACCCTGCCGGCACTAGATGCATAGGGGCGTTGGCTTCCTGCATGTGCCAGGTGAACCGCTGCATGTGCCCGGCTCGCACGTGCTCCGCGCTTCTTGCCTTCCGCTCTTTCCTGCGGGCCGCAATCAGGCCGCGCCCACCCACACGCTCGCGCCAGCCAGCTACCATCTCTGTCCAACTTTTCCCTATTGTATAAGGGGGGGTCCCTCCTCCTGTTAGCCCTTCACCCCTGGGCCTCTAATGGGATCTTGACAGCACTTCCCTGCAAGACCCCCCCAAGGAGTGTCCCTCCCGGTCCTGGTTTGTGGGGATAGTTACGGTGGAAACAGGCGATCAATCGGGGAGCATGAATGTTTTCCTTGAGTTCCCATGTCCTATCTTGAGCACTGTACCCCTTCCAGTCTACCAAGTAGTATAAACGTTGTCTACATATTTTGAAGTCCAGGAATTCTTGTACTTCATATTCTTTTTCTCCTTCTTGGACTTCTATCGGGGGAGGTTTGTCGAAGGAATCCCGAGTTCTGGGGTGTACACGTTTGAGGAGAGATACGTGGAAGACTGGGTGGATCTTTAGATTTGGGGGAAGTTCAAGTTTCACCGCCACAGGATTAATGATGGCGCATATAGAGTAGGCTCCTATAAATTTAGGGTGGAACCTCTTGGAACCTTTAATCGAATATGTCTGGTGGAGTGCCATACCTTGTCCCCAATTCTATATTCAGGGGCCTCCCTCCTTCTCCTGTCCGTAAATATCTTTTGTGTATTTTTGGTTTCCTGAAGTGTTGCACGGGCCCTTAGCAGTGTTTCTGTAATGTTGGCATGAAGAGATGTGACTGCGGGCATTTCCAGGGCAGTGGGTGGATCGATCTCGTGGTTTTTGGATGTCACCCATAGAGAAAATAGAAAGAAGTGAACCCAGTGCCGCTATGGATGTTAATATTGTAGGCATATTCGACCACCCACAGGAGGTCGGCCCAACTGCCTTCGGATTGAGGAAACATGCACTGTAGGTACGGTTCTAGAGTCTGGTTGGTTCTCTCGGCCTGCCCATCTATTTGTGGGTGATGGCTTGTAGATAGTCGGACGTCGATATGTGGTTGTTCGCAGCAGTGCCTCCAGAACTTGGACACAAACTGACTTCCTCTATCAGAGATGATGATTGACGGAAAGCCGTGTAACCTTACAATGTTTGTCAGGAAGGCATGTGCTAACCTTTCCGCATTTGGTAACCCTTTAAGGGCAATGAAGTGTGCCATTTTTGTAAGTAAGTCCACTACTACCATAATGGTATTATACCCATTACACGGAGGGAATTCTGTTATGAAGTCCATTGAGATGGTGTGCCGGGTGGCATGGGTAAATCCTGAAGCAACCCGGAGGGTTTTGTCTTAGGCGTCTTACTTGGCGCATACATATCGCATGCTTTAACGTATTGTATTACATCTTTTTGCCAAGTGGGCCACCAATAAAATTAACAGATTTTCCTTAGGGTTTTAGTGATTCCCGGGTGGACCGCACGGAGAGTATCATGATAGTTATGCATCAGTTCCATTTGTAAATGGGGCACAGGAACATAGAGCCGTCCTTGATGAAACGGAAGACCATTTTCTATGGAGTGGTGCTCATCTTGGGTTACCCATTCTTGCCATTGCTCTGGGGTTAGGGTCTGCATTATCTCCTGGTTGAACTGGTCTAGTGGTGACACTCTTGGGCTAATTAGACCCAGCAATTTTCTTCCTGGTATAATGGCCACGGGTGCAGGGGGTGCGTAAACATCTTTGCTTCCTGACTCCACCCGATGCGCGACAAGGCGTCCGATTTTCCATTCTTGACTCTAGGGCGGAAAGTGATTATAAAGTCGTATTCAGAAAAAAACTGGGCCCCACGGAGCTGGCGAGGAGATTGAGCATGTGCGGTCTGTAAACACTGCAAGTTTTAATGATCCGTATAGACCATAATAGTGTGTCGTGCCCCCAGTAGATGATGATGCCCCTCCTTAAATGCTGCTTTAATGGGCAAAAGTTGCTTATCGGTTATGGAATAGTTCATTTCGCTAGGTGTACATTTTTTCGACCAGAAGGCGATTGGGTGTAGATGAGTGGTGACAGGATCCCTCTGTGATAGCACCACCCCCATCACAACACTGAATGCGTCTGTTTCGACTACAAAAGGCAGGTCAGAATTTGGATTTTTTAAGATAGGGGCCGTTGTGAATTGTGTCTTGAGTTGCCCAAATGCTTGTTCTGCTTCAGATGACCACTTGAAGGTTTCGCGTTTTTGTAGTAAAGAGTTGATGGAATGCGCTATGTCCAAAAACCCCGGTATAAACAGTCGATAGAAGTTCGCAAAACCAAGAAAGCTATGTACTAACTTTCTAGACGTGGGAGTAGGCCAATTTAAGATTGCTTCCACTTTTCTGTTGTCCATCTGAATGCCATGCGGGGTTAAAATGAATCCCAAAAATTCTACGGTCTCAACGTGGAAATAGCATTTCTCTAATTTGGCATATAAGTGGTGCTGACAAAGTTTTCTAAGGACTGCGGTTATGTGTTGCACGTGTTCCTCTTCCGATGCTGAGTATATAAGTATATCATTGATATAAACCATGACGCACACATCGAGTAGCGCCCGTAACACATCTGTCATAAACAATTGGAAGGCCGGTGGGGTGTTGCACAACCCAAAGGGCATTACGGTGCATTCAAACAGCTCATATTTTGTACGGAAGGCCGTTTTCCATTTGTCTCCTTCTTTTATGCGGACAAGGTGGTACGCTCTGCGTAGATCTAGTTTGGTATATATTTTGGCGTCCTTAAACTAATCCAAGAGTGTGGTAATGAGTGGCAAGGAATATCTATTTTTGACTGTAATCTCGTTAAGTCCCCTCTAATCAATACCGGTCCTGAGCTCGCCTGCCTTCTTCGGGATGAAAACAGCGCTGAGGATGCTGGAGATTTGGATGGTCGGATGAACCCATTGGCGAGGTACCGGTCTAAATAATCCCGCAGGTGTTGATTTTCTTTTTCTGTCAGCGGATAGATATGACTGCATGGGGGTTGCATTACGGGCATCAGATCAATCTGGCAATCGTATGGCCTGTGCTGTGGCAGGGTTTCTGCAGCCTCCTTCTGAAAAACGTCCTCAAACTCTTGATACCGGTGCGGTAGGAGCCCTGATGCGCTAGGGGACGACGCAGCTCCCAGTTTGAGCGCTCCGTAGACTGGGGGCAGATACGGATAACAGGTATGCAGACAATCTGATGGGAACATGACTGTATGGTTTCTCCAATTGATTAGTGGATTATGATGTTCAAGCCAGGGCATACCTAGAATTAGCTTAAATTGCGGAGCGGTGATTAGGTCAAAGGTTAAGCTTTCTCTATGGCCGTCTTTACATAACTTCTCTACCTCCTCGGTGCACAGGGAGACAGGTCCTGAAACCAGTGGTGAACCATCCACTTAAATTATATGATCGGTCTTTCCCCGCTGCTGTCCTTGAAGGACTATTCTTCGCACTATGCCCATGTCAATATAGTTGCTGATGGCTCCGCAGTCAATGTAGGCCTCTAATGCATGCATCTGTCCAGGACCTGTTGTAATAATTGATGGTCTACTAAATCAAAGGCCGCGCTTAGGTCCAAGCACATCAGTAGCCCTGTTTTACTCTTGTCGAGAATGCCAAGCATATAAGTCTGCAAATCCAGCATAGCTTTCTCTGTGCTGTGAGCAGCACAGAAACCTGATTGTTGGTCGTGCAATATAGAATTAGTTTTACCATGTTTTTGGAGTTGAGCTGTTGCTATTTTATCCAGGACCTTAAGAATAAAATTACAATTTGTAATTGGGTGCAGATTGCCGGGTGTGATCGGAGGGATATGGACGACATGAAAGGGAAGAGGCGAGAGGAGGGACCACATGAGAGAGATCACCCGGTCGAAGGAAGACCACCTGAGAGGGGCTACCAACCAGCTCATTTACGAGGTCGGGAGAACACAGTCCAGATAGTTAACAGTCTTGAGACTTCGAAGACAGCATTAAGAAAGACGTCGACGAAAGGACTACGGCTGACACCGCTTACCGAGGCGGGGTTCCGTTCCGCAGCATGGACCGTGGCCAGCCGAATGCCTTCCCAGGCAGAAGCCGGCTTTCCACGCGGTTCCTTTCACCACAAGGTCGAGACTGTACCCAGTGACATGGAAGGCAGAAACTCGCTTCCGTATTCACCGCCAACACTCACCTTCAGAAAGCGTCACAGAGACCTTGAGGTTGCCAGACCTCTTCAAGACGGGGGTTACTCACGGGGACCCGGACTTGGCGGGCCAGGCAGGCAACCCTCCTTCAAACCAGGAGAAAGGGGGCGGGGCTTATAGGGATATGTATAGAGAACCAAACCAAAAACCATGCTGATTGGTTACCTAGGCCCCAACCCCTATATAAGGTAAAAACAAATGATGGACTGGGTGTCTTTTTGCCATTCTCTTCTAGGACTTCGAGAGAGAGAGAACTGTGCCTGAGACGCTGTGGGCTTACGAGGACTAGCTGCAAGGTCGAGAAGCCACATCCATATTCCAAGAAAAAGAAGAAGCATTCTTGAATTTCTGTTCCTTTTTGAATTCCTGTATCCTGAATAAAGGTTTTACTTAGTTCCACTCCTGGCTGCTTGTCCCTCATTCACAAAAGTGGTGGCAGCGATGGGATGTCACAGCACGCCATGGAAGGAATCATTAAAACCCTGGCAGAAGGACAGCAGCAACTTCAGCAGATCATACAGGTCCAGTCACATCAGGCGCAGACTGACCGGCAAACCATCCAACAAACCCTTCAGTTGCATGCAGCAAACCAAGATGCACTAAAGAAAATGACAGAGGCTGTGGTAACCAGTAGAGGCAATCCGATGGCTCCTACAGCTGTGTTACAAAAATACCAACCCGGTGAAGACCCTTGTTACTTCTTCACCAATTTCGAAAGAGTGGCACGCAATGCACAATGGCCCATGGAGAAGTGGGGTCACTTCATTGCACCCTTGCTGACCGGCAGCATGCAAGGAGCATACCAAGCGGCCAACCCAGCGGGGGACACTGCATACTCAGACATCAAGAGAGCCATACTTGAACGTATGGGAATGGATGATGAGTCATACCGGATCCGCCTGAGGGATGCTAAACTAAAGACGGGGGAGACACCTCGTCAGCTGTATTATCGAATCCACGACTTGACAGAAAAATGGCTGAAGCCGTCCAGTATTCAGGAGATGGTGGACAAGATTAAGCTGGAACAGTTCACAGAGGCACTCCCCTCAGCGATGCAGAGATGGGTGAGGCAACACCACCGGCCCACACTGACCGAAGCCATCGATATCGCTTCAGCCTTTCAGAAAGCAGGTTCAGTCAGAGCATCCATGGTTGACCCCTTTCCCAGAACCGCAGTGATGAAGGAACGGTTCAACAAAGGCCGGCACGAGGGGAAGCCAAAAACATAACATAGCCTACCGTGTCCAGACAGCCCCAATGCTTTGAGTGTGGTGAATGGGGCCATATAGCGAGGTTTGGTCCAAAGAAACCTAAACCAGCGGAACCCATGGAAATCGGATTCGTACAAGGAAGGGAATACCAGAGGAGTCGTGAACCGTATTTACTAGATGTCCGGGTGGACGGAACTACCCAGAAGGCTCTGCTGGACAGCGGAAGCGAACAGGCCGCAGTCAGACCGGAAGTAAGTGGGGAGAAGGTCGGGCTGGATATTCCGATACCTATAAAATGCGTGCATGGCAACACTGTTTCCTATCCTTCTAAGGTAGTTAACATAGAAGTAAAAGGGGTGGAGTCCAGGGCAGGTTGCCATCATGCCCCACCTACCAACCCCGGTTCTCCTGGGAACTGATCTCCCCTCTTTTCCCGAAAGTGTAAGGGACAAAGAGTGGTTGCAAACAGCCCCTTTTTCCTGGATGGACATAAGGCCTCCCATCCCAAAACCCCCAAGAAAAGCCGAAGCGAAATAAGACGGGAAAAGATGAAATGGGAAAAAGAAAAGAAGTTTGCGGGGGTCATAGATTGGTTACCCGATGACAAACAACCTACATTTCGAAGTGAACTGGCCTTAGATCCTACTCTAAAAACTGCTTGGAACCAGGCCATTGAATACCCAGAGAAGGGAACAGCATATCCTTAGTTTAAATCATCGAAGGGATTGCTATATCGGATAACCAAGGACAGGGCTGATCGGGAACTGGAACACCTGTTGGTACCCCAAAGTTTCAGACCCACCGTCCTGAAGCTAGCACATGACGCTACCACAGGAGGACATTTGGCGAGGGAAAAAACGCAAGACAAGGTGCTGAAAAGGTTTTATTGGCCCGGGGTGTTCCGGGACGTGACCAAGTATTGTGAGGAATGTGAGGTTTGCCAGAAAACCAATCCCTGGTTACCACCGAAGGCCCCGCTACAACCGTTACCTTTGATAAAAGAGCCATTTTCCAGAATAGGAATGGACATAGTGGGACCATTAGAACCCAACATCCACGGATATCAGTACCTCTTAGTCATCGTAGACTACGCAACACGTTACCCCGAGGCTTTCCCCATGAAGGGAACAAGCGCCACACAGGTCTGTAATTTGTTAGTCCCTTTCTTTTGTCGAGTGGGACTCCCAGACGAGATACTGACCGACCAGGGGCGGATTTCATATCCGGTGTAATGTGGAGAGTCTGCCAACAGCTGAACATAAAACAGATCCGTACCACCGTTTATCATCCACAGACGGATGGGTTGGTAGAACGTTATAACAAGACTATCAAACAAATGTTAAAAAATGCAACTGAGCCCATGGACACTAACTGGGACCAGGTATTACCCTGGGTACTCATGGTGTTACGTGATACCACACAATCGTCCACCGGGTTCTCCCCTTTCGAGTTATTGTTTGGTCACAAACCCCGAACAGAACTTGATCTAGCATGCAACGAATGGGAAAACCAAGAGGAAGAAACCCCACTCACAGATTATGTGATTAATCTTCGGGAGACTCTAACACACATGAGAGAGCTGGCTAGGGAGAACCTGAGCCGGTCACAACAGACACAAGAAAAATATTACAACCGCAACACCCGAGTAAGGTCCTTCCAGAAAGGCGACAAAGTACTAGTACTATTGCCCACGTCTTACAATAAAATGCTGGCCCAATGGAGGGGTCCCTATACTGTACTGGATGTACTCGGGCCGGTCAACTACTTAACAGAACAACCAGACCGAAAAGAGAAAACCAAGAACTATCACATCAATCTACTGAAAGCTTGGAAAGAACCAAGCACAGCTCCAAGCGGAATGAATGTAATGTGTCCCGATAGGGCAGACAGTAGTTCCGAGGTATCCGCCCTGCAGGCAGTGCAATGGGGATCGAACCTGTCGGCAAAAGAAATAACGGAACTCCTAGAAGTCCTTACTCCTCTAAGAGAGGTCTTTTCGTTCTTTCCAGGCAGAACTCCACTAGTAGAACACCGAATTGAGACCCTATCGAACCAGTTCGTCCGGTTAAGACCCTACCGACTTCCTGAGGCTAAAAGAGCACTGGTACAAGCTGAAGTCGAAGAAATGCTGAAACTGGGAATAATCGAAAGATCGACAAGTCATTGATCTTCCCCGATAGTCCTGGTACCCAAACCTGATGGCACAACTCGATTTTGTATGGACTATCGGAAACTTAATGAGATCTCAACCTATCAGGCTTATCCCATGCCTCGGATAGACGAGTTACTAGAACGACTTGGAGCCGCCCACTACCTAACCACCATAGACCTTACTAAGGGCTACTGGCAGATACCCTTACGGGAAGAAGATAAGATTAAAACTGCTTTCTCTACCCCGTCAGGGTTGTACCAGTTCACAGTTTTACCATTTGGTCTCCATGGGGCTCCTGCTACGTTCCAAGCATTGATGAACCAAGTACTGATGTCACACAAGGAATACACCTCAGCCTACTTAGACGATAGTATAGTGTTCAGCAAGAGCTGGAAAGAACACCTTGAACATCTTGGAAGAGTTATAAATGAACTGGAGAGGGCGGGACTGAAAATCAACCCAAGGAAAACAACCATCGGGGCCCAACATACACGTTACCTAGGTCATTTAGTAGGCATGGGAAAGATCCGGCCCCAACTTGACAAAGTCAAAGCCATACAGAAATTACCCATGCCTAGCAATTGCAAACAAATACGGGTTTATTTGGGGTTTGTTGGTTACTACAGAAGATTTATACCCATGTTTTCCTCAGTGGAAGCTCCCCTTACAGAGGCCTTGAAAAGCACCTATAAAAAGGATGTCTGTTCCGATCCTGACGCAGTCAGGGCATTTAACCATCTGAAGAATTCAATCTCAGCCCTACCTGTCCTATGTTGTCCGGACTTCAATAAAGAATTCTTCCTCCAGACTGATGCGTCTGGTTCTGGTTTAGGCGCGGTGCTCTCACAAGGAACAGAAGTGGATCTGTATCCCATCGCCTTTTTCAGCCGTAAACTGCTTCCCCACGAAGAGCCGTACTCAACGGTAGAAAAAGAGTGTTTAGCGATCAAGTGGGCAATCGAATCTCTGAGATACTATCTCCTGGGTCGAACATTTACTGTATTTACTGACCATGCGCCTTTACAATGGTTGGCCATACAGAAAGATTCGAATCAGCGTGTGCTAAAATGGTTCCTCACTCTACAAGAATATAGCTTTAAAACGTTACACAAGCCCGCATCCTTCCAGGTGGTTCCGGACTATCTCTCCAGGAGCCTTGATCGGCCCGAGCGGCTCGATTCCTCGGGGGGAGTATGTGATTGGAGGCATATGGACGACATGAAAGGGATGAGGCGAGAGGAGGGACCACATGAGAGAGAGCACCCGGTCGAAGGAAGACCACCTGAGAGGGGCTACCAACCAGCTCATTTACGAGGTCGGGAGAACACAGTCCAGATAGTTAACAGTCTTGAGACTTTGAAAGACAGCATTAAGAAAGACGTAGACGAAAGGACTACGGCTGACACCGCTTACCGAGGCAGGGTTCCGCTCCGAGTGCAGCATGGACCGTGGCCAGCCGAACGCCTTCCCAGGCAGAAGCCGGCTTTCCACGCGGTTCCTTTCACCACAAGGTCGAGACCGTACCCAGTGACATGGAAGGCAGAAACTCGCTTCCGTATTCACCGCCAACACTCACCTTCAGAAAGCGTCACAGAGACCTTGAGGTTGCCAGACCTCTTCAAGACGGGGGTTCCTCACGGGGACCCGGACTTGGCGGGCCGGGCAGGCAACCCTCCTTCAAACCAAGAGAAAGGGGGCAGGGCTTATGGGGATATTTATAGAGAACCAAACCAAGACCGTGCTGATTGGTTACCTAGGCCCCAACCCCTATATAAGGTAAAAACACATTTTGGACTGGGTGTCTTTTTGCCATTCTCTTCTAGGACTTCGAGAGAGAGAGAGCTGTGCCTGAGACGCTGTGGGCTTACGAGGACTAGCTGCAAGGTCGAGAAGCCACATTCATATTCCAAGAAAAAGAAGAAGCATTGTTGAATTTCTGTTCCTTTTTGAATTCCTGTATCCTGAATAAAGGTTTTACTTAAGTTCCATTCCTGGCTGCCTGTCCCTCATTCACACTGGGGTTCTTTGGATCTAAACCTGGCTTCTTAATTAGGGGGTAATGGTGATTTCCTTAATAGACTTAGGTACTATACCTTCTTCGAATGTGGCGTTAACTATTTTGGTCAAGACAGGTGAGAACATTTCCTTATTTTCCAATATAATTTTCGGAGGTATTATTTTCTCTGAACATGAGGTAGGTTTCATGGTGGCAAGCATTCTAACCATCTCCTCTTCCGAAATGGATTTGATATATAAATTGACTACTTCCCTCTGTCTGGGTTCCCCAGTTGATATGGATGTACCCCTATTGGGTGATTCTCTAGCCAAAAGTATAGTGTCTCTGGCTTTCTGAATTTTGGAATGAAAGCCCTTTGCACAAATTCACAATCCTCCTGTGTAGGGGCGAAGGGGAGAGATAAAGCCTTGGGTTTTTCTATGGTCTTAAGAATGTTAAATAGTTTGCAAGTGGAGTTGGGTGCAGCGGCTATCAAATCATTATAATAGTTTGATTTGGCTTCTCTAATGCCCTTTCTATATCTTGAATTGATGCATTTCCATTGTTCTTTGGTGGCTGGTGATGGGTATTTAAGCCACTTTCTTTCCAAACTTCTTTTTTTCTATTTTGAGCTTGGTACCTCACTATGAAACCAATTCTGATGGCCTGGATCTGGAAGCTAAAGACAAGTCAACCACTGGAACTGAACCCTATGAAGAAGAATAGGAGAAGACTGCTGTCGCTACTTTCAGGGTTCGAAGATACCTGCTGTGTAACCGCTGCCTGTGCTGACCCCTTCTTTGATGTGACAGAGGAGTTCTGAATACAATGAGTCTAACCCATAAACTGGTGAGGCCAATCAGTCTTAGGAAGACCTGCATTTCAAGCCATCACACGATGAGCTGTGTCCTTCCTGAGCCGCAAACTGCCAATACCCTCGGACCTCGAGCCTGAGTACTGTGTAATGTCTTCTGAAGAATGAATTGTGCTGGAACTTTGGTGCACTCCTGCTGGACCTACAGAAGCAAAATGTTCACTCTTTGAAGTCCCCTCACCAGAATGGTGGACCGAGATTGCGAGTCAGACCTCTTTGGCGCTGACCGTCCTTCATCTGGTACCTTGAAAAAGGTGCCAAATCCACAGATCCGCGAGAAGCATCAACTCATCTTTTGTTGGGAGTCTTTTCTGTCAACTGCTGCTGCCAGTTCACATCCATTGCCCTATCTTTCGTCACCACGACCAAGAATGCAAAGACGGGTTCTATGCTGCTGCATCGTGAAGACATGCATCTGCAAGCTCTTCTTCACTGCTGAGTTACTCTGTGGTATTACCTTACCTAAAGCTTTGTGTTGCTCCTATGTGGCTAGGGTCGTGATTTGGGTATTTTCCCAGGCCTAATGCTGGACCACATAGAAGGAGCCTTCTATGAAGTCCCTGAACACTTCTCCTAACTCTAAGGTCTTATACTTACTTGTCTGATGAGAAATACTCTGGAACCCTGACTTTCCTACAGTTCTGCCTCATCCTGAATGGCCTACAGCTGGCTCCTGGGTCACCAGGGTTCCCCTTCTGCCTCTGAGACACTCATGCCCTAGAATAAGGAAGGACCTCCAAAGTATAAGGCTTCTGCAGAGAAAATATAACAAGTTTTGCAAGTACTTGCTTGCTAATTGTTAGTGTTGTAACTTTGATTCCTGAAGCAGAATAAGTTACAAAGTGTTACAAAGTTCTTACTTATCTGTGGATTGCTTTTGTTCATTCTCAAAAGTATTCAAAGTTATTTACTTACCTGCGTTCCCCTCTTCTAAAAAGTATTGTTGGTGTGCCTACAGATTCCTGAAATACAAAAGTGCAAGAGTTTACTACCAATAGGGGTTTACTCACCTTAAATAGCATATTGCCATTCTAAATGTGTAACATTAGGTTTTGCTTACCTTGAACTGCTAACTGCCTTGCAATAAAAGTCTTACAGAGTTCTAGCTTGCCTTAGAATTGTGTTCCACTATTCTGAAAAGTAACATTGGTGTAACTATATATTCCTGTAATAGAAATAGTGTAAGAGTGTATTACCAGTAGGGCTTTTTTCACCTTGAATAGCGTACTGCCATTCTAAATGTGTATAATGAGTTCTTACTTATCCTAGAGGTGCATGCTGCCTGAAAAGTAACTCACAAGTTCTTGCTTACCTTAGAATTGTGTTCCACTATTCTGAAAAGTAATGTTGGTTTGACCCTATTATTTCTGAAACTGAATAAGCAACATAGTGTACCACCAATAGGGTCTTTTTGTATTCTTTTTTTTATTTATTAAAGTGCATTTAGTTACATTATAGCCTTTTAATCTAATAAAAACAAAAAATAAATAAACAACATCTATAATTAAGAACCACACATTAAAAGGACCTTTTTTGAATAGGCCCATAAAATCTAATTGAAATAGGTGATACCAAATAATAAAATTGGATAACAGAAGATCACAGTTTAAATTTCATTAAAATGTCTCTGATAATGTCGTTAATCTGCTAGCAACTAGTCTCGAAACATAAAATGCCGCTGCCGCTGTAGCCAAAGACTCAGCCCTGAAAATATATCACAGTTGATCAGATGTAGTCAAACTGAATTTATGGTATGCTCTCTCATAGGAGCTATCAAGCACCTCACATTGGCCCTCATTCCGAGTTTGGCGGTAAGTACCGTCCCTTACCGGTATGGTGGAAATATCTTGTCCGAGCTGGCTGCAGCCCGCTAAAAGTGGACTATTACGACTTTGCGGGCACGAGCTTTGCGCCATGCCGGTAACGGACCTAGCGCCATGCCTCAAAAGGGCTGGTTACCTGTAAGTCATGTAGTGATAAGTGTCGGCCTTACTTCATCATTTTGGGATTTGGTTGTCATGTACCGTTTCAGTTGCTTTGGGGTACAGTGTTCGGTGATGTGCACATCATGCACTGACATCAACATTCCCAGCCAGGTGGAGTATGCACCCCCCCTTCCCAGGCAGGTGGAGTATGCAGCCACCCACCTCACAACCCTGATGAACTGCCATGGTCCAGTCAAGCAACTCACCAAGCAGCCAGGCACGTCGTCCAGCATGTCGCTCCATGTAGTCTGGTAGCGTGGAGTTCCGCAGTACCAAAGAGTCATGAGTTGATCCGGGATATTGGGCACAGAAATGTGTGATGATCTTGCTGGCGTTGCCTACCATCTGCACATTGATGGAGTGGTATTGCTTGCTGTTGCATTACACCACCTCCATGGCATGCGGGACCACCAACTCCACGTGGGTGCATCGAGGGCACCTACACAATTTGGCATGCCTGCCAGTGCATGGAAGGCAACTTTTGTATCGAATATCTCCTGGGGAGTCCATGGTAGGGATATGTAGTCCCTTGTGTGCTTGAGGAGGGCTTCCAGCACTTGGTTCAGTATCCGGGAAAATAGGGGTTGTGATATGCCATGCATGTGCCCCACTGTTTGCTGGTAGGTGCCTGTGGCAAGGAAGTGGAGCACAGACACTACCTTCAGTAGAGGGGGGATGGTGGTGCGTATTTCTATGAGGCTCACTATGTCGTTGTGTATCAGGTCCACTATGGTGGTGATGGTGTCACGGTCAAGCCGATACAGGGTGTGGATCTGCTCAGGTGTTAGGTTGAAGGGAGTGGCTTTGATGCGAGGGATTGGGGGCTGCCGACGTGGTAACGGTGGCTGCACTGGTGGGGCATGCTGGGCCTGTCTCACCCTCCTTCTCCTCCTGCATCTCCTGATGTTGTTGTTGAGGCATTGCAAGCAGGGCCTCCAGCTCCAGTAATGCTACTACTATTGGTATCATCTTGGTGAGGGAGGGGGTGTGGTGTGTGGGTGTGCTCCTTTTTACTGGCCCTGACTCCATTGCCTCCACCTGTGCTGATTGTGTGCACCTGTGGCACTTGGAAACACTGCTCAGGGTTCTTAATGCCTGGTCGGCGATGTCGGTATTTACACCATGCCGGTATGCACTTTTTCAGCCTTCATGAGGCCGTTATTTGCATGTCCGCATCACTTGTGACCTTCTCCGGTTTACGGCATGCCGCTAATGCCGGCATGGGGTGTCGCGTGTGCACGGCCAGACCGCTATTTACGGCATCATACTTTACGATGCCGTAAATAGCAGTCTGGTTGGTCAGAATAGCCCGTAGCGGTAATCCTTTACCGGCATCGTTTTTCCATTACGTCCAAACTCGGAATGAGGGCCATAGTGTCAATACATTACTGGGATGGATATTCGATCTGTTAATAGAGGAATCTGCCTATTCTATCCCAGCCAGGCCCCAGTAATTTCCATAACCAGAAGGGTCTGCATCTGCAGTGCAAGGATAAATCTAGTAAGAACTGGGACACAAAGTTTTAATAGATATGACTTGGGGGGCTCTGAGTTCAAATGCTTGCTGGGAATACTCGACAAATGTCTGTCGAGTAGCAAAATGGGTCAGTGCCTGGTCTACATTGAAGGACCAGGCTTTCTCCGGTATCTTTGCCAGATTATAATCGAGCCAGGATTCGGGAACGGGGGACACCCCACTCTCCCATAGATAAGACCTCACTCTGGTGTCCAAATTCCAAAACCAAATACTCCTTGATTATTTCAAAGAATGGCCCAGGAGTGAGTCCTTTTCCGCCAGATCATACTGAATCCTTGCCCAGAATTTACAAGCTGCCAGTGCCCATGGAGATGTTAATGAAGGTAGGCCAAGTTCAAATCTAATTGCCTCCACCGGGACACAGGGACGGTAGGTTGAGCAACGATCATAGTATCTTCCCCTCAAGTTTGCCTAAAAACACCACTGCTCTCGGAGGAAGACCTCTAGAGCATAAAACAATGCTGAAACAATTGAGGTCTTGTATGCTATAATTTTTGCTTCAATACATCTACCCCCCTGAGTGTCTATTGTTTACCTAAGTACCAGCCACTTGTACCAAACCGTACAGGTTATATCATTAGCCAAATGGGCAAATTACAAATTTGCCCTGATGGAAATACCCAAATATTTAAAAATTAAGATTCAGTCCAATTTACCCCCACCCACCCATCAGATAAAATGTGCTGCTTACCTTGAATTGCCTTTGGCCATTCTAAAAGTCTACTAATGTGGTTTTACTCTGCTTGAATAGCATACTGACATTCTAAATGTGTAACGCTAGGTTTTACTTACCTTTTACTGCATACTGGTATTCTAAATGTGGTTTATGCTTTGCTTTACATACCATAAGCATAGTGTTGGTTTTTATAATATGTTTATGCCTTCTAATAGTAGTTACCTTTCTGAAGAATTCTCTTTGCCTGTGCATATATAAATCCACCTTTATTTTTACAATAGATCTGTGTCTAAGTGTTTCTTTGGATCAAATGTATGCCGCAAGTTCTTTTTATCTACAGCCCTCTCTCCTTCCTATGATAAGCCCGACTGCTCTGTCCACGCTACCAAATAATAAAGTAGTACAGGTCTATACGAAGAGTTGCAGTTTCTGTATTGCCCAAGCTTTAGTTTGATGAAGTCCCTTAAGTGGACTTAAAAAGAAATCTCCTAAAAATCATGTACCGCTTAGTAACTATAATTTGCAGCAAGATATGAATATTGAGATTCACAAAAACCCAGCACCAGTTTACCAGCCATGTCCATAAAGAGATGACGTCAACATTCATATCAACACGCTAGATGCAATGGATTTTACAACAAGATATGATTGTGTGAAAACCTTATGTCCATTTCCGTCTGGGGAAAACATCAACAGCATTGGTGTTGGTATTGGTGTTTTTGTAAAGTGCATAAAATCACCTAGAGGCATCTTGCCAATTTAGGTATAGAGAGCAGTGACCACATGAGCCAAACATGGACAAGTGCAATGGAAATCAGCTTAAGTTAAAATGGCATGTCTTATGCCATCTCCTGAAATGTAAAAGATTAATTTCAGTCCATAAAGATACAGGTAAAGATTCCCATAGTTTTGCAGAAAGTTAACAAAATTGCAACCTCTGAGATCCTTCTTTAGATTTTCTGGTAGATTAGAAACCTACAGCGTTTTCAGTACTACACATGGCTCTAAAGATTACTCATTTGTTTACTAGAAGCCATTTTAGAGAGATGGGTAGAGAAGAAATGTGGTCATATTTGTTCAGTTTACACAGCATCCTTGCCACACTGATCGTTCCTTACCGTTTACTTATAGGACAGCTAAACCACTCTACGGAGTCCTTGCCTAGAAATTTCACAATTGATATCAAAGCTTAACTTCAATGCATACCTCAAACCCTTCAACCAAGCAAGGGTTACATTTGCATAATGTAAAACTAGCACATGAAAATCCATATGGTGCTTCACCGGGTGGTAGCTTGGGCATAGCAGAGCAAATGTCTTATAGAGAAAATTACATTTCGTGATTTTAGCATCCAATTCCCTTAAACATTTCCATGTAGCCTTTTAATATTGTTCATCCTCTCTGGTACCATTTCCATCTCGACAAGTACCACACTCCACAGTGAGAAAGGCTAAGAGAGAAAAAGTACAAGCAAAGAAAGAAAGAGGGACTCATGGAGCGGAAACAAGAAAACAAGATAGATCAAGGGATACAGATAGACGGCAAGAGGTACACTGACTTGGAGACTGACTACACTAGGTAAAAGGAAATGGACTAGGATGAAGTACAAGTACTCGGATAAGGGACCAAGACAAAGCACTAAGACTAAGGACTAGCACTAGGACTAATTGCTAGGACATGGAACAATGAGTATGGCTACGTCACAGGAAAATTACTAGAACAAGGAACTAGGGCTAGGATGAAGCACTGAGATGTAAAGGACTAGGACAAATGAGAAGAATTATGCCAAATGAGAAGAAGGATTGGGATGAATGAGAAGCACTTGGACAAAGGAGAAGGACTAGCAAGAAGGAGGACCTGGGGAAGGAGAAGTTCTGGGGCAAAGCTCCATTGTTTCGCCTTTAGCTTCATTCCAGTCAGACCGCTCCTTGAAGTGGGATGATGGAAAAGGAGTGTGATAAAGGGGAAGGACTAGGTCAACGAAGAGGTAGAAAGACTAGGATGAAGGAGAAGGACTCGTGAGAAGGATAAAGACTGTAAAAAACAAGGAATAATGAGATAAAGGAGATGGAGAAAGAATTAGACAGAAAAGACTGGGATGAGGAAGAAGGACCGGGATGAAGGAGAAGAGAGGTTGGTGTGAAGGAAAACAGGAAGGACTGGAGATGGAGAAGGACTGTGATGAGGGAGACACACTGGGACTAATGAGAGGGACTTGGTTGAAGGAGAGGGACTGGGAGAAGGAGAAGCTCTAGGTCAAACATGTAGTTGGGACAGTGAAAAACCAAGAGGACTGCTATAAAGGAGAAGGAGGAGGAATGGGATACATGAGAAGGGTTGGGACTAAGGAGAGGGACTGGGATGAGGGAGAAGGTTTGCAGCAAAAGAGATGGACACAGATGAAGGAGACAGTGGAGAAGGCCTGGGATGAAGAAGAAGGACAAAGAAGTGGGTTTGGGATGAAGGAGAAGGACTGGGATGAAGGAAATGGACTAAGAAGATATTGGAAAAGGCCTTGGACAAAGGAGAAGGACTAAAAGATATGATTAGAAGAAGGACTGGCCAGAATGATTAGTCATGAGAGCGAGATTTCAAAACATTCCACAAATTGCAAAGCTCTGCAGTTTTTCTTTGTTCCCTTGTGCCTGTTCCGAGACATGATGGCCAAATCAACAATGGCGAGCAGCAAGACTCAAGCATGTGTATGGGGCACATGCACATCAGAAAGGAAACAGCAACATCAGATTCATGCTCTAATCATGGAAGCAGGCTCATCAGTAAGAAGGAAAAGAGAACCACATTACAATATATCCTCACACCAATCTTGAAGCCTGATTCGATGCAGTGCACTGTACTAGGATATCAAAAGTGTTTTAGTATTAACAAAAACAGAAACCTGTGAATAGACAATACGTTTCATTAATTTAGAAAGAAAAGGAAGACGTGAAATAGGTCGAAATTTAGAAGCAGTGAGGGACTAGGTGAAAGTTTTTTTAAGATGGGCAGCATAGAGGCATGTTTGAAAGAAGAAGGAACCTTTGCAGATTAAGCAAGGCATTGAATGAAGCAGCCACATAAGGAACAAAAAAAGGATAGACAGAGGGAATAAGAGAGGCGGGAAGAGGATCAGAAGGAGAAGCAGTGTGATGTGCTTAAGCAATAAAGCATGAAACATCAATATCCGAAAGAAGATGAAAGCTGGACATTAAAGATGGAGGAAAGAAAGAAGGATCAGGGTAGATAACATAACTGTGCAAGCAATTGCTGAACAAAAAGGTATAATTTTTGAAGAAAAGTAGTCAGCCAATTATTTATTTATTTATTTATTTATTCAGATTTGTAGAGCGCGCGTCAGCCCGGGGGCATCGTGGCGCTTGTTACAGACATGTCTTAGTTACATACAATACATAGTTCACACACAATAAGTTATTTACAGTGGTAGATATGAAATTTGTACAAATTTGCGATGCAGTGTATTTACATAGGTTGATGATTGACATATTTTAATGGGCAAGGAAAGAGGTCTTCAGTTTCCTACGAAATCTCAGGAGTGAGGTTTCCACTCAAGTAAGAGGCAGAAAGAGCACGAAGTAGGCAAGGTCAGGAGAAGGGGGAGAGGGAATACAGATTCTGAAATAACCGGCATTGATGAGATGAAAGGGTGTCGGAAAGAGTTTGAAAATAGTGCTGTTTAGCAGAAAAAAATAAAGAGTCATACTCTGAGCAATGAGAGGTTAAAAGGTCATGGTCAATGATGAACCTAGATCATCATTCTGTCCAATGTAGAATTGGACAGACTGAGTGGAGAGAAGAGGACATCCATGACTACAGTGGTTTATGTGAAGGAGAAAACGAAGAAGGAGAAAGAAGATTGGGAGCATCAGTAAGGCTAGATGAGAGCGAAGATGTGGCAACATAAATAGGAAAGGAAGCAAAGATATTGATGGAAGCAACAAGGGACAAAAATGCAGAAATAAACAAAGGCAGTTGAAAGGACCACAGGTCACGATGAAGAAAAGTACAAATAGAAGAAGGAGGACGAGAAGAACAAGGAAGAAAGCAGAAGGAAAGAAGAAATACATCTGACAAAAAGAGAGGTAGTGAAGGGACAGAGAAATAAATAGGGATTGTGGAAGAAATAAGATCCAATGAGGAGTCGGACATGTTTGGGAGGGGTAGAAATTTACAAAAGAGAATAAGAGTCAAGAAAAGCTCAAAGAGGAACACTGGAATAAAGAGGAGAGAGATGCAAACTGAAATCACCCACAAGAAATAGAGGTAGATCAGAAGATAGGAGAAGAGATAAGAGTTTGTCAAGATTGTCACAAAAAGAAAGAACGGGAGCAGGGGGATGGTACATGACTAAAAGATCAAGAGGGACAGGAGAAGAGAATGATCTGGCAGTACTAGTAATTCTTTATTCAGAATACATCCACTAACACAATTATAACTATCAAAACACATACAATATCATACACCTCAACTATCCTAACAACCTCAAACTACTCTAGGACATCTTCTAAAAGGCGTTTTTACATAATTTAAAACATTGTATATACAATCTTCATTATTATGATATATAAACAAAAGCATACCATTGATATATGGCCTAATGTCATTTCTGATCAAATGTGGCCTGGGCCATCTCTTTCTCAGATCATTAAGAAACGTACAAATTAATAGAAAATGTGTACAATCATTGATCCTCGATCCAGGGCACACAACATATCTAAGTCCATCCAACTTGTTTGGACCTATCTTTTATAGGGAGCACATTCAACCTAATCATCAGAACAACCCTTCTACATTACTGAGGTTTCATTTTAATTATAGTATTAGTTGGTGCAACATCAACACAGGCTTTAAGGCATAGCTTTACTGGGTTCTACCATATTCATGCTCTGCAACCCTCATCCTAAGTAACCATTTCCGTTGTACTTTGGACATATTCCTGAGTATCAGTACCTCCTTAAGGTCCCATCTCTACATCAGAGCGATCACGTTTGTGTGCCCACAATACTTTTCCTACAAGGGAGATGTGACCACCTCTGTGAAGGCATTCCCTTTATTGTGATTTATTGAGGGATCCAAATTAATTTTAAGAAAATACTGTAAGAATCTCTAAGAATCTCTTTTGCACCTTGAAACCTATACTGGGTACGCCCAACTCACATCATAGTGCACATCTAGGCGTAGGTGGTGACGGCCCTGCCAGTTTCCTCAGGAATAAATTCTGTGTAGCCTCGAGACATAGAAAAGATGAGAACCCCCAAATTTCACTTCCATGTAACACTGATGTCTGGGTTTTAGCCTTCTGTACTTGAGACACTTGTATCCAATATCCTTCCCACAAAGAGATGGTAAAGGTATAAAGGTCCCCTAAAACCCACTGCAGCCTTCTTTGCAGCCATCTTCATGTGCCTAGAACTAGCCCCAACTATCCAATTTGACCAACTCTATTTTCTCATTATTGATACTCCATCTGCTCAGTGCCTCACGATTTACACAGATTCATTTCAGATCATGGACATGAGTCTGCCTATTAAAGGCTCTGCTGCAAACCCCCTGCCATGAGATCAATGACAATGGTATCATCAGCATCCATCAGAGCACTGAGCATAATCCCATATTCCCATGTGGTTTAAAAACAGACAATAACGAAGTATATGAAAGCAGGCCTAAAGGACAGCCTTCCTTGACCACCTATTGTTTGAAAATTCCTCTGAATATTAATGTGCCTTAGAACAATGAACTGCCACTGAGGTGTCTTTGTGCTTTAGTTGAATTACCTGTAGGAGCCCTAAGCAACCCCCAATATGCTCTAATTGTTTCAATAATAAGTTTGGATTAATGGAAAAAAGCTGTGCATGCCCGGCTACACCTGACTTTTGTATATTTTTCTATTATGATGTTTAACAAAAAACAATGATCCATCACAGAGAACCCCTTTCTAAAGCCAGCTTGACGGTCTGGCAACACATTATTTTCTAGAACCCAGACAGCCGGCAAATATCTTACTCAAGACTTCTAGGAGTGAGATCTGGCAGTAGCAAAGAGGATCTCCAACCACAGCTTTTTTGAACAGTGGGACTAACAAACTTCTCTTCCAAGAAGCTGGGCGATTATCACCCACTTTAATTACATTAAAAGCTTGCTCTAACCCTGGAACTCGCCATTCATGAAAAAATATAAATAATTTGGCCTTGGCCCATCCGGACCTGCAGCTTTACCCTTTTCCATCTCCAGGATACGGGTGAAAATGTCATCTTGGGTAAAAACCAGGAAGAACCTGAATAAGTGCCGGTGCCCATTTTAACTTGATGGTTGCCCCCCCTTGCTTAGAGTGGAATAAATGCTGGGACAACTTTGGGGTGCATACATGATAATGGACACCAATACAGCTGGGGTTATTAGGCAGCTATTATCACAAGATGGCCAGCACGCAGGGAGCTGAAACTCTAAAGGCCCACCGATTATCACCCCATTGTCCTTTTAAACCGGTTCCTCTACATCAGCAGTTTGCTAACAATAATGCAAAGCTTTTCAGTGGGCATTTAGTGTATCAGCTCCCTGCCGGCTGGTGGTTCATGATAATTGGCCGCTATTGACCCCTGGGTGTATGTCTTTACTTTAAATATGTGTTGGAGCTTTTCAGGCGTCAAACAGGCTCCAGCAAATGAAGCTTGCAACGCGAAGTGCAAATTTAAATCCAGAGAATGAAAATCATCTAGAAAGGAATACATTGCCATATTATAAGACTGCTGACTGGCATCGTAAAAGCAGTTGTGGGGGATCCACTGAGGGTCGAGGCCCCTTTCATTTGCAAAGGTTGAAAGGGCCTGACACCATCGATGGTAAAAACTAAAATGTTCATAAGACCTCAAATCTTTCAGTTTATACGTAGAACAATTGGATTCTTGCTTGAACAGAAATGTGCTATTCATTTTGATGGGGCGATAGAACTCATAACACCCTCTCCACTACCCTCATAATCTTTTGAGACCAACTTCCAGAATACTTAAGCATTATTTTCCGGAATTGCCTTATCCAGCAGCTCCCACTGTTGTTCAATTGTTTCTTCTGATGTTTTAACAATTTCTTACATGCTACCTTTTTTGCATATAATTGTCCAGCGTTCAGAGTGCTCTCCTTTGATTCCAAGTGCAGTTTCTGCAATCGTAATCAAACTAGGCAGCACCTTTTACTTCTTTCCCTTGCTGCTTTAATGGGTCTGCTGGAGAAATCACCAATTTATTGTAAATAACTCACAAAAGTCATTCATAGGAGAAGACAACCTCCCCAGACTCACCTCCATTTAAAGGGTTGGCACATAGTCCGAATGTTTCTGCATCACAAAGGATGCGTGCCACCTCATCTTTCCCAACTAGTCTCATGGATGGAGAATGCACAAACCCATCCACTTTCTATAATCTTAATTCTTGGATGGCCTGTGTCCACCACTCTATAAATAAATCATTGTGATCACACTCCAACCTCTGAAGGATCTTGACATTTTTCACCTTGTGAAACACGAAACATTCCACTATGTCATAGTTAGTCACATATTTCCTATTTCCTGATTTAAAGGTGGGGTTTGCATTTACCATTTAATTCAACCATCAGATGCTTATACAAAACGTCATCAATGGTACAGTCTCTGGAATCTTGGTCAGTGTTGAAACTGCTTCGTTTTGCGATATCACACATTTCATCTACTAATGTCATCACCTCAGATTCAGTGTAAGCATATCCCAGTTTGGCATTAAAATCTCCCAACAATATAATGCTGACATCCGCCTCCACATCATTGACGGCCACCATTAAAGTCGTAATGCTCTCTGAAGCATGACTTAAGTTGTTTCTCTGTTGCTGCATACAGTCGATTGCTCAAGTTCTGGTCCAGACCAATCAAGAATTGAGGCCTGGCCTTCAAAAGGCATGCACAATTGGTCTACCCCTGATAGACAGAAGCCAGAGGCAAAACCCCATTAATGGGGTATAGCCAGGCATCATGTAAGTGATAGATTTTAAAATCATGATCTAAAAATACTTTAATATCCTTGAATGATGAGTAATGATACTCAACGGATGCGAACAAAGGGGGATTAAGAGAAGCCGAAGATGGACAAGATGGAGCAGACAACAGAATGCAGACAAAACCCCTCTGTACCCCGAATGGTGGGGAGTGTGCGAAGAAAAGGGGAAAGAAGAGGAAAGGCCTGAAGGAGTGGCCATGTTAGATGGCATGAGCCAAGTTTCAGTGAGACAAAAAAAGTGTAAGTGAAGAAGTCAAAAAATACACAATACACTTTATTACAGAACGACACAGCCTTTCAGAGAGCAATATTGACAGACTAAGATCAGCAATAGTGGGTTATATGAGGTTGCCAGGGTTGAGAGTTTTTATTTTTACTAACAATGACAATTTTAAAAATTGAAAAGGTGCTATATTTATATATTCATTAACCTTCTTATATCTTCTTAAAGTACTTTCCATAGAATTTGATTTGACCATGTACTATTTAGGTACATACTGCAGCCATTGCCTATGTGTATGTATAATTAGGTTCCTGTATTAACAACCACACTTGAATATATTGTTTTCTTTAGATGAGAACATTCTTTAATACATGAAGCAGTTTATGATAGATCTCCCGATCAACCCTGACACCTTGTTACCAACAGTATAAACACTACCCCTTGTAGTGACTAATCATGAAAAGGATTTTAATATGTGATGTCATCAGTGATGTCATCAATGACATTTGTGGTGTTATCTTTCATGTACTGGGCGTTAGTCATAGCAGTGCACAGTCGTGGCGTGAGTTATGCTTGCTTAGCTTACCATAACTGGCAAAGTTCTGCTTCGGCAGTCCCGGAAGCCACCCAAACATACAGCATAGCAAATCGCAGGGTACCGCAAGTTCCAGCATCTCAGCCACAGCTTCCACCACTCCCTCCCAGAATGTGCGAAGTTTAACACAAGCCCATATCATATGTAGGAAGTCGGCAGATTCAGCATTACATCTCGGGCAGTTAGCCGCCCTTATGTTATCGAACTGGTGGAAGCGAGCTGGAGCAAGGTACACTCTGTGTAGCGTCTTAAGTTGGATCAGCTGTAGCCGTGTGTTAAATACCCCACTGTGAGTACTACCCCAGAGCAATGCCCATTGTTCATCTGCGAGGGGCGTTCCAGCATCCTCTTCCCAGAGGGGAGTCTGCCTGGATAAGCTTATAGTGCGCAGTGACCACCCCTTGTTCCCGGGTGACCAATTAATATATTTCCACAACGGGGTAGTGCGCAGGATTTCTATAGTACTGTAACCTTCTTTGCGAACCCCTCCCATCTTCTCTTTAAATAGTTCCTGTGTGACAAAGGATCCTTCCGGGTACATATCCTCCATACGGCTAATCCCCACCCCCCACCAGTCCTGTATGATTGCCTCATCACATGTTGGCCTCAAGGTCACTATATTCCAGAGTGAAATACCCGGGTCAAAAGGGTGGTCCACTACTAGCCTCTTCAAAGCTCTTTCCCACGCGTGCACCATGAATGAGACGGGGACACATTTGCATTTATCTTGATCAACTCCCCCTGGAGAGAGGACGGGTGCACCGAAAGTTGTTCTATGCGTGCATGCCGGGGCCTCTGGGACCCCGGCATCCACATTGATGCAAAATATAGCTGAAACACCAGGAAGTACACTTCCACATATGGTGCCCCAACCCGCCCCTGTCCCATTGCAGGGTCAATGTCTCCCAACGAATTCAAGGACTCCTCGGGTGCCAAGCCAGTTTAACCAAGAGGCCCCTCACTTACGCGAAGTAACCCATCCCTGGCCATACCGTGATGTTCTGAAAAATGTATAGAAACTTGGGGACCACTATCATCTTGGCTACCGCAATCCTACCCAACAACGAAAGGGGGATCCTGTACCACCTCTCCACACAGGCTTTCTGGGTTTGTAAATATTTAATATGGTTGTCTTCTAACAACGTTCGTGTGTCTCTACTCACCCGCACCCCCAGGTATGTGACTGCCAACCGTTCCCAGCCATACCCTTTGGTGTTCAAAGGCTGCATTTGGTCTCGTTCAGGGGAAATAGTGTGGATTTAGCTCTGTTGATCCTGAGGTCTGACGTCTCTCTGAACCTAACCACTTCTCGTGACAGTGGGGTTAAGTTATTCACCGGGTCTCCAAATTATAATATTGCATCATCGACGTAGAGGGAAATTAGCTCTCTAAACCCCTCCCATCGCCGAACCCCTGTGTCCATGAAATCTGCACAATTGGGCAGCCAATACCTCTATCCCCATAGCAAAGAGCAAAGGCGAGACCGGGCTGCCCTGTCGGGTTCCACTCCCCAGTTTGAAGAGACGAGATCTTGTGCCACCTATACCAATCTGGGCACTTGCCTCCGCATACAGCAGCCGCACCGCCGAGACATAGTACTCTGGGACCCTCAGCTGACACAATACCTCAAACAGATGGTCCCATTCCACAGAGTGGAATGCTCCATGTCCCGAAGTGCTGCCATTGCCTGTGTCGTGGGATACATGTGGGCTAGTATAGCAAACAACCGATGTAGATTTAATGCAGTCGACCTCCCTGGGATAAACCCAGGTTGGTCCTTGTGTATTATATGTGAGACATGCAGGAGTAGTAGGTCTGCCAGCACCATGGCAAATATTTTTGTATCAAGGTTCAGCAATGATATTGGGCGATACGAGGAACAGTTGAGGGGATCTTTTCATGGTTTGAGAATTAGTGTTATCACTGCCTCACGCATTGTTGGGGGGAGACATCCCACCCGCATCCCTTCCTCCCACGTTGCTAGCATGTACTGGGCTACCTCGGGATCCCACTCCTTGTAAAACTCAGCGGTAATCCCCTCCGTACCTGGTGCTTTGGAAGAGGGGAGGGCACTAATTGCAGCGAGAATTCTGTCAGTTGTTACGGGTACTGCCTGAGCCTCTACTGCTTCCTTGCTAAGTTTCGGGAGTTCAGCCTCTCCAATATAGTCGTCAAGTCCTGCTTTTACGCAATGCGTACAGGGACTCATAAAAGTGTTGAAAGGCTTCTACTATTGCTTCTGGCCTTATGACCACACCACCTTCTGCCGTCCTCACCGCCGTTATCTCCCTGTAGCCCCTCTCATGTTTCACCATTGCTGCCAGAGGTCTGCCCCGCGTACCCTCCTCGCCATACCTACGGGTCATTACCGGACAGGTAAGGCATTTAACCTCTGGTTCCACAAGGTCATTGAAGCGGTCCAACATTTCCCTTAAACTAGCCAGTGACCCCGGGTCCGCACCCCCATCTACAACCCCCTCCCACCTCTTAACCTCGAGCTTGGTGTAATTTAGCTGTTTACATGCTTGTTTTAACACGCCCGATTTCAGGGAGAGACACCCGCCCCTCAGCACCACCTTGAACACTTCCCATATAGTGCTCATCTCAGACGCCATGCCCACATTCTCACAAAAGTAGTCTTTGACCAGGGCATGGACTTCACTCCTGAACACTATATCTGACATTGCTGCCAATTGAAACTTCCAGGAAGGACGAGATATATTCTGATCCACAGACAGGGTCCACAGGACTGGGGAGTGGTCAGAGAGGTATCTCGGAAGCAACACACAGTCAACTGTTTGATGTACGAGGTGAGGACCAGCAAGGATGTAGTCTAATCGGGATGAAGTGCTGTGCACTGTGGAGTGGTGTGAAAACTCCTGCTCTTCCAGCCTCAACAACCTCCACACAGCACCCCGGCTCTAATTCACTCATGCCGGCCAACACCGCCTCAGCCTCTCTGGAGCGGCGCCTCACCTCCCTGGGCTGATCTATCTCTCCTGGGGTCTTGTGTAACATTAAGATCCCCAGCCCATACAATATTAGTGTGTAAGTATTTGTGTCATCTGCTCACTCTCAAAGAACCCAGGGTTGTCCACGTTGGGACCATATATATTGATAAAAGTAATCAACGTGCTACCCCAGCATCCAGAGAAAATGACAAACATCCCTTGTGGATCAATCACTATGTGTTTCGTGAGGAACCCCATCGATTTGTGCACCGGTGTCATTACCCCAGCTGAGTACGCTGGGTAGGAGGTGTAGTATTTACAATCTCCCCAGTTCTTAGCGACCCGCTCGTTTCCCCTCCTACCAGGTGGGTCTCCTGTAGCAATATTACTTTGGCCCCATGCCGTTCACAGTATTGTACCACCTTACAGCTTTGCGAGGATTGTTAAGTCCCTGCACGTTCCAGCTATCACTTTACATGCTGTAGCTGGGATGTGGATTATAAATTAAATCACTTCCAGCCCACCCACTCGCCTATGCTATACACCGACTATTGGCCAGTCCTATGAGACGTGAAACCTTTTGAAACAACTTAAAGCAACTTCCCCAATAACTACTTTCCCCTCCCCACTCCCCTCTCTTCCCAACTGTCCCGGCCTTGCCCACCCCCACCCACACTGCCCTCCCCCAACTTGCAGTGACTGGAACACTCCACCCAACATCCCCAACAACCACATTATCGTGGGCCACAACCCTGGGGCACCGGACACCGCCAACCAAGTGACCGCCATCGCTTCCGACCTCGAGTGGAGACCTAGAAACTGTTCCTTACTGTGCAACTGGACCTATTCATTACATTCTCAGCAATCTTGTTCCAGTCCCACCAGGGATACCCTGTAGACAACAATGGTCAAACCTTATACCATTTGGTGCCAGCTCTTGATTCATGCTTGTGGGGCCCAACTGGTCACTCCGGTAGGGATTCAAGATAGTCATGTACTGCCCCGGGGTCAGTGAAGAAGTGAGTTTGGACTTCATGTTGAACACAGAGCTTGGACGGATATAGTATGGAGTACTTCCCCCAGTCCCTGAGCGCGAAGGAAAGGCGGACCTTTTGGACTGACAGGGTGAAATCTGGGTAGAATGACACTGTGGTATTTTCATAGGTGAGGTTGTTAGGCAGAATCATATGCAGTAACCTTTGGGAACACCAAACACAATTAAGACTACAAGTGACAGTACAGCAGTTACTATGGTTCAAACAAATACTGACTCAAGGTTTCTGAGTAAAAGAATATACATTTATTTACACATCAGTTGTAAAACAATTCACCAAGTAAAGCAGTAGAAAAATCACACTGTTAATACACTACACCACACCCAATAGATTCTGGTCAAGTTAAGCTCAAAATGAAGTGTGAGCAAAATGGCATTCCAGTAATTTAAGAGGGGGGGGGGGACAAGGTTAGACAAAAGTTGAGCAGCACCAACAAGTAAGTAAGCAGGGCAATCTAGAAAAAGTAACTACAGTGAGGAAATCGAATCAAGAGGCCTGTGCCAAAGTCAATGGACCAGAGACTTTGCAGAGGGTCACACAGTTCAGGGTAGTTCGCGGTTAAGTCTTTGCCAAGAGTTCAGAACGAAGTTGGTCGGTCGAAAAGTTACTTTAAAGAATGGAGAAGGACAAGCCCTCGGATTTGCGACAGAGTGCAAACACTTTCACCGCGGGCGTACGGAACGAACAACCGGGTTTGAACAGTACCTTAAAGGCATGGTCTAGTAAAAAATGTTATTTAAAAAATAGATAGGCAACATAAAAAAAAATACTAGCATTCTCTTTTTTAAAACTTCCTATGTAAAATTTCGAGCTATTCAAGCTCAAAATTCCCAAAATTCCCAAAAGCAAGAGAATGCTAGTATTTTTTTTTTATGTTGCCTATCTATTTTTTAAATAACATTTTTTACTAGACCATGCCTTTAAATGAGAAAGAAGGCTGTAGCTGAGGCCGACGTTCCTGGCAGGTCCTGCAGGCTCCCGGTTACTGAAGTGACTGTCGGACTGACACGAAGTAGGAAGACTGGAGGGTCCTGCACTGCCCACGTAAGAAACCGGCAGCAGAGCAAAGCAACAAATAAAAGGTGCGCTCCTTAAAACCCAAGCAGGGTTAGGTCCTTCTGGCTATCCGGTTCACTGTAGCTGTGCACAGCAAATTCGACCAGAGGAGGGAGGCCTGACTTGCAGTTTGGCGAACTGGTTGGTCCCACCAGCTCAAGGGGAGAAGATTCCTTGCAGATCTTCCCTGTCGTTGATGTTTGAAGATTCGTACCCGCAGCTTCACCGGGAGGTTCAGTCGTGGTAGAGGTCCTCTTCTTTCAGCTTCTCTTCAGTTCTCTTGATCCAGTGGCGACTCTGCCTTCTCAGTCCCAGAGACCTGCTTTTTATGCAGTTCTCCCCCATTCACACAGCCTGGCTGTCAATCACCCAGCAGGGTGGCTGTCCTGGCGGGACAGTCACCACAGCCAATCATACCAGAGTGCGACATTGGTCTCCAAGCAGACCCTGTGCAGGGAGTCTCAAACCCCTCAGACATTCAGGCGCATAAGCAGGGCTTCTGTGCAGAAGCCTGCCAAAGGACGGCGAACAAAGGAACCAAACCTGGTTTGGTGCGCAGAGTAAAACACAAGAAAGACCTTTACAAAAAGAAATGGTGAATAAACCCAGCCGGAACTGAAATAAAATAAACGCGGCCCAGCGGGTTTAAGTTCGAGGCTACTAACTTAGCCTAAAACAGTACCAAGGCTATTTAAATAGACTGTGGTAGGAAAAATAGGGTAGATACCACTGCCACCAGCCAAATCTTAAAGAAAGGGGAATGAAATAATGTTCCATGAGAAACAGACAAAAAGGGATAACTATTAACCCTTTCCAGGACTCTATGTAAGATAGTTTGTACTGGGTCTGTGAAGTTAAAAAGACTAATAAAGTCAATGGCAACTTTACATGTTCTGGGAGACAGTAGTCAGTCCCAGAAAATGGAGTTTTAAGTGGGAAGTCTGAAAAGGACATCCCTGTGTCACTGCACTAAAAGTGCTGTGTGACACACAGTAAATCCAGCAAAGCTGCTGAGGGACTCAGTAGGTAAGGGAAATTAGCCATTCTGGAGAATTCTCCCCAACACTCGCCCCCCCCCCAGACTAAGGGACAGGAGGATCTAATCCCCACCAGGATAGATCTCCTGTTGCAAGTCAGTTAAATGGCCTGCTGAGTATACCAGCAACCTTTTGTAACCCTTGCTAGGAAATTATTTACCAATGGTTTTCATTTGTAGACTATATGACCTACAAACCTGTTGTGGTACATCTCTCTTTTTTAATGTATAGGGGATCTGTTCTAACAGTCCCTCAGAAGTTGTGACAACCTCTGAACCTACAATAGGCTTTTTCAAGGGGTCCTTAGAAAGTAATCCCTTAGATCTAGGGAGGCCTCCATGGTTCCTCACCACCTCTCTCACAAGAGTAGGTTGGGTCTCCGGTATCTTGGTTGGAGGGGCTGTGGTCAAGCAAGGTTCATGCTGCCACTTCCTCTGAGATCTGACCTTACCTATTTTAGAAGTGTCCCTCCTAATACTAGGATTAACATGAGAGTCTTCAGTAGAAGCTCCAATAGTCCTAAGGTGTTTAGCCTTAGACCTATTATTCCTGGTTTTCCACCAGCTTTGAGAATTACCAGTTCTCACAGGCCTAGAGAGGGGTCCAATTTGTCTATCCACCTCTTCCTCAGAAGCAGGGGGAGTCAAAGACTTTACAATTGGAGGGGCAATGATGGAGCTTGGTTGGGGCTCCCATTTCCCTACTATACTAGCCTCAGATTTGCCTGGGTTAGAGGTCAATTTACTAACACCAGGGCTTGTAGTGGGGTTTTCTGTAGAGGTTCCCACAGGCTCAGAGTGGTCTCTTAAGGTTGCCTCTCTATCCTATTTATTTATTTATTCTTTAATATGATTGTTAAGATGGATTTCTGAACTCTGTCCTGGAGGGGCAGAGGTTCAGAAGGCCAGCCTAGTTTCTTGGAACAGGGTAACCTCTAGACAAGCCAGACCAATCAGGGTAGCAATGGCCGCGGTCAAGACTAGGTCTCAAGAGGGGTGAGGGTGACTGAAAGCCCGCAATGAGCACACAAAGCAAGGACGCTTACAAATTACTCCAGACAGGTGTTATATTAAAAATATAGACACATTTATTACAAGGCCTTTATAACATCGACCATAGTAAAGAATCACGATAAAACTCAAGTAAACCAACACATCACAATCAATACAATATATACACAAGACCAAGGGGTCTAAAGAGTTAGAAGCACGAAATATGCAGACCACCTAGATGGGGAGGAAAACAGGCAGTGCAAGTAATCGTTGGACCCAGTTCGACATCAGAGGCCACCTAACTAGAAGGAAGTCCGAGCCCTACGAAGAGTGGAGCCTTATGCTCAAAAGAACCTGCACACGCGGGTGCCAACGGGCAAAAGGAGAGTCTCTTCGGGGAGATCAGGCAGTTCAGAGAGGTGAACAAAACGATGATGAACAGTTCCCCGCTACTCCAGCGCGGCCTCCACTTGTGGGCAGAAGCAGGGCGCGAGAGGGGAAAAGGGTTGCTGTTTACGACAGCGGTGTAGAGCCACAGGCTCCTGCGGGAGGGCGACCGGTTAGGGTATTGACTACACACCGGTCCCCGATACAGGCAGACCCAGGCTTCTCCGGTTCCGTTTCGGTACTGGCAGGTTCAGATGCGATCAGCAGGATGTCTCAATGCCGTGTAGATTCCGCGACAGCAGGAGTCAGGGTCGAGGGTGTCCCACATGCAGCAAACACACACAGGTTTGTTACCACAGCAGGGCAACTCGGCAACCGCTGGTATTCCGGTCCCAAAGCACACGTCTCACTTCAGACCTGGGAATGCCAAGTGTACGAATCGTGTGAGAGTGCCGAGGACACGGGATTAGCAGTAAGCCAGACGGCGGTGACAGAGCAAGGTTCCTGTGTAGGCTGGTCAGACCACTGGATGGCCCAGGGACGCTTCCGAAGGCTTACGTACAGGATTTGGTGAAGATGCCGAGAATAGTTGTTCCCACTATTCTAAAGCGTTGAAGCGCCAGTACAGGCCTTCTCGTTCTATCAGAGGCAGAGGGGTCTCACAGGATGACAGCAGTGCAGGGTGTCAAACCTTCAGCGTGTCACCAGCGATTCCTCAACTCAGCTTCTTAGTTGCAGGATACTTGGCTCCTTTATCCTTTGTTCGTGAGAACTCAGGAGATCGACATGGTAGTGGTGTTTCCAGCCGCCTCTTATCCAGAGTTCCCTTTGCGCCAAAACAGAGAGGACCCAATGGGAGATCTGCTCACAAAACACTCACACCATACGTGGACCTATCACGGACCACAGTGGTCCCAGGCATTCAAGACACTCTAGACTCTCTGGCACCCAGGATGTGTATTGGGAACAGACATCCCAGCCCACATCCTGGAGGCACACACAAGGCATGCAGAAGCCCGCGAAAGCGTTGTGTTTCGCCGGAAAGTGCATGACCAAATAAGGACTGCCCCGGGTCGGCTCGACCTGGGGGAAGGTGAAGGGGCAAGACGGTCAGCGGACAGGACAAAGAACCTCGTGGCATGGCCATTTTGGAGACCAGGCCACCCATTTGGGCCAAACGCGGGAAGCGTGGTTAACATGGCAAAAAGGGTTTCAAAACACAAAGAAACGATAGCTGCCACCAGTCCTGTCCGTGACACACTTGCACATTTCATGATAAGTCCAGCGAGAGTTTCTAGGGCCATTGGCATGACCAGAGACCCAAAAGCGCGGTAATGTAAGTTACGGTGCACTCTTGTTTCATGTTGCTCAAAAGCTGCAACATGAGGAAAGGACTAAAGGAAACGAGTCTCCCGGTACTGACTGTTTTAATGGCATGTCAGTTTCCCCGTAAGAATGGAGCGAAAGCCCAGAGGAGTGTGGCGGAAGGCTGCGCTTCTCTGGCAAAGTCTAGATCAGGGTGTAAAACAACAGCAAAAAAGTTTGGGGGTTGCCACATTGAAGAAAAATTACCTACAATTATGAAATCTTTCCTAACAGTGATTTAGTTTAAGAAACTCAAACTTTACACATATCATACAAATAAACAAGTATACAGAAAAAAGAAAATACAATAATAAAATATACATAAAACATTAACCATTAAAAGATAAAATAAAATAAAATAAATAAATAAAATGAACCTAAAGCATACAATAGTACCTTCTCAAGATCTCTTGCGTCTTTATCTCTTGATGTAAGGATCATTAATCCCGTTATGTACTACATGCTATACATTCATTTTTAAACTTTCCTCCCAAGATTCGTAAAATAGTTACGGGTTTCGACTATAATATAGTTGCTCCCAGAGCAAGGTCTCATCAGTTTAGCGTGGCAACTTTCATGTTTCTCATATCATGGGGCCCAACCTGGATTCAATTTTTAACCATATATTGTAAAGAGCAATAAGCAAACGCATATTCCAGGTATTCGTACAATATAGCCAAAAGGACAATTCTCTTAATGGTTTCTGAATTGTGTACATATTTACTAATTTACAACTGGATTGTATCGGTCATTGTTTGGCATTCAGTTAATAAATGTTTAGCAGTCTCCAGTGTTTCAGCTAAATTGCAAAGGCGACAGACTCGCTCTTTAGTGGGAATGTCTTCTCTGTTCCCCAAGATCATCCTAGTTGGTAATTGTTCCATTCTGAGTAGGATGATAAAGCGTCTGAGCCTTTTAGCAGGGCAAAGGTTCAAATACGCCTGTGGCTTCATAAAGGTGTATTGCCTATATTTGACAAACTGGTAGCTCTTTAGCATACTTGCATGAGCAAAGTTCTCTAACCAGTCCCATAAATCAACACGTTTCCCAAGCGCATTTTGAACTTCCTTCGAGTATCTAACTCCTCTATGAGTCCAGCCTATGTCTGCTAGGTACTTTGTCATCGATTCATATAATGAGCAGGTGGTATGTTTTTGACCAATTCCTGATGGACCACAACCAATAGCGGGTTGGTACTTCCGCTGATCATCCTCAGAAAGAACCCAGCCCTCTTTTTTAGTACTGTCGCTTTTAGGGATGGAAGTCCTAGTTCTAGCCTTTTAGGGCCATCGGGACCCCTGGGGATAACCCCAGAATCCGGCACCAAAATGTCCCTTCAATCACCTGAAGCCAAGCTAGGTCAAAAAAAAGAGGGGCCTCAAGGCCATATGTAATCATTGGGATAAGCACTTGGATATAGAGGTGCCGTGTCCCCCAAAGTGTAAAACCACCCTGCTTGCTCGTAAAACTGGAAATCAGAGCAGTGACTTGCGCTGCTCTAATTATGAGTGCTTGTCTGCATGTGCAATAGTCACCGTTGGGCTCAGTCTCAACTCCCAGATAGCGATAAGAAGGCGCATATGGTATATTTATTTTACCCACCATCAGGTTAACACAGGAAACTCTTTTACCCGGTAATCTCAGCACTTTGGTCTTATTTAAATTAATGGTCAAGCAGTTTGTGCTAGCATATTCCCATAGAGCGGTCGCTGATCGTTGGAGTCCACTTATGGTGTTATCCAATATTACCAGATCGTCAGCATATGCTAGCACAGCGCAGGGGGTCTCACTGATTTTAGGTGGACAGTTATGAACTTCTGCTATTGCTGCTGGTATGTCATACACGTATAAGTTATAAATAAGTGCTGCTGTGACACAACCCTGCTTTACCCCCTATTTTGTAGCACCATTTCAGTCATGTTACCTTCCTGATATAATTTAAGTCTGACTGTAGTGTTCTGGTGCAAAAGTCTGAGGTAATACAGGAAACCCCCAGGGCAACCCATGGCTTCTAGTTTTGACCACAATCCGTCTCTCGGGAGAGAATCAAACGCAGCCTTAAAATCGACATAAAGAGCATAAAGCGGAGGCTGTCCCCTACTAATCGATCTAGTGGGTAAAATATCCATCACCATGAGATTGTGAGTGGTAGAGTAATCCCGCCGGAACCCACTCTGGAATTTACATAGAATGTTGGCATTGTCCACCCATTTCTGTATTTCACTTAACAATAGTGAGGCAAACAGCTTTCCTGTTGTGTCTAACAAAGACAAAAGTCTAGAATTGTTAGGATCTAATCAATTCCCCTTTTTAAAAATAGGGATAATGATTGCTGTTTGCCAAGAATAGGGTATCCTTCCCTGAGTTAAGATCTTCTCAAACTGTACGGTGAGTAAACTGGCCCGAAATTCTGGGTAGTTCTTAATTACAACATTAGCCAACACATTTGGTCCCGGGGCTCTTGAGGACTTTAGTTCTTTTAATTTATTCAAGATTGGCACATAAGAAACATCAAAGGGAGGACGTGTCTGCGCTTTTCTCAATGGCAAGCTCTCAGCTACATCGTCCCCTGAATTTCGTCCTTCAAGAAATGTTACCCAATCCGCCCGGCTGATAGGATTAACTAGTTGACCTTTAACATTGCCCCTTGCCTCACTCAGGAGTGACCAAATACTGCGCCCATTTTTAAAGCAGATAATCTGCACTACCCTTTGGTATGCGCAATTCTTTCAGCCTTTTTTATGTTCTTTATGGTAGATCTATATCTGTTTTTTACTTTCCTCACCCTATCACAGTACTGTGACACTGGCAAGTTCTTGACCTTGATTCTGCGGAGTTCAGTTCTGAGACCCCCCTTGGCATCTCTTATCTCTTTGTTGAAGGGCAGCATATTTCCTTCTGTTCTTACCATAAATCCCATATTAACAACTGCAGGTTTACCAGAAAATGCAAAAATCCACTCTTCGATTGCATTAATGGACATGGCGTTGAAATCAGGGGAACTAGAAGTGTCCTTGGTATCTAAGGCCTCAATTGCTGACCTTATATTCTTATCTGACCAGCTAATTCTAGTCCCTGCATTATTAACATTTATTCTACCAATATTTGTTTGTGCAGGGACTCCCCTAGAAATGTTGAGGGGACATCGAAGTATTGCATGGTCGCTCAAATTATTGAAAATCACTTCCATGTCCATGACTTGTAGCTGCATTATAGGACGCATAAATATATAATCTAAGGTACTAGGAACTGCCCCCTTGGTCAATGTATGTTTCCCAGGACAGTCACTAATGGTACGGCCATTAATCATCTCTAGTTCCCAGGATTCAAACAGTTGGATCCATCCTAAGCCCTCCACCTCCCTTTTCCCATGGGTCATTACACATTTCTCATTTAGCTTAGGGTTCTGTGAAGTTCCTCCCTCACCTGTCATATGACAATTGAAGTCCCCCATTACAACTACCGCAGAGTTGCCTGATTTGATCATCCAAGATGTCAATAAGTCATGGAGTGCATCTTGTATTAGTTCCCTTACTACTGCTCCAGGAGGATTATAAAGATTTACAAGGAGGAATCTTTCGGGACTACATTCCTCCCCACACTCCACCTCCACTGCAATAAGATTGTCCTCTTGATTACAGTTTACCCTTCTGGAGACCAATGTTTTGGCCACCCCCATAAGTAATCCCCCAAATGGACGACCTCTTTCACCCCTTTTTGCATATGCTTGGTACACAACAAAACCATCTAATATCAAAGAGTCCATTGCCCAAGTCTCTTGTAAACAAATGCAACTGTGTTTTGCTAAGAAATCAACAGAGCCCTCTGATCCCAACAAGTGGGCAACACCTCTGCAATTCCATGTAAGAAATGTAAAAGTTCTCTGATTAGCTATAACCCCCGGAAGAGATTCCATCAACCATTTTAGCACTTGTTGCACTTCAGCAAGTTCCAAATTCTTTCCTTCGGTCGGTTTAAGACATACTGATTCCAAGGCTTGAATTGCCATATCATCTTGTAAAGAGCTAGGATCAATCTAATTTAAGTCCACATCAATGTCAACGTCTACTGCCCTCAATTCATCTTTATACTTTCTGGTCATCCGTGCTGTGGATAAGAAAGTACAATGTAGAGCAGAGACATTGGGATTGGGGCCTTCCAGCGGCTCAACGAATAAAAAGTCATCAGATTTCAAGACTCGAAGTTGCGGTACACAGTTGAGTCTAATTAATAGTTTGGATCGCGCTAGCCAACTATTTTTGCAACTCTGGTATAGGTTCTTGATCAGGCAAATGTGATTGTCAGAAAGATCCTTACAATCTTTTCCCAACTTGGGCGATATAGGAACCAGGATATCTCCTTCACCCATAGTTCTTACTGATGTCTCAGGGGTCAATGTTGACCTTACATCTTCCCCCTGATCCTCTATCTCCAATAATTCCTCATCTTCAACCAGATCTTTCATCTTCTCTTGGTCCGTTAATAGCCAGCTAGTTAGGCGGCCCTTAGCTGTAGAGGCCTTTTCCTTCGCTCTAGTTGCTATTTTCTTTGTTTTTTTAGAGCGTGTATCAAACGTTGTCAAAGCTCCCACTGGGGAGGGAAGAGCACTTAGTTTTTTACTTTTGAATGCCTTCCTCACCAATCTACACTAATCTGTGAGAAGAATACTTGAGGACTTTGTTCTCGGTCTGAGTTAATCTCATTACCTTGTTGATCATCACTTCCTTCCACACTATGGATAGCTTCAGAGGGGTTTACTTCGGCCTTCTCAATACCTTGCTGATCTTCACTTCCTTCCACAATGTGAATAGCTTCGGAGAGATTAACTTCCGCCTCCTCACGTTCTAGATCCTTCGGTTCCTGCGCCATGGTAAGGGTGTTAGTGTTTGCCAAGATACGTCCAGACATTTGCAATAAGATCTTAAGTGCAAATTGTAACAAAGCAACAGAGGACTATAGCTCAGCAATCTTGTTTGCCCCAGGGTACAGACAGTCAGGCTCTTCTGCCTCTTTATCAGGTAAATCCTCCATGGAACACATTACTAGGTTATGGGAGGCCGACAGTCGTCCATAGCTCTCAATAGGGTTAAGTAGACCAGACGGGATACTCATATTACTTTCATCTTGCGGTAAAGTACCGCTTACCACCATCAATGGTATTTGGGATGACATCCCTCTCTGTATATTTAAACACAGCTCCAATAGGGAGTTATTATCAATATCATCGAAATTAGTTGAATTCATTAGAGTACTGCTTCTGGGACTACTGTTTCCTCAATTGTTGTTGAATTAATTCAGGGAGTGGGTTCACAGGAAAAAACCCAGTAATTACACCTTGATCAGCCGGAATGGAGTTCTTAGCTTTCCTCTTGGATTTAGATGTGTTCTCCTTCGCTTGCATCTCCACGTTCTCCTTGCTACATTGTGTCTTTATTTTCCGCAAGTTGTATTTAGATTGTGTGGCCCTTTTCCCCTGCAGCATTTCAGTATAAACAGTAGATGCCGTATCCAACTAATGATCTTCTATTCTTTAGTATAATACTTTCCATCTGTTATTATGGTGACTAGCTCAGCAGCTACTAAGAAGCAAGGCTAATACTCTGCTTTATTGCAGGATCGCAAAGAATACCCCACGGTCTCCTGCAGGTTGCCTACTAGTCTTGCTCAGCGCACAGATTACAATTTAGTAGTACGGCAGCAGCAGTTAGTCTTAAGTGGATTTCACCTGCCTGTCCAGGTTCAAAGGCTAAGAGTCTGCAATCTCCTGTTCACGTTGCTTGTGATCTTGGTTACAGACCGATTTGCAGCAGCCACCGCTCTACTCCAATATAGGATGAGCGGTTAAATGGAACCCAATGCTGCACCCTTGCAATCTCCAAGAGTCACCCCCAAAGTTCTCCTGCTCCCAATCTCCAGTCAGAGGTAGTGGTCAAATGGCTTATCTCGGCTGGGACCAGCTCCACAAGGAGGAAACAGCTGTAGTTAGGCCATCAATCAATGGGGGGGGGAGTCAAAATAGCCAGGCGAGGTAAACAGGCACAGCAAGGTGAGTTGTAGCTGATAATACTAGTAGTATTACATCAATGTGCGTGCGTTCTCGCTACGTATGTCAATCAAGCCACCAACCGCAGTTCGTGGTAGGCTTAATGTGGCGGGCACTAGGCATGAAGCACGGGAGACCAGATAGTCCTCACAACCTTGCCCATTGCTTTCAACTCGGCTCTATGCCTCCTGGACTACGCGGCACATGCTCACCATCCGTTTATTTATGGGGCTCGGCATTCGGCGCTAAGAACTCTCCAGCGTACCTCTGTTGGCTAAATCCGTCTTGCTATCCGCTCCGGGTCTGCGCACAGCCCGCACTGCCCAAGGGCAAGCCTTCCCTACATACCTCAGCAGGACGGCTCCAAGTAGCTTACCGCTCTGGGTCTCCGCACAGCCCACAGCCCACACAGCTCGCACTGTACGGCCCAGGACACGTCTTCCTCACGCAGCAAGATAAGTGAGCCGGAACTGTTGGAGGAAAGGACCTCACAACGTGACCAACTTAAACCCGCAGCAGAGATTTCCGAATCAAGCCGCACCTCACAACTCGTAATTCGTGACTCAACACAGAGGCCGCTTCCGATTCGTTTCCACAGAATTAAGAAAGGTGGTTATTCTAGCCAATTTGGTTTCGTTCTGTTTTCTCTCACTGGAAGGCCTGAGGGTACTGGATACCACTCCTAGAGCTTTTAAATCATTCCCCAACAGGACTCTCCCAGGCACCTCATTCTGGACACTGACAGGGATCCTCACTGTCATATTATTACACTGAATGAGAGCTGGCAGAATTGGAACCAACTGGACAGGGCCTCCAGAGAATTTAGTGGGACCTTTGGGTGCCTTAGCAACATCCTCAGGCTTGAAAAAGCTTTCATCCACTACTGTTCTACTGGCCCCAGTGTCTCTCCTGGCAGGAGTATCCTTGCCATTTACAAGAACACTGTCCATATAATACTCTCTAGAGTTTTCTGGAATGGAGTTGTAGTACACATCCATATTCTGTTTCTTACCCAGACCCATGGACTCTAAGGATACAGTTGCCTGAAGACCCAAGGGTGCTTCAGCAAATAGTTGAAAGTGGGCACTCGCCATTTGTACTTCTTCCTCTGGGGAGAAGGCTAAGGAGGCAATGCTGATCCCTGCAGGTTTACCCTTGCATCTGGGATCTCCTTTGACATGGTCAGTTGACCCACAAACATAGCATTTACCAAATGCTCTCTGGAATGGGGGCTTCTGCTGACCTCCCTCTGGTTGGGCACCAGAGGATTGACTAGCCCTATTTGGTTTCCCATGTGGTTTACCCTGGTTATGTTTGGGGGCCTCTTCTAGATTGGAGGTATTAGGATTCTACTTGTTATCTTTCTTTGGCAGCAGCCTTAGCTACCTTCTTTGGATCTATCTCCTTAGAATCAGCCAACTGCTGTTTGAGCTCAGGAGAGCAGGCATCATAAATTGACTCCAACATAACAAGATTTCTCATACCTTCATAAGTGTTTACTCTGAAAAACGTAGATGGTTGGGTTAAGGGTTACAAACATTCACATACCCAGGTAGCCCAAGGGGTACCATCATGCTTTTGGAGGGTCCTAAACCTCTTAAGGTACTGGGAAGGGGTCTTCCCAAATCTAGCAATTAAAGCTAGCTTCACACACTCATAATCCATCCTATCCACCTCCCCCAACTCCATCACAACATCAGATGCAACAGTGGGTAGCCTAGAGAAGAGCCAAGGAAGCAACTGATTCCCTGTAATGTCTTGAATCCCATGGTTATATTCAAACATTGCCAACCAATCCAAAATCTCAAGCTTCGCTTCATACATACCAACAATTTATTTAGGCATACAGGGTCTCTTAGGACTGGAAGACCTAGAAGACTCTGGGAGAGAAGCATTTTCCAAAGACAACTTTTTCATTTCTAAGGCATGATTCAGCTCCAATTCTCTGAGCTTCAGTTCTTGATGCTTTTGTTCAGTTTGAGCATTTAAACGTTTAAATTCCAATTCAAGCCTCATCTTTTCTGAAGCAATGAATTCAGGACTGAGTGTAGGACCTGGTGGGGTCCCAGTGGACAAAGGTTGAGGTTGTTCAGCAGGTAAAGGAGCAGTGAGGCATACATTGTGAGACAGAGCTGCCTCATATAACTCATCAATAACAGGCACATTATCATCCTCATAATTTTCCCCATTTGCTGAGGAGTTAGGTATTTCAGACCCACCCTCCAGACTTTGTTTCTCTAACAGCCTTTCAATCAACTCTGACTTGTTGCCTTTCACAGAGAGGTTCCTATCTCTAAACAGATTTTTCAGATAATCAACAGTATAACTAAGGAGGGTCTCCTGACTGTAGCTTTCCATATCAGACATGATTAATATTGCTTTTTAGTGATGTTTAGTCTTGTGGTTAGTTGATCCAAGGTAATAGCAGCACTCTAAGTGTAATTACTATACTTGATCCTCCCCGCTGTACACCAGTGTTAGGCAGAATCATATGCAGTACCCTTTGGGAACACCACACATACTTAAGACTACAAGTGACAGTACAAATTCACCTTTGGTACAAGCCTGTACTAAACAGTAAAGTGTTAGCGATGGCTGAGCAGCCAGACTTATCTCAAGAGTAAAGTGAGTAGTACCAATAGTTACAGAAAGGACAGCAGTTACAGAAGCCCGCCAAAGGACGGCGAACAAAGGAACCAAACCTGGTTTGGTGCGCAGAGTAAAACATGAGAAAGAGCGTTACAAATAGAAATGGCAAATAAAACCAGCCGGAACCGAAATAAAATAAACGGGGTTTAAGTTTGAGGCTACTAACTTAGCCTAAAACAGAACCAAGGCTATTTAAATAGACCTCTGTAGGAAAAATAGGGTAGATACCACAGCCACCAGCCAAATCTTAAAGAAAGGGGAACGAAATAATGTTCCATGAGAAACAGACAAAAAGGGATAACTATTAACCCTTTCCAGGACTCTATGTAAGATAGTTTGTACTGGTTCTGTGAAGTTAAAAAGACTAATACAGTCAATGGCAACTTTACATGTTCTGGGAGACAGTGGTCAGTCCCAGAAAATGGAGTTTAAAGCGGGAAGTCTGAAAAGGACAACCCTGTGTCATTGCACTAAAGGTGCTGTGTGACACACAGTAAACAGATGATGCCTATGGAGTAGGTGAGGTTCCACAGTCTATGAACACAAAAATGTTAAACACACACAGCAAAACACATGTAAGAGTGGCAAAAAAGGCTCAAACTCTTACCAGGTGAAGAAAATAAATCCTTGAAATCCAGCAAATCTGCAGAGGGACTCAGAAGGTAAGGGAAATTAGCCATTCTGGAGAATTCTCCCTAACAGAGGTCGCCCAGTTCGCTCGCTCTGCGGAGTATGGCGTCCCGGTCACGATAGTTTAAGACTTGTACAATTATCAGGCGGGGTTTTGGCCCGGTATCGGGGTGACCTGTGACACCCTGTGCGCTCTCTCCACTAGGAATAGGGAGGACAGCAGGGGATCCCGCAGCACCTCCTTTATAACGTTCTCCATGAAGACCTCCATGTTCTGTTGCAAGGTCGACTCTGGAACCCCCACCACCCAGATGTTATTTCTTCTCGACCTCTCCTCCAGATCTTCGTTCTTGTCTTTGTCTTCACCTCCCTCTGTAGCTCCCGTATCGCTTGTGTTGCCTCACTGCTGGTGTCCTCCAGTGCGCTCCCCCTAAATTCAACCTCAGAGGTTCTTCCACTCTCCTTATCAATACGCTCCTGCATCCTGTCGACTTTAGACGCCATCCCATCCAGCTTTGTATTGATAGATGCAAATCCCGATCTCATCTCTGCCAGTAATTGGCCCAGTTCTGACATTGGAGTATCCGCACTCGTCCCTGCAGTCGCCTTCCCTTGTGTCAATGGGGGTGTCTGGCCCGACGATTCTCGAGATGCCAACGTCCGGTTCTTCTCCCTTTACAGCCCTTCCATCTGAGTGAATGGCAAACGGGACTGACGTTTATTGCCCATGGCCATGTAGCTTGCTCTGGGGCTCACTGCTGTGTCCCCTCTACTCAGGTGTCCCGCTGCTAGCAGTGCACTCAGGGCAAGCCCTATTCCTGCTCTTAGAGTCCGTCTGGAGTCCACTCCCGGGTGTTATCATGGCAAAGTATGTCCGTTGCCTCTGAGCCTGCGCTCGAGCTGGTTAAAAGCAGGTTACTGGCATGTATACCCCGTCAGGCTGTATCGCAAGGCGTTATCAAATACCCCTGAGACTAGTGTATATCGAGCAGCCCGCCACAGGTTCCTTTTCCGCTCTCCAGCAGCCGTAGCCTGTAGTCACTTTGTATACCTCACCCTCAGGACACCTGAGCCTCTCATCTAGCCCCACTGGGAGTGGTCCGCTGCCCCCCGGCAGGTAGCTTAGGCCTCCTAGTAGAAGACTAGTCTGCCCTGGTGAACAGTTAGCCAACTTCAGTGCTTTCCTGTCTGATCCGCTATGCCTGCTTCATTTCTGGTTGGCAGCAGTTCCAATCATCAGCTCCCGGTTCCAAATTCACGCTCCAGCACATGTACTGCCCCCACTAGTGAACAGGGGTCCGTATTCTAAATTTCCCGGTTGGTGCTGGGGTTGCCGTGGGGACCGGGGCCTCAAATGTGGCAGCCCGGATCAAATTTGTATGTCCTACCACCAATCATCCGTGAAAGTCGCCACTCCACATGCGGGACCCGTGCGGTATGCGATGATGTCCCCGGGCGTGGCTTCGTCCAACTCGTGTCCTGGGGGCTACCAAACATCACACAGGGGCCAGGGGCACCAAACTCTGCACATCACTGTTCCCAAAGGGCCTCGGGGGAAGCACACGGGGGCCACCCGCTCAGTCCGCTCCTCCTCCACCTGCACCACACGCTGGACCACTGCACGGGAGGGCCTCAGGGGAACTTATATCCCCGCCTTCTTCCCTGTTCCCGTCCCGCTTCAGATTCGCTGGACAGATGTGCCTTTCAGATTGCACCTTTGCACTGCCATCCACCGAAGGGTGGTCAGTCATAATGTAGAATGCAATAATGTCGAAAGTCAAAATGTCAAACATGTTTTAGAAAACAATAATGTCGGACACCAATAATGTCGAATATTTTCTACATTTTTTCGAATTTTTCAGAAAAAAAAAAATATATAATTAAAATGTGTTGAGTATGAGGGGTGAGAGGGTGGTGGGGGGGTGGGGTGGGGTGGCCGGGGGGTGTTGGGTGAGGGGGGTCAGGGGGGACCCCCCTAGTAAATGATACTCTTCATGTTTAAGTATTTATTGATAGTGCTAATTGACATTTTTTTTAGACATTTTTTTTTCTAAAAATTGACTCTTCATTATATGTATAGGTTTTTGACATTATTGTTTTCGACGTTTTTTTTCGACATTTTTGTAAGTCGACATTTATTTTCTCGACATTATAATTATAAACCCCACCGAAGCACCTCCGTTCCATGGGGCTGCCTGGATCTTCGCCCCCAGGGCTCCACAACGCCACTACTGCCCCCCAGCATGGCACGAACTGCACATTGGCGCCACTCAGGTCTCGGCACTTGGGGGTTGGGTAACTTGCCGGCCAAAGCTCGAGGCCGGCATCAGAGCACACACTGCAGGCCGCCTGTGCACGTCACGCCCCTTCCTCAGTGCGGGCCCTCCACGCACCTCCAGTCCCCAGAGTCGGGGCAGCAGGGTGGGGATCCTGCCATTGGTGTTTCCACAGTTTATGGGCTAACAGAGACCCTGACGGGCAGCGTTTCGGTCTCCCCTCTCCACAGGTCGCTCACAAGCTCAGAGACGCAGCCCCCCCAGGAAGAAATCTTTAAGGCCTTGCAGAACAAGGAGGAGAAAAGTAAACGACCATACATATCTTTAGATATAGAACGAGAGATTAAGAGATGGAAAGGAGAAAAGGATAAAGCTGATGAGATGACGCTCGTGCAGAACAAATGGATGGGTGGACAGATATTGCTTAAACTTGATGGGAAAAGCATCAATGAAGTTAGGCAAGGGGAAGACCAAGCCGAACAAGATAAAAAAAGACAGAACAAGAAAAAAGGTTGAGGGAGGATGAGAATAAAAGAAAGAATAGATAGTGCAGAATAAATAAATGTATCAGGAAGAACAGCGAAGAAAGGGCAGAAGAACAAAGAAAGTACGACAATAGGCAGAGAGCACTTGAAGAAGGGGATAGACAAGAAAGAAAGAGAAGAAGAGGAAGCGCAGAAATGAAGAGATAAAAGGATACAGAGACGAAGAAGAGTGAAGGGCAATCGAAATAAGGTAGGAGATAAGACTAGAGGAAGAGGTAAGGGTTAGATGGGAAGCAAAAAACAAAGGGAACTACACAAAGGAATGGAACGAAAATGGAGACAAAGGGAAGGCAACATTGATTGCATTCAGAAAGAGTTAATGGAACCAAATCCAGTAATATCATGGAGCCGTATAGAGAAGTTTCTCCTGCTACAGGGAGCAATGGCAGAACCACTTGGTACAAACCTCCAGGAGTTTGCTCTTTTAAAGGAGGCAACGCCAGGACCATTTAGGGTAAACCTAGGTGAGAGTTTTGAGATAGAAAGCATCAGAGATAGGATCAATAAGGTTTATCAGGAGATGATGACAAAAGGTGAATCATGAAGTAAGGGAAAGTAAGATCAATCCATAATTGCTCATTCGCGAGGCAAAGAAGGAAGCCTGTTCAGTCTCGAGCATAGAGCCTTGTCATTAGACAGGCTGATTTTGAACAGAGATGACAGGGATGAGAACCATAGCAAAAACAAAGAGGTGATGGCTGGAAGGTTTAGAATTAATCTTAACCACTGGCAATGCTCTGGGCAACCCTCCAGACCACCGTTCTTCGCCTGCCAAGCCATTACAGAAGGGAAATACCATATGCAAATCAGGCTTGGCCCCACCCCAAAAGGGGCGGTCCAGCCCGAACTGCTAGGCCACATCCCTTCTGCACGAGACCACAAGCATCCCCAGACATGTTTCAGCCTTGTTGGGCATCATCAGTGAGGAGTAGCTTGGGTCTCTAGGCCCAGCAGGCACGGGACCCACGTCTGGGCATACCCGTCCCACTCGGGGTGACATAGCAAAAACAAAGAGGTGATGGCTGGAAGGTTTAGAATTAATCTTAACCACTGGCAAGGGCATGACTTGGGATGCTTGTGGTCTCGTGCAGAAGGGATGTGACCTAGCAGTTCGGGCTGGACTGCCCCTTTTGGGGTAGGACCATGCCTGATTTGCATATGGTTTTTCCCCTTCTGTAATGGCTTGGCAGACTGAAAAACGATGGTCTGGAGGGTTGCCCAGAGCTTTGCCCGTGGTTATGATTTATTCAAAACCTTCCAGCCATTATCTTTTCGTTTTGCTAAAGTCACCCCGAGTGGGACGGGTATGCCCAGACGTGGGTCCCGAGTCTGCCGTGCCTAGAGACCCAAGCTACTCCTCACTGATGACGCCCAACAAGGCTGAAACATGTCTGGGGATGCTTGTGGTCTCGTGCAGAAGGGATGTGACCTAGCAGTTCGGGCTGGACTGCCCCTTTTGGGGTAGGACCATGCCTGATTTGCATATGGTTTTTCCCCTTCTGTAATGGCTTGGCAGACTGAAAAACGATGGTCTGGAGGGTTGCCTAGAGCTTTGCCCATGGTTATGATTTATTCAAAACCTTCCAGCCATTATCTTTTCGTTTTGCTAAAGTCACCCCGAGTGGGACGGGTATGCCCAGACGTGGGTCCCGAGTCTGCCGTGCCTAGAGACCCAAGCTACTCCTCACTGATGATGCCCAACAAGGCTGAAACATGTCTGGGGATGCTTGTGGTCTCGTGCAGAAGGGATGTGACCTAGCAGTTCGGGCTGGACTGCCCCTTTTGGGGTAGGACCATGCCTGATTTGCATATGGTTTTTGCCCTTCTGTAATGGCTTGGCAGACTGAAAAACGATGGTCTGGAGGGTTGCCCAGAGCTTTGCCCGTGGTTATGATTTATTCAAAACCTTCCAGCCATTATCTTTTCGTTTTGCTAAAGTCACCCCGAGTGGGACGGGTATGCCCAGGCGTGGGTCCCGAGTCTGCCGTGCCTAGAGACCCAAGCTACTCCTCACTGATGACGCCCAACAAGGCTGAAACATGTCTGGGGATGCTTGTGGTCTCGTGCAGAAGGGATGTGACCTAGCAGTTCGGGCTGGACTGCCACTTTTGGGGTAGGACCATGCCTGATTTGCATATGGTTTTTCCCCTTCTGTAATGGCTTGGCAGACTGATAAACGATGGTCTGGAGGGTTGCCCAGAGCTTTGCCCGTGGTTATGATTTATTCAAAACCTTCCAGCCATTATCTTTTCGTTTTGCTAAAGTCACCCCGAGTGGGACGGGTATGCCCAGACGTGGGTCCCGAGTCTGCCGTGCCTAGAGACCCAAGCTACTCCTCACTGATGACGCCCAACAAGGCTGAAACATGTCTGGGGATGCTTGTGGTCTCGTGCAGAAGGGATGTGAACTAGCAGTTCGGGCTGGACTGCCCCTTTTGGGGTAGGACCATGCCTGATTTGCATATGGTTTTTCCCCTTCTGTAATGGCTTGGCAGACTGAAAAACGATGGTCTGGAGGGTTGCCCAGAGCTTTGCCCGTGGTTATGATTTATTCAAAACCTTCCAGCCATTATCTTTTCGTTTTGATAAAGTCACCCCGAGTGGGACGGGTATGCCCAGACGTGGGTCCCGAGTCTGCCGTGCCTAGAGACCCAAGCTACTCCTCACTGATGACGCCCAACAAGGCTGAAACATGTCTGGGGATGCTTGTGGTCTCGTGCAGAAGGGATGTGACCTAGCAGTTCGGGCTGGACTGCCCCTTTTGGGGTAGGACCATGCCTGATTTGCATATGGTTTTTCCCCTTCTGTAATGGCTTGGTAGACTGAAAAACGATGGTCTGGAGGGTTGCCCAGAGCTTTGCCCGTGGTTATGATTTATTCAAAACCTTCCAGCCATTATCTTTTAGTTTTGCTAAAGTCACCCCGAGTGGGACGGGTATGCCCAGACGTGGGTCCCGAGTCTGCCGTGCCTAGAGACCCAAGCTACTCCTCACTGATGACGCCCAACAAGGCTGAAACATGTCTACGGATGCTTGTGGTCTCGTGCAGAAGGGATGTGACCTAGCAGTTCGGGCTGGACTGCCCCTTTTGGGGTAGGACCATGCCTGATTTGCATATGGTTTTTCCCCTTCTGTAATGGCTTGGCAGACTGAAAAACGATGGTCTGGAGGGTTGCCCAGAGCTTTGCCCGTGGTTATGATTTATTCAAAACCTTCCAGCCATTATCTTTTCGTTTTGCTAAAGTCACCCCGAGTGGGACGGGTATGCCCAGACGTGGGTCCCGAGTCTGCCGTGCCTAGAGACCCAAGCTACTCCTCACTGATGACGCCCAACAAGGCTGAAACATGTCTGGGGATGCTTGTGGTCTCGTGCAGAAGGGATGTGACCTAGCAGTTCGGGCTGGACTGCCCCTTTTGGGGTAGGACCATGCCTGATTTGCATATGGTTTTTCCCCTTCTGTAATGGCTTGGCAGACTGAAAAACGATGGTCTGGAGGGTTGCCCAGAGCTTTGCCCGTGGTTATGATTTATTCAAAACCTTCCAGCCATTATCTTTTCGTTTTGCTAAAGTCACCCCGAGTGGGACGGGTATGCCCAGACGTGGGTCCCGAGTCTGCCGTGCCTAGAGACCCAAGCTACTCCTCACTGATGACGCCCAACAAGGCTGAAACATGTCTGGGGATGCTTGTGGTCTCGTGCAGAAGGGATGTGACCTAGCAGTTCGGGCTGGACTGCCCCTTTTGGGGTAGGACCATGCCTGATTTGCATATGGTTTTTCCCCTTCTGTAATGGCTTGGCAGACTGAAAAACGATGGTCTGGAGGGTTGCCCAGAGCTTTGCCCGTGGTTATGATTTATTCAAAACCTTCCAGCCATTATCTTTTCGTTTTGCTAAAGGGATGAGAACCATACTAGTTGGGGACTAGATATGTCAGATGAAGAAAGGGAAACCTTCCATGAGGAAGAGGGAGAAGACGCATGTGGTCCCGAGGGATGCACGCTGTTAGACAAGGAAGTAAGATGGTCCGATCTGGCACAACCTAAGGATAGGACGCCTGATCCTATAGTATATCCCGAGCACCATAAAGGACGAGCGCATAGTGAGAGAGGAGAATCGCCACCATATGTGAGCAGACTAAGGTCATTGCCAGGAAGAAGGCGATGCGGAACCATTGTCCCTACTATGGAACTGCAGACAATGGGAGCAGAAGGTAGAATTGGGTTTACGCAGTTTCCCCTATTGGAGAAAGGAGCGGCCGGACCGCAGTATATCCCTTGGCCCCAGATGTACAAGGATCATTTAAGATGTAAACTTCCCAGTTTAATGGCGAGTGTGGGAAAATTGATTTATGAACTAGAAAAAATGACAGGAGGAAATGCTCTTGCCATAGGGGACATTAAGGGTCTCCTAGCAGCCATCCTTGGGAAAAGGGCTGTGACATTTGGACACAAGCAGGTTATTCTAGTGTCACAGCACAGAATACAGGTCACGATGGAGTGCCATTCAATAATATTAGGGCAGATGTGTGGCGAGCGCTGAGGGTTCAGTATCCTGACACCTCAGATATGGGTGCAATTATGGCACGTAAAATACAAGAAGGGGAAGATCTGTTTGCTTACATTCAAAGTATTCAGGAACAGTGGACCTTGGAAACCCGCGAGCCTTGGGGGAAATCAATAGCAGTATTTGAGCACATTTTATGTCAAGGACTGCCGGATCAAGTGCAGAGACAGCTCAATAAATTAGTGGGTATGGAAGAAAAACTGTGGGCAGAAATACAGTTGATTATAGTGCATCATTGTCGACTGCTGCAAGAAAAGAATAAGAAACGGGAAGAAGCTAGGAAACTTGAAGAAGCCATGCTAGTTCAGAAGAAATTGTCAAAATACTCTTTAGAAGGGGTGGTACTGACAAGCGGAGAAGGGCTGGAGTGCAGCAACGTATGGGTATATCTATACTCAGCGACAGACGGATCAAGGAGGAAATGGGTTCATGCAGAGAGGCCGAGGAATGGGTTTTAGAAGAAGGGGTGGTTTCCAAAATAATAAAAATAGCTTTAAGAATGTGCAGATTGACAACCAGAATATGCAAACTAGAATATGCAAGGAGGGCAAATTAGAAGAGCGCCTCTTGTATGTTGGGCATGTGGCATGACAGGCCACATTGCGCGTATGTGTGGAAGTCAAGGGTATGTACAGAATGGGCAATTTTCAAGAGGGGAAACCGCTTTCCCTCCAGCATATAGCCCTCAAGTCAGAAATGGGTTTGCACAAGATCAGACAGTGTATCAACAGCAAGAGCCACAAATGCAACAGGCACAGCAAATACAGCAAGCAACATTGAATCCACTGCAAGGACAGTCACAACACACACCCATGCAAATACAGCAGAACACAAACACAGCACAGCTATTGACACCGAGAGTGGGAGGTGCTACTGTGATGGGAGGGAGTCCTTTCACAGGTACAGGGTACTGGGATGTGTATATATCCACAATAGCACAGCTCACATGGCGTATTGATGTGTTCAGTACTATTGGTAACACCAGACCCACAAGAGGAACCGAGGGTTGGTGTATCAATAGGAGGAAATCTTTTTTCTTTGTTGGTAGACACAGGTGCAACTCACTCATGTATACCGGAGGGAACATTTCCGTTATCAGGAAATGCCATGAATGCGCAAGGCTTCTATGGAGCTACAAGTAGAGTTCCTTTTAATGATGAATTTCCAATCTCTGTGGAAGAATGTGACATGTCTGCGCTTTTATTGTATTCACGGCAGACACCAGTTAATATTCTAGGGCGAGATTTAATGACAAAGCTTAACATGACAATTTCATTTGCTGATGATGGCATAGTGTGTTCCACTCCTGGGATATAACATTTGAATGTGGGTGAATTTATAAAGGCATTTACAGGGCATATGGCTCTGCGAGTAATGTGCCATTAGAACCTGAAGTTTTTCTGTATGGGATACGCCTTTTGTTAACATGGTTGCCTGGCTTAGTGGGAAAGACTATGAGGATACCTGATGAGTTTCTGTTTAGACCACAGATACCTATAGACGAAGAGGGGGCGAAGAGTCATTCCTCTGGAACTCGTTGCAGCTGTAGTACGAGGGGAATTGGCCATGCTCGAAGGATGGAATGAGGGCAGGCCATGGAGAACAGTGATTGCCATTGGGGAAGGCTATAGATTGACTGATGTCACAGATGAGGAGTTGTTTAAAGACGATCCAGCAGATGATCAGTTGACATTTGAAATGAATATTACTTATTGGATTAGAATAGAAAAAAGAGAGGTCCCGCAGCGAATGATGATAGTATGGCAACGTCCCGAATATTTTGATGAGGACTTAGAAAAAGTGCCAACCTCGTTATGGATCACAGGCCCCTATGCCTATTGAAGGGGTAGGAGAAGTTAAGAATAAACTGAAGCCAGGAGCAATTTTACCTCGAGCAAGACAGTACCCTATGTCTCGAGAGGCAGATGAAGGTATTTTTAAGACCATTTCCGCATTAACGGAACAGGGTGTCTTAGTGACGTCAGAGTCACCATGCAATACCGCAGTGTATCCTGTGAAAAAACAGACGGGAGGGTTGTGGCATTTAATCCAGGACATAAGGCCGATTAACCAGATTGTAGAGGCAGAGTTTCCTCTAGCTCCAAATCCTGCGACGATATTATGTAGTATCCCTGTCGAGACACGGTATTTCACAGTGATTGACTTAAAAAATGTGTTTTTCTCAATCCCGTTGCATAAGGACTCTCAAGATTTGATGTCATTTACGTTCTGTCAGACTAAGTTGAAAAGCACAAAATTACCTCAAGGGTATTGTGAATCTCCATCGATTTTCAATAGGGTCCTCCAGATGGACCTAGGCAATATTGAATTAAAAAGGAAAAGTGTTGTGCTGCAGTATGTAGATGACATTTTAGTTTGCAGCATGACAGATGATGAGTGCAGCGAAGACTCAATTCAGTTACTGGTCATCCTAGCAGACAAAGGATATAAAGTGGACAAAGAGAAATTACAGTATTGTCAAGAAGAGGTGTTGTACATAGGCCAGTTGATCTCGCATGAGGGAAAAAATGTTACGCCTGAAAGAGCAGAGACAATTAGCAAAACCGCACACGATAAAGTAGATGCAACAGTTTTTGGGACTATGTAACTATGTTAGAGCATGGGTATTTGATTATAGTTCGTACACAAGATCACTTTTGCAGGCATTGAAAAAGGCACAAGTGAATAGTGATAAAAGAGAGTGGACTGAAGAAATGGAGGAAGGATTTGATGAGTTATAGAAAGCAATTTGTACAGCTCCAGTTTTAGGGATTCCCAATTATTCTGAGGAGTTCTACCTGTTTTTGCATACAAATGGGACTGTTATGCCAGCAGTGCTTACACAGAGGACTACTCTTGGGTATAAACCTCGGGCATTTTACAGTGGAATTCTAGATTGAGTTATGAGAGGACACTTTCCGTGCAAACAATGGCTGCAACAGCCGCGTTTGCTATTGAGAAGACTGCAAGCATAGTGATGGGATGTTCTCTGACATTATTCCTTGAGCATGCTTTGTTTGCTATTTTGGAAAAACCCAAGGGTACGTTAACATCTCAGAGAGCATATGCGTATGGAGTTGTTAGATCGAATTCTGCAACTAAGATAGTCAGGTGTAGGATAGTGAACCCTGACACATTTGTAGCTGAGCCCGTGGCAGAGGGTGAACATGTGCATGATTCCGCTGGCTATGAGGAATCATATGACGACATACTGCGTGTAAATGAAAATGCGTTGTCGGAAGGGGAGTTTGTCTTTATTGATGGGTCATCGAAGATCGATCAAAATAATGTTGAAAGGCGAACTGGTTCAGCTGTAGTGAGATACAGAGCAAATGGTGAATTTTAAACGGTGGCAAGCATAAGGCTGCCATCTAATTTTTCGGCACAAGCAGCCAAATTGGTGGCACTTATTATTGCGCTCGAGAAAAACAAAGGGGGGGATATGAGGGTGTACAGTAACTCTGCCTATGCGACGTCGACCGTGCATGTAGAGCTAGCACCGTGGAAAAGGAGGGGCTACCTCTGAGTGGACGGCACTCCAGTACAGCATGCAGTATTATTGGACAGGTTTATTAAGGCACTACAGCTCCCAGCAGCCATGGCAATAGTTAAATGTGCAGCACAAACTAAGAGAACTGATTTTATTTTGCGTGGAAACGAAGCCGCGGACGGAGAAGCCAAAAGAGTTACAGATTCTTCAGATATTTCAATTTTTGATGCTCCCAGTGTAAAGAGGGGGGGGGTGACTATGGCTATGATAATGCAAGAGGGATTTAATCATTTACCGAAAACACAGTTGATGGAAATTAAAGGCAGTGCTTCACAAAATGAAAAGGAGTTATGGGAAAGGAGGGGATGTTCTTTATCCCCCACTGAAGCCTTATGGTGGCAAGACAGCACTGGAAAGCCAGTGATGCCAGTAGCATTACTGAAGGTAACACTTGAACAGCTGCACTACCCCGGCATTGTAACTAGGTAAAGCCTTGCAGCTACTATAGCGGAGGACTGGTTTGTACTGAACCTGTTCGAACACATTGCATTTTATGTGTTAAATTGCATTGTATGTCAAAAGTGTACTGCTGGGCACACACTGTGAACAATCAGGGGAGTGATCCCTAGTCCGAATGTTCCTTTTCAGTATCTACATATTGACTATGTTGATATGCTGCAGGTATGTAGTGGATATAGATATATGATAGTGGTTGTGTGTCCCTTTTTGAGATGGATTGTTGCCGGTCCATTTACACACCCAGATGCCACTTGTGCAGCAAAGTTTTTAGCGCAAGAAGTATTTCTGAGGTGGGGAGTATGTGAGGTCTTGAGGTCCGACAACGGTCCACATTTTGTAAATGAATTATTTGAGACCGACGTAATCGAGAACGTTACCCTTTCAGCAGTAAAAGTCCAAGAAAGACGTGCCTGGATTCATTTGGGCGATGTTAAGCTGTACGCTGGTGAGACCTATCCACCCCCACCCGTTGATTCGGAATCAAGTCCACACGAAGTAGTTCAGCACGTGAAAACTCGATCGTTTAAGAGGAAGAAGGACGCATTCCAGATCTTGAGTTTTTGTTTAATGACTGGAAGAGGGAGTAGTTTGCAGATTTGTTCCTCACTGAGTTCTTGTTTGGTCTCCCTAATGGTCCTGTCTAATGACGATGCCCGCAGACTACTTGTTATGATCTTTTACTATATAAGTTCATCCTTATCTTGTTGGGAGCAACACCAACACTTATGTGTTTCTATGAGATCCGATAAATCATCCTGCAATCAGTCGGTTACCTGTGGAGATAATCGAGCAGATTGAGCAGCTACCTGAGCATCTGATGAATTTGCCTGATTAAAGATGTTTTTCCTTCCTTAAAAATAGTTCACAGCCACAATGTGAAGTCTTAATGATGATACAGTAGTAGATAACGAACTAGCACAGCGACGTATGAGGAATCACTGCTGGTGGGGATTAATGTACTGATGTGTAATGTATGCATGCAAAGCATTCATCATTGTTTTCCTGATTCTTCCGGTACACACTGTTTTCTTTGTTGGTCCAAAAAGGTCAGCAGTTCCTTTGATCCTTCCCACACCAGTGACCCTGACAGACATATCTGTTATACGAAGGCCAAGGCCATATGTGATTATCCCTATACCAGTGACTCATGTGAAGTCACCTATCTCTCTGTCAAATGTCCCTATGATTCCCCCTGCAGGAAGGATATATACTGATGGTTAACACGAGTTGCTTGCACGTACACTTCTTGCAAGAAACGACCTAAGAGAGGTATAAGAGAAGATGATTATGAGTTGAATAATTATCTAGACAGTATAGCACATCTGGAGAATAACATGTGGTATCAACACATGAAAGAGGTAGGCAAAAGACCTCTGAGGAGAGTTGCTATGTTTGTGCTCTCTTACCTTATGCATTGGGGAATTCTAAGATATTCTTAGCTATAGAAATAAACGTTCAGACAGCCCATTGCCTGACTCACCTTGACCTCTGTGATAGGATAGGTCAATTCCAGGGTCGAACAGCATCATTGGTATGGGTGACAGAATGGTCAATACCAGAAGAAGATGATTATGTACAAGATTTGAAAACAAGAGCAGGACCACAGACCAAAGATCATGTGATCAGATATGAACAGCCTGGAAGGAGCAGGAATCTGATGGGAGATAAACAAAATGCTTAATTGCCAAGGAAGGACTGAAGAAGAAATTCGATGATGCAAGGAGAGAGGACAGATGCAGATTTGGGGAACAGTACTTTCACCTGATGGATGGGACGAAGGCATAGTTGTATGCAGAGCAGTGGCAGCAACAGGACATTGAAGGCTGACTATAGAGAGTGTGGAAGAGGGATGCAGACCCCTCTGGCTGAACCTTGCCAAGCTACTGATCTGGGTTGAAGATAAAGGAGGCTCAGTGCAGATAGTGCCCTTAGCAAGTGCAGACCTGTGTTACAGAAACAATGGCACAAGAAAAGTTGGAGAGAATCAACAATGCGGACAAATCTTTGACATACCAGGAATAAAGGATGAGACAGTAGTGATAATGGACCACTACTGGGCTTGTGGATCCATAGCTTATATGAAGCTATCCAGAGACTGGGGAGGACTGTGTTCTATAGTAATTATTTATGTTCCTGCATTAGTGATCCCGAGAAGCAACCTAAACATTGGACAATTTCCAAAGACTGATGCTCATCTAAGGAAGAAGAGGTCACTTGGATTTCTCAACCGAACAAAGAGGGAGAACCATTTCTCAGCCAAATCAATAGAACCTTTTAAAGCTATTCCATATGGGCACAGGTTGTTCAGCAAAACTGTGTCAGTGTTCACAACTATCTTCATGCCAGGGATCCAGACGATGGTGAATGCTAAATCGTTACAAATAACCAGATGGGAGCTTTTGCAGACGATCCACACTGCTATAAAGGGATTCTATGCAATCAAAGAAGAGTTGAGAGCTATACGACTGATGACACTCCACAATAGATATGTCTTGGACATGATCACAGCAATGGATGGAGGTGTTTGTGCCAAAATCGGAGAATCATGTTGCACATTCACACCTTCTCACGATGACAAGAATGGGACTTTGACAGAGGCTATAATGTTGCTGATGAACTTACACACCAAGATGGAAGATGAACTAGAAGAAACGGCAGACAACAGCTGGTTTGGATCGATCTTCTCATGGGTCCCACAATGGATGGCGAACATTTTTAAATTTCTTGGAGCATTACTGGCGGTGATAATGCTTGGATTCTGTGTGATCAGGATGATAATCGCACAGTGCAAGAAGACAACGAAGAAAGCAGTAGGAATGAAGATCATGATCGATATTGAATCTGGGCTAGAACCCAAAGCACTGACCTATGAAGAAATCAGAGACTGTATAAAGGCCAGTATCCATGCACCTGAAGGAACAACGTTCCTTTATCTGAGAGTCCACAAGAAGTATGTGGGAAGATGGATCTACTGAAGTCCAAGTGGACAATGCAATTTATGACTTGGAGTGTTGTGACCATGTGAAATCAGCAGGTGTCTTTGAAAGGATTGATGAAGATATGGACTCCTAAGAAGCACTTCTTCAAGAGAGGATGTCTAGATGCGGAGACTGGTGAGAGAGTGATCGATGAATCAACATGACATAAAGTGACACACCGAGAAGAGATGACAGAAGAGAAAGTAAAGAGAACATATAAAATCCTGTGACAAAATAAAGGATCAAATGACCTTTTACATGCAAAATGAAGATTACATGTGTGAAGAGCATGGAAGAAAATGCAAACTATTTTATAATTGTACAGACACTGTAACACAAGTAGAACTAAGTAATCATAAAGGCTGGCTATACGTACTGAATATATTGCGGCGATGCACTAAGGTATATATATGCATAAGAAATCTGGATGTTCCACATTGTGTTTTAGCAAACTGGGACCCCATGGACAGAGAAGCCAATAGTATGGTGCAGTTAATAAAAGTTGCTGATGAGCAAAAAAGAATCCACGAGGGCTTGTCTGGCCCAGTGACAAAAGGCCAGTGCAGCCGAGAACTGGTTGTCTAGCTTCAAAAGATACAATGAATGCAAGAGGCGGGCCAAGCCCTGTCAAGGTACAGCAAAAGGACAATGAGTGTCAGGTTTTATTTGTTTTAAAACCATTAATTGCAGCGGAGAAGCTCAAAACGTGGTCTTCAGTCACGTGACCTAGATGGAAATGGACTTGGGCAGATGACGCTGAAACGAGAAGATGTAAGCATGCGCATACTCCCTTTTATTCCCAGGAGTTGTGCCGATTGCACGGCCATGTTAAAAGTCTAATTGGATGACAGAATGTAAGAGTGATGATAGATGTTGGGTTTATTGGCTGGAGAGGCATGGTCAAGCCCAATCCACCAACACCTGGGGTACCAGCAAGTGGAATATTCTAGAAGGGTACAAGCGTGCCAACCAATTATAGAGGGCCACGTATCAAAGAGCCCTATAGTTTGTGAACCAATAAATCGTTGTGTATTTTATGACCATGAAGATGACTTGCACTAGAAGCGGGCTTAGTTGCCCACCTGACAATAGAGGTCCTACCACAACCACACCCCCCATAGAAATGATATGTAGATGATTCTTGTTATCCATCCACAATCCAGTTTAAGTTTTACAATTTGTTACATAGGATGACATCACTGATGATGAATATTTACTATAACAGTATGTTTTTTTATGAAAATCTTTGAGACCCTGCCATGAGACATCCTTCGATGTTTGTTGTACTCCCTGTTTTAGATAATTGTTAATAAAAACAGCGTACCTTTTGCCAACTTTCTGAGTCAATCTTTTTATTAACGTTTGAGCAACTTCTGCTTCCCCATCCTTCCCATAAGAGCGCCACCTCGTCTTAGAGGGCCCTATACAGGTTCACGTGATTCGAAAACAGTTCAGAATTGCATTTTCTGCTGATTTAGGAACTTTCAAGCTCAGAATTTACCCTTGCAGAGCTCCTACACCTATTCTTACCCTTTATCTATTAAGAATCTAGCACAGAGCACATACTTGGAAGAATATTAGCAAAAGTGCTATTCATCTCAGCTATTATCATCCCTTCTCCCCATGAGCCACCCCCACCACCACTACCAGCTGGAGGACCTACACACGAAAAAAAGTGCAGTACTTCCAAAGACAATGAAGAGGACCAAGAAGATGAGGTAGGGGAAGTGCTTACCATGAGCATCCAGAGAGAATCGTGGGTGTGGCAGTTATTTACCACTGTTGGGAATGTACCAAAGGCTAAACCTACCAAAGTAAAATGTACTCAGTGCAATGTTGTACTAATCTGCAGACTACCTGGACAGTACTCCTATGGGACCACCTCCATGCGCCGCCACACCAAATCCAACCACTGCAATGCTCTCAGAAAAGTTGTACCTTTCTTAGCAAGTAGTAGGCTTTCTTCCTCCACCTCATCTTCCTCAACTAATACTGTAACCACGCAGCCCTCTTCTGTGGGACACAAAATCTCACCAGCTACCTTGCAAGCGATAAAAGAGGCTGTTGATCCATATCTTTCGAAGATGACAATACTCTGTATATACTGCAACAGACCACTCAGCCGGAGGGAGCAATTTTGAAGTGCTTTTGAAGCTGTAATCAAGGAGCATGAGAAACACTGCCCCCTACTTTCGATGTAACACACAAGCAACATCTTCCCCTGTCCACTTGCCCCTCCATATTAGTTGAAGTTTGTTAAAGTTTCCACTCATTTGGCGCGTGTGCTGTTAGCTATGCTGGGATTTAACCCATTGCTTCATTGGCAAATGAAAAATGTAACTTCCACAAAGCTGCTTGTTATCATTATTTCCAAATTTTTATTATTTCCTTGGATTCATCCATTGATGGAAAAACAAGTAGTGCCGACACATGTTTCGACCTAACAGGTCTTTTTCTAGGCTACCATTTTTGATTTAAAATACATTGGAGAATGGATACATATACGGTGAGTGTGGTTTCCCCAAATGGGGCATTCAATATTTGTGATTGAGTTGATAATACATGACAATTGTGTTGAAACCACATTATGTGGCGGTGAATCAGTTCCCAGTGATAGTGACATAGAGTTAGGCATTTGTGATTTACATAAGGTTTTATATTTGTTTGCCGATTAGTACATACATTTTAGAGAATACGTTGGGAAAATTAGATTCATTACACAGTAATTTATAGACATGAGGGATAGAAAAGGAAAAATTTTGGTCAGCTAGATTAGATTGGCTCCTAGGTGTTGCCTCATTAAGTGGTTGCCTGAATCAGTTTAAAAGTGGTCTCACCTGGTGGGTGATGGGGGCGTCTAAATAACAGCTTGTCTCTATTGCATCAGGTTGATCCTGAGTGGTTGGATTCTTCGGGGGCTGTGGTCCGCCTCCATTGTTTAATAGGTTATTACCTAAGAATAAGGGAGAATGTATGTTTTACAAGAAGGCTGGTTGGGGATAACTGCGAGGAATTCCCATGGTATTAATGAATCCGACTCCCATAGTAGGGGGTACGTATAGTGGAGGACAAGTGATCCAGTGAAGAGTGCGTTTCCTGTGGGGTTACCCATAGTCAGTCTAAGTCATGGGGCATTGGTGCCTAGTGACCCATTCCCACATGCCAGGAGTGGCTATTGTGGGAAGGGCCTGTGTCTATTGGGTGCATAGAGTGTTACCAGTTGTGTCCCATTAAGGGAGGGTCGATGCCCGGTTAGGTAGTGAGTGAACGGCATTGCCCATGTATTTGGGCGGTTGCCCGTGGTGGCTCCGGCCATAAGGGCACTGGTGCCCGGGGACCCTTCCCTCAGTTTTGCCCCGAGGGGGGCAAGAGCATGAGGAAAGGGTTTCGAGTAGTTGGCAGTGCGCGGGTTGGATTTGCGGTGCGTTTGATTCCCGGTCATTCTGTGCGTTGGTCCCCGGGGACCCTTACCTCACTGTGTCCCAATGCTTGGGATGAGGGAAGGGTCCATAGCTGTTGAATCCGCAGTGCGCCACTGTGAACATGATCAGAACCCACTGTTTGGGTTACTTATCAAAAGGTTGGGTGGTATAATAATATATGTGCCACCCCCCGTACTATGTTTTCCGTAGTCACGGCTGAAGCGTGACTCGCCTCATTGGGTCATTGCTTTGGCGAAATTAAAGTGAAGGAGGTGAATCTGAACAGTTCAGATTTGATGCATCCCGAGTGGACAGGAAATCGTACAAGGATTGCCGCTTACCTCTTGTGTTTTCGTGGCTATCCGCATCAGGATCCAGCTACAAATTGAGTAGCTTGTGCCGTTGCGTTATATTGCATGAGCCGTTGGCCCCTATTGGAATGGGGGATAACGGTCCGGCATCCTTGTTATCCGCCCTTGCTTCACTTGGGCCGATAACTTGGGCTGCTGGGCCGTTATCCCCCGTTCCAGCCCCTGCAAAGGGGGTGAAAGCCATTAGCACCCAGGGTTGACAAAATAGTAACACGGGTGCTAAAAAAAAAGGATTTTCCTTCTTACAGCACTATAGGAAGGAAAATCCTTTTCCAAGATGGGCATCATGGAAATTGATGGCGGGGCTCCGTACGGAGCTACTCTTCTCTGTCCATTGTGACCTGCAGGAGGAGTAGAGAAGGAGCGAATGCTGCACCAGCACCTGCTGCTGCGGAAATAAGGTAAGTAGGGGAGTTGGGGGGTGAAAAGAATAATGAAAAATGGGAGGGAGGTTGGGGGGGAGATGGCAGCGGGTGAGCTGGCCATCAGGTGGCTTGGAACGTGGGCTTGTACCGGCGATTCAGGCCCGCGTTCCTAGTCAACTTATTGGCTGGCTCCCCCGCCCATGGTGCTAATGGACAATTGTATACTAGAGGAAAATATAAAAGGACAGAAACAATTTTCTGTCCGGAATACTTTTATCTAGCATACAATAAGGACCATAATCAATTAACCTTTATAACTATCCACAGGCCCTCATTACAACCCTGGCGTTAAGGGGTTAACGGCGCCGTAAAAGGTGGCGGCGCCGTTAACCCCTTAACGCCTGATTACGAGGTCCCTTTGCGGGATGGAGATTTTAACGCCTGCTTTTTGCAGGCGTTAAAAACCAACCCGCAAAGGGACCTTGGTGCTAAGTACGGCAGCGTACTTAGCGCCTTCCCCATTCCCATTGAGCCCTATGGGGCAAAAATGGGAATGGGGAAGGGCCATGGCGGCATGGGGAATTACCACCCCGCCAACCTCGGAATGGGGCGGTAATTCCCCATTCCGCCATGGCGGAGTCGGTACGTTACCGGCATGGACCATGGTGCTTTTAGCACCATGGTCCAACGCCAGGGTCGTAATGAGGGCCACAGTCTCCATAGTCCTCTTTCCAGGCCATGGATCATTAAAAGACCTGAATGGCAGGTGCACACCATCGCACAGGGCAGGCCTTCTACTCTTTTTCATTTTATATTTGTAACACTCCCTCAATGCTTGCTTTCAAACAGTCAAACATCCATCCACCAATCACTTCCAAAAACTGTACATATAAGCCTATGACCATACTAAGCTTTCACACACCAACTGCCACTTAACACTCTCCTAAAAATCATTTGCATCTGCATATTCCTTACTCATACAAACAAAATGTACACAATGCTCCTATAAATGCACATATGCATTGTGCAGTGGGAGAAGTGCATAAATAGAAGGGGCAGTACAAGTGCTCATAAGAACCCAGGACGGAAATGCCAAAGGATGCCATGGTGGGACGCCACTGGCTAACTACTGGAGCAGAGGCGTCCCAAGGGTGGGATGCATCATAACCGTAGCATCCGTTTAGCCAAACTGTCAAAATGTTTCGTGGTGTTACATCAGTGTATACAAGTTATTAATAATTCCTCTTTTCATATATATGAAAGAACTATAAACCTCCTTTAAAAACATATTTTTTGCAATACATACTTATGAATGTCATCATCAGCAGTGCATGCTAGAAACGGAACTCATCGTTCACATTTGTGTTTGGCGAGGGCCAGGAACACTACCCACAAAACAAATGCATATCACTACTTTTTCTACCTACATTCTTACACTTTTCAAAAATAAACCACATGACATGTTTCCAAAAACATGCTTTCAGGTCCTTGCTAATGCTCCTTACATGACCACTTCAGCCTGTAACCACAAGCAGAATATTTTTTCCCATTCAAACCTACCACTTCGGCCATGCCGCATGACCGTGCCCACATTAACTCCATTGCTGGTCCCTCGTGGTCATGGGCAGTAGCCAGATTGTCTGGATCATGGCCATGCCCCAGACAATCTGGCCAATGCCCATTGTCACAGGCTATATCTCAGTCACCAAAGGTATTTCACTAGTTTTTGTACATACATTATGACACTTTCAAAAAATTAAACATGGACACATTTGCAAAACCATGCTTTAAAGTCCTTGCCAATGCTCCTTATATGAGTTTGCTGCAAACCCGCTCATGTTTTGTTTTGTTCAAAAGTGTCAAAATGTATGTACATACAATAGTCATATAAGTTGGCCCCCACTTGATAAAAATCCATTCAGACTTTGTACAAACATTCAAGGTTGGGACTATAATCAAACGGCAACAAAGTATTAAGCCATCTACAAATGTTGAGACCCCCCTCTAATTTTGCCCTCTCTTGATAAAATCCCACCAAACTTTGCATAAACATTCATATCTAGCTCTACTATCTTTTTGCAAACTGGTGCACAGATTTCTCAAATGGTACCAAAGCCTTTAAAATATTTTGGGACCCCCTTCTAATTTTGTTCCCTCTTCACAAAACAGCGCCACACTTTGCAGAACCATTCAGAGTCAGGTCTAAAATGAAAGTCAAAAATGTCATGCAGTTTCAATGAGTGGTGCCACAGCTAAAAGCCATCGAATAACTGATTTTCACTAACCATGTAATGCAAAAATAAGCATATATGTCCCTGAACATCTCAGATGTTCATGAACATCACAGGACTGCCCCGGACATTTTGCGGACATCGGAGAACAAAAACGTCAGTTATTTGGCTTTTTAAGGCCATATCCCATTCCATCCTCATCACTCCACACATCTCCAGAGATTGTTTCATTAGTTTGGTTAGTGCAATATTGTGTTTTTTAATATGTTTTACCGCGATGTTCACGGACAACGGGCACTGTCTCCGAATCCAACTTGGTGGCCCTTTCCAAAAATCTGACGCACCTCACGTTTTGTATTGACCCACCAGCGTCCGTGTCCTAAGTCTGCGTACATCACGTCGCCCTCTGGGCCAATTGGAGGCCAGTCCGTGGATCGAACAGGAAAGTGAGTTTGCGTACCAAACCCAGATGTCACTAATTTATTCTTACCTAATTTTTGGCCATTTTAAAGAAAACTACTGGACGGATTTACACCAAATGTACAGAAACCAAGTTTCAGGACCAAGCGGCCGCTCCTACCGCAAATTTGGTGAAACTCTGTCCATCGGTTTGGGCTAAAGACGTGAGCACATTTTTTTTCCCCATTGCGTCTATGGGAAAAACCACACATTTTGGAACCCCCCTATACTTTTGCCCCCCCTTGACAAAACCTCACCAAACCTTGCAGGATCAATCTGACAGGGCCATATGCATTCTTTGCAAAGTTTCGTGAGGATTCGTTTAGGGGTAAAAGTTATAAGCTGCCCAAAAAGTGCTCTTCCAATGGGTTGAGCAATTTAAGCATAACTACAGGGCCGCGACCGCAGGCCCTGTAATATATATATATATACACAGTAGTGGCTGTGTAGTTATGGTTAAGTTGCTGTTTCCATAGGAAGAGCACTTTTTGGGTGGATTATAACTTCGCTCTCCCTGGACGAATCCTCACCAAACTTTGCAAAAAAGTATATGGGTCCCTCTGAATTTGTATGCAAAGTTTGGTGAGGTTTGGTCCAGGGGGGGCAAAGTTATAGGGGGGGCCCCAAAACTTCTTTTTTTCCCATAGACTGAATGGGGAAAAAACTTTGCTCACGTCTACAGCCCAAACCGCTGGACGGATTTTCACCAAATTTGGACCAGGAGCAGCAGCTTGGTCCCAAAAGCGTGCTTTTGCAAATTTGGTGAAAATCTGTCCAGTAGTTTTTTTTTAAATGAACAAAAAGTAGGTCACAAAAATGTGTGATATCTATGTTCGGTCCGCGGACACACTTCCCTGTTTGCTCCGCGGACAAAGTCCTGATTGGCTGGGCGATGCGCGTCATGTCCGCGGACATTGGACGTGCTCGCTGATTGGGTGGTTGAGAGCCTGTGGTGCGTCAGATTTTCTGGGCATGCCTGCCATCTTGTATTCGCAGACATCCGCGGACAGCGCAGTGAAACTTGGTGGAAAAATACCATTTAGTCAAGTGTGTTGGCATGTAAGACTGTTTGGGGAGGGTGGGGGAGTAAGAGATGGGTTAAATGTTGTACTTATTTAGGTGGCATGCACCCCTGTTGTGTTCGTTCTGACCACAGACAAGACGGGCGTCCTGAAATGTTCGTAAATAAACAGAATGGGGGTGTCCTGAGGACACTACGCCTGTCCGTGTGGTTTGTGGGCAAGTTGAAACTGTTCTAAGAACACATCAAGTGTCCTGGGATGTTCGTAAATAAACAAAATGGGGGTGTTCTGAGAACGCTATGCCTGTCCGTATTGTTCGCAAGCAAGTTGACACTGTCCTAAGAACACACGCGGTGTCCTGAAATGTTCGTAAATAAACGAAATGGGTGTGTACTGAGGCCACTATGCCTGTCCGTATTGTTCGCAAGCAAGTTGACACTGTCCTAAGAACACACGCGGTGTCCTAAAATGTTCGTAAATAAACGAAATCGGGGTGTCCCGAGGACGCTGTCCGTATTGTTCGTGGGCAAGTTGAAATTGTTCTAAGAACACTCATATTGTTTGCGGACATTAAAAGTGCCCATATGGCATAGTTACAATGTTTGATTCTATGGGTGTGGTCTATGGGTGTGATATGCTCCGGTGGTTGTGGCCAGTGCCTAGAGTCTTGGGTGCATGGCCGTATGGCCATACACCCAATGCTCTAGGCCCTGGCCACAACCACCGCAGCATATCACACCCATAGTGGTTTATAATTTTGGCACCCAAGAACAAATGTATAAGCACTGAAGTTATAAGCTAGTATGGGTGTGATATGCTGTAGCGGTTGTGGCCAGGGCCTAGAGTCTTGGGTGCATGGCCAAGACCAAATTTGTAAGCGCCGAAGTTATAAGCCACTATGGGTGTGATTTGCTGTGGTGGTTGTGGCCAGGGCCTAGAGTCTTGGGTGCATGACCAAGACCAAATTTATAAGCACCGAAGTTATAAGCCACTATGGGTGTGATTTGCTGCGATGGTTGTACTTATTATAATATACTTACTGTTTGGTTTAGTAACTGGAGTACATATATTCCTTGTTAATTTCTGTGATAAAAGAAAAGATCATGTTAGTATTGGTAACATTGAATAATCAACATTTTTTTTTTTACCCTCATATTTAGTAGATTACAAACCAGTGTACTGTGCAATTTGCTCAGTTTCTGTGTTTGTTGCTAAAATCATTGGGTATGTGGAAAAAAAAATACCATGTTGGATCAAAAAAATACTTTTTTTGTTATGCTACAGTCTATTTGTTTGTTTGTTTTCAGTGTTCACTTGTTGTTTCTGGCTAATGTTCTATATGTTGGCTTGTTGCAGATTTTTGGAGCAGTTAGATACTTGTTGGCATATTCTAACTGTGTATTTTTTGTTATAATGAAGTGGTATTGATTTATCTGTTTGGATATTGTAAAATCTTGGGGCAGTTAGATACCAGTTGGCGTATTCTAACTGTTTATTTTTTTTATATAAATTAGTTGTATTCTTTTATCTGTTTAGTTGTTGTAGAATCTTGGGCCAGTTAGATACCAGTTGGCGTATTCTAACTGTTTATTTTTTTATATAATTTAGTGGTATTCATTTATCTGTTTAGTTGTTGTAGAATCTTGGGGCAGTTAGATACTTGTTGGCATATTCTAACAGTTTATAGTTTTTTAATTGAAGTTTTGTTAATGTTTAAGTACAGATTAGTTAATAAATTTTGGTTTTAAGAAGATTAAATAAGCGTTTGTAAGATTTGCTGGTAATCTCTGCTTTAGAGTAATGGTACTATCATTACATTCGAACCATCCACATTTTTTTTTATATTTGCAGTATAGTGACCTGCATTGGTTGTGGCTCCTGTGTGGTAGATTATACCTATTGTTGTGAAGGTTTTCTTACCAAGTGATACTTGACCATGTGTGAATCCAGTCAGCTTGCAGTTGTTTTTGGTACCATCTGCATTGTAGGGTTGAAGCATTAGTATTACGTATTTACTATGTGTTTGTATTAGTAAGGTGGAGCGATTATCCGAATTGCAGGTAGTACATAATCTACCATGGTTTGCATTTTGTACAAGTTGCTGAAATGGAACAGATTCACAATTGGGTATGGATACATACACAAAGCGCTGATTGGGGATTTGTTCCTGTGTCACATTGTTGCAGAGAGTGCATGTATGTTTCTACATGTATAAAATTTGGAAGATTTCATTTATAGGTATGTTTTTGTTTTCCAGTACTTGTAGTAGGTACATTAGAAATTCTTGTGGATCTTCCTGTGAGTTTATAGTGAATTTCACCATTCCAGCACAGTAGTCCAATTGTTGTCTTATTCCATGAACACTATACGTGTTGTCAGGATTGTTTGTTGCGTTTCTATGAAGTACTAACATTTGCAAACACAATTGGTCTGTACTGTGTAAGTAAATGTTGTCAACAATTGGTGGTAATTGAAATAGAATATTCATTGCTACATTTGCGTAGAAACTTACACCAGTTATATTTGAAAATGTAAATGGACCGGATAAGTCTGTGTCCAAGTCATTTTTTCTGAATGTGTGTTGTTTCTTTGAAGAAGTACTTGAGTTACTTTGAGTTATAGGTTCTTCTTGGTTGTGGTAAGTGATGAAGTATTAGTTTCTTTTACTCTCTTTGGAGGATTTGCAGTGACATCCTGTTGCATTTCTGTGTGATTTAGTTTTCTTTTACAACGTTTTACTTTTTGTGGAACAGGATATGTTTTTAGATGGGGGTGTATAGTGAATGAAGTCTATTGTATTCTAAAATGCAAGGAATATCAGCGTTTACTTTACTTGCATCAAAGTTGATTAGAAATAGACCGTCCAGTGTACGTAAGCGTGATAGTGCTACGTAGCTCATGCCTTCTTTAAAGACTGTGTTACCAATATCTATCAATGCTTTGTCTAGGGTAAGACCTTGTGATTTATGAATGGTGATTGCGTATGCAAGAGTTAGAGAAAATTGTTCTCTGCGTACATAGATGTTTTTGAAGAGAAGGAATCAAGCTGTTGAGCATCCTATCCTTTTCACTTCTGAAAGTTTGTCAAAGAGAATATTGACAAACTGAATGTTGTTGTCACGTGGGTATGTTTGAAAGCCAACAACTGTACCCAATGCTCCATTAACTAGTCCTTGATCCACGTCAAGGTTACGTTTAGCATTACTTTACAGTTTAAGGATAATTTTAATATTTTTTCCAATCCAGCTATGTTGGAGATTGAATTTTCTAAACTATTTAGTCTTGTTGTGGCTTGCTCACACATGGGTAGTGTCATACCATGTACGTCTAGTTTGTCTGTGGCACTAATTTCAATTATTGGTTGCATTTCTTTTTTCAACATTGTTTCATTGAATTTGGAACAGCTTGCAAGAGTTGGCAGTAAGGCCATACAATTGATATTTTTGTGTGCTAATTGTTCCATAACATCCGTAGCACATGCATTATCACCATAAAGTGCATGAATGTGCCGGGTTTTGAATATTGTTTGTGCTTCTTGAGATAGTATACCAACTCTAATACTTTTTAAGATGTTGGCATAAGTGAGATCTGCAGATTGCCGCATGTTTTCTGTTAATTCTCTGTATTGGAAATGTTGCCAAAGTTTGACATTTCCTATGCTGCCAACAGTTTTACGGCAGAGTTTGTGACCTAAGGTTTTAAAAATAGGTTCACCTTTCACTGGTGTCAATTGAAGATCTCAGAAAACGATAATGTGTTTTCCTCCAAAGAGCTCATCATAGTTTGTTTTGAGTACTTCTTGTAATCTGAGGTGAATCAAAGCCAACATTAGGTTGGAGACCATGCTCACTTCATCTATTAGCAGCATTTTCATTTGTTTTAATACTCTGCGTAGTTCCATTGCAGCTTCTGTAGAAAGTTTTAAATAGTCTAATTTGTTTTGGTGTTCTACTGGCAGGAGTAGTAATCGGTGTAAAGTGACACCGCCTATGTTGTAGGCAGCTAAACTTGTGGGGGCAGTGACAACAGCTGACAGTTTGTTGTTTGTCAATTGTTGAAGGAATTTGCTGATCATTTTGATTAAGAATGTTTTGCCAGAACCAGCTTCACCACTGACGTACAGTAGTTTAGGTTTGTAATTTTGGCAGATGCATTCTTTATTTTCATGTTGTACACCATGTGCAATTTCTTTTGTTACTTCTTGAAAAATGCTACGCTGCTCATTGCTTTGTTTTGATTGTAGTATAGTTAGGTCTTCTTTATCTTCATATAGACACATGGTGTTTTCTACTTCTGTCATAGCTAATTCTGCCTCATTTGCTATTAGTGGCTGTCCCAGTGGTTCTTGGCTTTCTGTTACAGAAGGTTGACTACTGTCAGGAGTGTCCTTTTCTAGTTGGGCCTGGAGTTCTTCTTCGTGTTGCTGTTCATTGTGCAACATTGTTTTGTAGTGTGTAAAGTTTACATCGGTTATAGTGCTTTCATTTGCTTTGAAAGCATCTTCGTAGGAGTCATAGTTATCTAATCTTCTTCTTTTCTCCATGGTTTAAAGAGTTGTAGCAGGGACATGTAATATGGTTCTTTATGTTGAGGAGTCTTTAATGACAATTTCATATGATTAATTAAACTTGGTTTGGTGAGTTTTACTAAGCTGCCTTCACAATTTGTCACTCTGTATCTACCTTTTTTTTCATCAGGGTTTTATATTATTTTTGTATGTGAAGTTTTGGGCTATGTGGTATAGACACATGGTTTCCAAAGTGGTACTTCTGTTTGGGTAGTATGTCTCCAGCAAATTGTTCTTCAAAATGTCTTGGCTGTTGGGATCATTTTTGGCTATTGTTTCTATGTCGTCGTATGATTTGAAAACTATTTTTCTAGATTTAGCAGGACCCAGACTTAGCCATACTATATTTTCATATTTTCCATACAAAGCAGTATCGGTTAAACGATCTGCTGCTTCATAGGAGCCACATTCTGTATGGGAGAGCATTTTTATGCCAAAGCTGTACAATTTCTGAGACATTGTTTTGTCTGATGACAGGTCATTCCAGAGGTCTTGAAGCTCTGTTTTTTTCTGCTTTGGTTAAGTATGCTGTAACATATCGTGCAACTGCAGTGAATTGTCTGCAATGTACTGCATATCTATGTTTTCATTCCATAAGAGGGCAATGATTGCACTGTAATCATTGATATATTTTGATTCTTCTGTTCTTTTTATATAATATGTATTTTTAGGTGATTTACCTTTAACTCTATGTCTAACTGAAGACATGAAGTTGTTTACTTGACCTGTTTTTGTAACTGGTCTAGGGAAACCAAAGCGGCATTTGGTGTAGTATTTCCCTTTATTTTTGTATTTGCGACAACAATATTTGCCACATTTGTGCATGAAGATCACTATTTGTTGCTTCCGATGGAATTCCACAAGTGACATATTTTTTCGATAAACTGTAACACAGTGGCATCATTGTCTTGACCAAATTTAGGAGCATCTTTGATCCATAAAAGCATGTGGATATGTGGTGCTCCACTGGCTTGGTATTCTTTTCTCCAAAAGAAGTGTTGCATTTCTTCGAGAGGAGGAACAGTTTTATTACAAATGAAGTGTAGCATAGCAATGAAGCGATGATGAAAATATCTTGAAACATTAACAGGATCTAGAGAACAAAGTTCTCCAGGTGTTAGCATATCTATGTTTGTTTTGTTTTTCTTTGATATGCGTAGGAAATCATGTAAATCGTCCCATGCATATTCTGCACAACTTAATGTAACAAACCAAGTGGGTGGGCCATTGTTTCTTATCATACAACATACATCTCCATGATGTTGGAACCAGTACTCTTTAGTACCACGCATGTTTGCTAATAGATTTGTAATACTTGATTGTAAAACCTCATCTTTGTCTTACACTTTTTGTAATAATTGTGTAGCTGACATATTTTGAAAGTGGGTTCCTGATTTTAATGTGTGTGCAACTCCGTAACATAGAGTTGCTAATTCACTTTCAAAGAGTAGGACGAATATGTATTCCACATTTTGTCTAAATCTGGGATCTTCAGAATACATCCATATGAGCGGTATTCTGATGCTGTTATTTGAATAGGTCTATCATCGTACCTTCCTCCTTTGCCAGTAGGAAAGAGTAGAGGAAAAGCACGTGCTTCTATACCTTTTTCCCATATGCTGATTGGCGATCCTTTTGTTTGTCGCATTCGGTACATTTCTAGTGATTCTTCTATGGTGTCATTAGAGTGCAATGGATGAATTGTATAATGGTCTAAAGTATTGGATACTGTATCAGGATCTAGAAGCTCAAATTGACCAGTTTCTGGTGACTCTTGAATTATTTCAGTGGTTTGCTTCAAGTTTTCTTCAATATTCATTTCTTTGTAGTATTCATTATTGTCTTTTAGATATTGCAAGGCTTGTCTAACTTTATGTAAGTCTACCAGTTGTTGACACATTTTTTTGTCTTTTGTAGGTACACCATTTACTAAGATAATTAAAGATTGCTCCATTGGACGTTGCACTCCCAGAGTGTGCACATTTTGTTTAAGATCTAATGGTAAATACACTACTTTGCCACGAATGCCTTTCACCTATTCAGAGGGAGGTAATTTTGCTGTTTTTGGTTGAAGGCGTATTATTGCTTGAAAGGGGTGCACTGTTTGAATTATGATGCTCTCATATAAATTGAGTTGTTGTAGGGGTTTTGGTAGTGGGAATAATTCCAAATTATTTGTGATAGCACATGAAGGAGTTTGGTTGTTGTCAAGTTTTATAGTGCAGTAACTGCAAAGTATTCAGGGGTCAGTTATTTCATATTTGTTTTCTGCTATAAGGTAGAGAGCTAATTCAAACCATTTAGAATCTTCATTATCTTCTATTTTGTATGTTAGGTCTACAGTTTTTGTGTTACTTTTATAAAAAAAAGTTCTGCGGCAACAGACACACACATGGTTTGGTACTTCAGCAGATGTACTTTTAAATTTCAGTATTTCTTTTTTGTATGTGTGTAGTAGAAGGTTGCCATGCGTAGAATTGTTGCTAGTCTGTTGTAAAGCTATTGCATTTTGTAAGTGGCTTTCGCTTCCAAAATATTTTTTCTGGATATAGTCGATTTCTTCAAGTAGGTCTTTGGCTGTACCATGTAGAAGAATGTTATTTAAATTGGCTAGTGCTAAAGCAGGACTTTTAGCATAGTGCAGTTAATAGACTAGATTTCTTATAGTTGAATGATGTGTTGATATCATTTTGATATGATGGAAGGTGGTTTTGCAAATAGGTCCTGAAATGCAGGCTAATGAATGTCCTTGTAGTCCTGTGTACTTGCGCACTGGACAGGTATCCATATTTTGCAGTAGTTTCATTTTGATTTTGTCTTTGCCTTTCACATACTGATTGAGGAATTGGCGTAAAGACTTGAAAGATTCTTTGGGAATGCTACACATTGACGTGCATGGCCATAGGTATACTAGACGTTCTGGTTCAGTTGAATGGAGAGGTAATTCTAAGTTTTCTGGGGATATTTTTGTAAGCAGTATTTCTTGTTCCATTATGGTATTATTAACTTTTTCATAACCTCGTCCACTGCTATGTATGGCAATTGTATTTGTTTGCTTTTGTTTGTATGCTTCTTCATTAAAATATGGTTCTGTGCTTGTGGTGTGACTCCACTCACCACCACAGATATTTAAGAAGCTATTTTTGTTGACATTTCGTTTATTGATAAGTCTTTTTTGTAATTTAGTCATTAGTTTTGTTAGTGGTTCATTTTGTTTAACACTAAAATAAATAACTTTCTTTTGAGAAGGATTGCACTGTCTATGAAAGCTTCTAAGATACATTTTCTATGGTAGGTTTTAAGGGGTGTGCATGATTTCTCTTCTGTTTTTATAAGATTTTGATGGACTCTGTGGTGGAAAATTTTTGCTAAAATACTTTTTTTGGTATGCTTACTTGCACTATATCAAGGTTTATAGGAACAGTTTTAGCAGTAGTGGTAGCTGAATTCTTGTTAATCGTTTTCTGTTTCGTTTTACATTTTGATAGAGGAGGCAAAGTTTCTGTATTGAAGCTTCTTTTGTTTCGCTATATGACTGTATTAGCTGTTTTGTTTGAACTTGTACAAATTCTACTAGAGATGGATGCTTATTTTGGACATTTATATTTTCATTTGCTCGACTTCTGCGTTGCTTTCTACGGACTTGATTTTTGGTAGGCATTCTTTAGGGTCTGTTGAACAAAATAAAGAAGGTATGGGTTGGGGTGTTCTGCAATGTATGTGTGCTGTGTGCATGAGTGTTTGAGTATGATGATAAAGATGTAGGTGATGGTGTGTGATTGTTCATTGGGCAACTACAACTAGTTGGAATGGGTATTCTTGAATTTATGTGCTACTAAACTGGGGTTCAGATGACAGTAGAAAGTAAGCTAGTGGTGAGGAGAAGCACAAATAGTAAATCTAATGGTATAGAATTAAAACAGTTCTTTGTTCTATAATATTAAAATTCTAGGGGCTGAGTTATGTCATTGTGCGCTGAAAAATGGGGATTTGTGCACCATTCTGCCTGCAAATCCCTGTTTAACAAATGGGGATTTGTGGACAGAATGGTGCACAATCTCTGTTTTTAGGCGCAGAAATACTATGAATGAACCCCACAGTGTGTTTGAGTAATAGTAAAAATATTATGGTGGTATTTGACTTACTTTTGTTTGTGGAATGAGCAGGTTTCTTCTGAGTTGTTGTTTGTCCTTCAGATTATGCTGCTGTTTTTCAGGAGAGTGGTCTTCACTGCAATTGTAAAGGAAATACATTATTCATTGTGTGTGTTTATAGCACTGATGTTAATTTAGACATTGATTTTTATGTTTTTGTACAAAAATTGTTGTTTGCTATCTGAACATAGTGTGTGCATGCAATTTCATTTGACTATGTGCAGTCTTTATATTTTACTTTAAATATGTTAGTTCAACATGCTTTGCAAATGTGTGTGAAAAAAGAAATTAAATAGCAGATAGGTTTGGAAGTGACAGTTGATTATAGCAGATGAGAAAAATGACAGTAAGTTCATTTTAGGTTAAAAGACAGTTAATCTCTTTAAATGCATTTATAAGCATTGTACATGTACTATACAGAAAATATGCATACCTGTAGTTTGTGTTCATGCATATGGATATGCATGCAGCTGCAAGTAGAAATCTTGGAGACTTGTACAGTAGTTCTTGTAGTAGGTGTTTTCCAATGATATGACACTTGTACTCAGAGTGATTAACAGTACATTTGAAGTGCTGATCTATGAAGATGGAGTTAGATGTAGAGGTCTTGGATGTGATTGGTGGATGGTTGTGTGACTGCTTAGCTGTATCCAATGAGGGAATGGCACAGAGAGTGAAGTGGAAATGGTAGAAGGGCTGTCCATGTTACGATATGTCCGCAGACATGGCGGTAATTCGCGGACACCGCATGTTACATACAGGGATTTTGGGGTGGCGAGGCATGCAAATGAGAGTGAGCAGAGCAAGGGATTGGTCAGTAAAGTTTAGTGGGTGTGTTGTGTCAGGAGAGAGTTTGTCAGATAGTCTTTTTCCTGAGAGAACAACAGATAGCTATGGCTGTGTGTTTCAGAAAACAGATTGTCTGGATTTTGGGAGACTTGTGGATACATTGGTTGAAGGTGCATGCAGAAAGCTGTGGAGTAGCTGTAGATCTTGGATTCCCACATGTGGAAGTGCACTGGCATGGAGTGCGTGGAATGAAGTGGCTGGACTTGCTACCTCTCTGTGCTACTTTGGAGACAGAGCATCATCCAGACATAATGATAATTCATTGTGGAGGGAATAGTTTAGGACATGTGTCTGGAATTTCTTTGCAATTTGCAATGAAAGAAGGACTTGGGAAGGTCATGGACATGTTTCCAAATTCTCAAGTCATTTTTTCGCAGATTGCGCAGAGGCAAATGTGGCTGCATTCTTCTTCATATTATCCACAAATGGAGAAAGCGAGGCACAATGTCAATAAGGCTGTTTGTGCCTTTCTAAGAGATGTTGGCATGTCCTCTTTTCACAATGAAAATATTATGTTTCGTAGCACATACATTTTTCGCAGAGATGGAGTCCATCTTACTTATGCTGGCAATCAGATTTTTCTGAGAAATGTACAAAATGCATTGCAACCTTTTTTGGAATTTCAGCCATCCATTTTGCAGTAGGTGTTGACCATTTCAAGTTTTTCAAACACAAACAAACACCACCAAAAGGCTCTTTTCAGAGCCACCACTTCCTCCCAGAGAAAAGTGCAATGGTTATGATTGGGCAGCACCCCAAACTTTTAGCTGTCCGCGAACTGTTCGCCGACTTCTAAAAAATACACAGGGCCCTGCTCCATTTTTTTGCCACTTCTATTTTTAAACTGTAAAAGGCGGCTCTGAAAAGAGCCTTTTTTAAAAAAAAGTTTGTTGTTTTATATAGTTTTTTTACACACGACACACTAGGAGAGGTAAGGGGGGACACCAACCACGGGGATAAAAAAAGGCAGGTGGAGAGAGGAAGATGTAGGGTGGGCCTTACTTAGGTAGGTAGCAGGCCTTCTCGTGCTCCTTGACTGCAGTCTTGAAAGCACTACGAAGTCTCTCCCCCCGCAGAGTACTGCGTCGCAGTACATACACAAAACTGTGACCCTCGAAAGGTAAGGGTCATTAGCATTATGAATGGCCTGTGAGGCAGCTGGAGGGATGCGCTCTCCCACAGGAGTGTCCCTTGTGGTGGGAGGAGCAGAAACGGAGGATGTAGTAGAGGAAGTCAACCTACTATGCACCTTGCAAGGTAGAACCTTGCGAATGGCCCCACCGTGGAACGACTTTAGGTGTTGCTCTTCATAGTTGTCATACCAAAGCTGTACGAACCAGGTCTCCCGCGACTGAGCACCAGTTTGCACTCGTTGCAGGTGACTTTGTTCGCACGTGCCTTGGGTACGTTACCATGAATGGTAAATAACTGCCACACCCAAGAGTCACGGTGAGTGCTGGTAGTAGGGACTTCCACTACTTCATCCTCTTCATCCTCTTCATCCTCCTCTACATCCTCACTCCTGTTCCCCTCTTCAGGCCCTTGTGGAGGTGGTGGTGGTGGAGGGGGTGGGGGTGGTGCTGAAGCAGATGTAGCACCAGGTGGCAGTGGAGGAGCCATGGATACCATCAGGTTTCAGATGAAAATCTGGAAAGTTGGCAGCAAAATGCACTGTGTTCTGTAAGGTAGCCAGAAACATAATGAGGATGAGTTCTGGGGTGTGGCCCTTTATAGGGGTGCTTGTGCCCGGTCTGCGGACACCCGCTCTGTCCGCGGACAGATCGAACACCAAATAAAAGCTCAAAAGGTATGTATGTACATGTTGCACAATGGTATCTGATTTTTTCTTTTATATGGTCCTCCACAAAATCTTTCAAAAGGTGGAAATTTGTCATGAGCTTGTTCATTTTTTCTTCCATGCGCTGGAGAGTTTGTTCTAAAGTATCTTGTTGTGTATTGTTTTCATTGTTTGTATGGTCTGTTAAAAAATAAAATATTTCGATATATATATATGTCAAGTGCACATAAAGTAATGCTTATTAAGTTGGTTATATAGAGAAGTGTCTACCATTAGTTTCACTATTTTCAGACATTTCACCATGTGGGAAATTCTCCGCAAGCCATTCTAAAGTATTTGACATTTTTCTGAGGTAAAAAAAATATATATATTACTTTTATTGTATTTGATATAGACATTTTAGAAATATATAAGAAAAAAAGTGTACTTACTAGATTGTGGTAAGTTGTCTTCTCACTGTTCTGTAGATCTGCTGCTGCTCCTAGTTGTGCAGTTTCTGTGAGGTAATTATGTTAGAAGCATACCTTTCTTGTTTTGGTATATTCCATTTGACTATAAATGGTATTTAAATGGATGTTTGATATGTTAGATATATAACTTCTACTTATTATGTATTACTATATATAATGTGTTTGTGTGTTGGTTTTTCAACTTGTACAGTGTTCATATGGCATGATATAACAATTTAAGATACCCCTGAGTTTTTGGGTAGTATTGGTGTTGTCCGCGCCCGTCCGCGGACATGCGCACAGTCCGCGGACATCAAAATCACTAGCTGGGGGTTCAGTATGTTCTATGTTACATGGATATAAAGTCAGGGATATTTAGGTTAAGTTGTCTTACTAAAAACCTATGAAATCTACATGACCACATGACCATATGCGGGCGCACAGCATGGTGACGTGTCCGAAAATCCATACACACTTCACAATAAGATCTTTGCCTCGTGGACTGCTGTAGGAACTTGCAACTTCAACATTTCTCTTGCACAACTCCAACACCTATTCGTACGAAGCCATAAACAATCTAGTACACAGTACATACTTTTAGCAAAACTGCTATTAATCTTAAAATGACATCAGCTAAGGCCATCCCTCCTCCCCAAGACACAGCACCACTGCTGTAATGAAAGAGCATGAGAAACACTGCCCATAGCTTACAAATAACACACGCAGAACATTTTCCCCCGTCCACCTACCCCTCCATATTACTGTTTGGTGCCTCTTTCCTCAGTTTAGTCCACAACTTTCGTTCTTAGCTATCCTCCCAAACAAAAGCCATCCATAAACAAAATAAATGTTCCTTTATGATCCACCTTTCACAGTTAAAAAATGGAATAAAAAAAAAAATACATAGACTCCATCTACTTTATATTTCACAGTAAAGTACATAGACGCAATACGTTTTTCCAACATTTCCATTTGCAGTTTGTGTTATGCTAATGGGAATATTGTAGAGTTCATCCTCCGTTCCAGGGACTGGAACGGTGGATAAAGGGCCAGCAGGCCAAGTTATCAGTCCAATCAAAGCAAGAGTGCATAATGAGGTCTCTGGATCATTACCCCCCCCTTTCACCTCTAAAATGGGGGATGAATGCCATTAACAATCTAGATTTCCAAAGCAGTAACCCGTGCTACTAAAAAAGATTATTTTTTCGTTTAGGAAAGAAAATCCTTTTCCAAGATGGCCACCATAGAAAAGGAAGGCGGGTGTTCCATACAGGGCCCTTCTTCGCTTTCCATTGCAGCCTGCAAAAATCAAAAAGGAAACCCTGTGACCATATTGCCATGAGCACATTTTTCTTCCCTTTCAAATGTATCCTAATGTGCAACAGCTTTACCACAAAGCCAGTCCCAGGTGGACATGGCAACTTTAATCCTATGTTTTGTCCCTTCTGGTAATGGCCAGTAGCCACATTGTCTGGATCATGACCTTATACCATAACCCTGACATTTTGCCAACTGCCCATGGCTACAGCCTACCCCTCAGTCACTGAAGCTGTACCGCTATTTTTTTTAACTACATTACGACACTTGTCAAATACGAAAACACTGCCATATCTCCAACACCATGCTTTTCGGTTGTTGCCAATCAGCCTTACGCAAATTTACTGTAAATCCACCCAGCTTTTTTTTTCAAAACTGTCAAAAGAATACACAAATGATTCGTCATATTACGTGTGCACAAAATCCCAACAAACTTTGTGAACTCATTCGCAATCACGTCAGAAGTATTCCAACCATCAGCATTAACCCTCACCTGCTCACACATTATTTCATAAGTTTCACAAGTGGAACGGTCAGAAGATATTATTGTCCAGAGGGTTCGACCATGTATTTTTTTACAAACGGTGATTTATCGCAAACATTTCCAGTGTACCTTACCTAATTTTTTCTCTTTTAGAAACATATGAAATCTGACAGCAGAGCGCGTCCATCTTGTGCTAATCTTGTCCATTGCTGCATCTGGCTAAGATAAATCGCCCTGACATCACTAAATCATATGGCCCGCCCCTGACCCTCACATAACCAACCCTAGTGATATTCAAGACCTTTTTCGATGACGTTCCTCTCCAGCGTAGCCAAATGCGCCCATAAGCACCTACGTGCCGTGACGCAGAACCTGAAAATGAACACACATTGACGTACAACATAGCACATCACAATTTGAAATAATAAACCGTTTTTTTAAAAAGAAAACAGTAACATTTTACAATTTGTAAAGTACTTTTATTTCACAATAAAGTGTCCGAGAACATCAGACTATTCCCATATGCAAGCAAATTGCAAAATTGTTTCTGCGCTCAGGATCAAAAATGTTAATAGTGAGGCACATGTTGTTCATTAACCATAAACAAAGTATTTGTTTTCGATAAAGGAACTGCTCGGGCGCACAGTGAATTCCAGGGCATCGGCATGAACTTGGGCCTAGACAACCATAAAAGATGTTATGTTACTCCTAAGCGCCAGTGCAGCGTACGGACACATGGGCCCTGCGCGATCGTCCCACAAAATAGTCACAGTGATGCAGCCATTCACGAGTACGTGCACCTGCCGTGCAAAAAATCTATCACTTGGCATCTGGAATCCATGGCAATCACAGTAAGGCAGCATGTAACTATTTGGAAAACATAACAGAAAATATGTATCAATACCCACCCTTTATTACACTACATCTATTGATTTCTTAATTCGGCATACAGTTTAAACTAACGATTACTACACACAGCAAACAATTTAAAAAAAGACAAAAAGAACGTGGAAACTGATACACAAATTGATGTGGTCATACATGACATTTTAAAGACATATTAGCGTTGAACATGGGTGAATCTAGTGATAGTCTACAAACGGCGAGATTCTGCACTCCCCATAACTACAAAAAAATGACAACTATACAAAAAAATAGTACTTCAGTTACATTGCCAAAATTAATGTTCAGGTAATAAAAAATTAAATCTTGTTCCGGTGTAGAGTCGTCAAAAGCAAACTTACACGATATTGACCGTCTCCATTCTCTTCGTGAAACTCAGACAGCAATGTGCTTGCACCAAAGAATCTTCATGAACTGATATTACATGTGTCTTACAAACGTTTGGTATGCATAACCTCATAAAATTGTCCTTATTGCAATCTTCCACTCCCTGCATTCTAACTGAATATTCCCTTTCGCTCAAGGTCAAAAAACAATTGACTGTTATGGGTTTAGTCCCATGCGTGTGCCTCCTGAGCGTGCAACCATAAAAGCAAAGCTAGTGACCTTCACTCAGAATCCAAATACATTCTCACTTTGCAACAACATGGCTCAACGCATTCATGAGATACGGCACTCCCATACACTTGCAGACCCGCTGTTTCCCTCAAACACTGCAGGTGGCTGTCTCAGATTTCAAACTCTAGGTTGCCAGTTTGACTGCAATATTATTTTAAATGCATTGTAACACAGACACAGTAATACTTCGCCTGTACTTTACGGACATTATATTGAGCAACAACTTCAAATGTACCGTATGACTTTTGTGACAAAAAAAACACTTTTTTCTTCCTGCTGCCACATCCCATCCCAGCCTCATCAACCCTCACTTTCCGAGACAGTATTTGCTAAGTTAAACAAGTGCAATGTTTAGTTTTTTTATATGTTTTAGCAGCGATGTCCGCAGACACTAAAACACGGATGAGAGATGGCGGGTGCATCAGAACAATCTGACGCACTTCACGCTCTTCACCGTCCAATTAGTGAACGCGTCACATGTCCGCGGACATGACGCTGCCGATTAGCCAATCGTTATCTTGTCCGCGGAGCGAACAGGGAAGTGTGACTGTGGAGCGGACATAGATATCACACATTTTTTGGGACACACTTTTTGGTCGTTTTAAAGAAAACTACTGGACGGATTGTCACCAAATTTACAAAAGAATGCTTTCGGGATCAAGCTCCTGCTGCAGATTTGGTGAAAATCGTCCAGTGGTTTGGGCTGTAGGCGTGCGCAAAGTTTTTCCCCCAATCAGTCTATTGGGGAAAAAAAGACGTTTTGGGACTCCCCCTATAACTTTCCCCCCCCCGGACCTTACATCACCAAACTTTGCAAAAAAATTCAGAGTGGGCCATATACTTATTTTACAAAGTTTGGTGAGGATTCGTCCAGGGGGAGCGGAGTTATAAGCCGCCCAAAAAGTGCTCTTCCTATGGAAACAGCAACTTAACCATAACTACACAGCCACTACTGTGGCTGTGTTATATATATATTCAGTAAAAAAACTTTGTTAAAGGGATGTTATGGTTCAAAGTAAAACCGAAAAAACCCTGAAATTCGCCAGTTATGGTAAGCTAAGCAACCATAACTCGTGCCACCGTGCACTGCTAACATTAACACCCAGGACATCAAAGATGACATCACAAATGTCATTGATGACATCACTGATGACATCACCTGTCTGGCTCCCCCTTTTTTCCTTTACTGACATATCTAGGCCACATGGTTCTGTTCAGTAACAGTCAAGAACTAGAAATATACTATATTTGTCGACTTATCCTTCAATTAAGTTCTTACAATAATTCCGTTAGGTTCAAGTCACATCATATGCAACATATACATAGCCGAAGACACAGGTTTTGATTCTTGTGTTTCAGGATTCCTTCTTCACCTATGTTTATGTATCATATGATGTAACTGTACCCTAAGGAAGTATTGTAAAAACATATGAGAAGGGTAAGGTCTACAAATATAGTACTTTTTACTTTGTTAATTCCTGACTGACAGTGAAGAAAGCCACCTGGCTTAGATATGTCAGTGAACAAAAAAAGAGGGAGCTAGACATGTGATGTCATTTGTGATGTCATCTTTGATGTCCTGGGTGTTGGTCTTAGCAGTCCACGGTGGTGGCGCGGGTTATGGTTGCTTAGCTTACCATAACTGCCGAATTTCAAGGGTTTTTCGGATCTACTTGGAACCATAACGTCCCGTTAACAAAGTTTTTTTGATTGAATTTGATAGGTTTTTAGTAGCGCAACTTAACCATAACGTCCCTTTAACAAAGTTTGTTTTACTATATGTATATATATATATATATATATATATATATATATATATATATATATATATTACACAGCCACGGTAGTGGCTGAGTAGTTATGTTTAAATTGCTAATCCCATAGGAAGAGCACTTTTTGGGTGGCTTATAACTTCACTCTCCCTGTATGAATCCTCACCAAACTTTGCAAAAAAGGTATATTCTGAATTCATTTGCAAAGTTTGGTGAGGTTTGGTCCAGGGGGGCAAAGTTATAGGGGGGGTCCCAAAATTAATTTTTTTCCCATAGACTGAATGGGGAAAAAACTTTGCGCATGCCTACAGCCCAAACCGCTGGATGGATTTTTACCAGGCAGGAGCAGCTGCTGTTTTGTCCCGAAAGCGTGCTTTCGTAAATTTGTGAAAAATACGTCCAGTAGTTCTTTTTAAAACGACCAAAAAGTAGGTCACAAAAAATGTGTGATATCTATGTCCGCTCCGCGGACACACTTCCCTGTTCGCTCCGCAGACAGGACAACGATTGGATAATCGGCTTGCGTCGTGTCTGCGGACTGTGATGTTTCCGCTGATTGTCTGGAATGAAGCGTGAGGTGCGTCGTATTGGTTCGATGCGACCACCATCTTGGATCAGCGGACAGCGCAGCGACGAACGGGTGAGAAATACAAGTTTGGCGAGTGTTTTGTGTTTGTAAGAGTGCTTGGGAGGGTGGGAGAGTAAGAGATGGGTCAAATGCTGTGTTTGTTTAGGTGGCGGGCACCCCTGATGTGTTTGTCATGTCCGCAGTCACCGCGGCTGTCCGCAGACATAAGAAATGTATAGCACAGTTAAAATGTTTGATTCTATGGGTGTGTTATGCTGCAGTGGTTGTGGCCAGGGTCTAGAGTCTTGGGCACATGGCCGAAGCCTGTAGGCCTTCTACAGCTTTGGTAAGACAGGCCTGCACCTGGGCTGCTGATTAAATGCCGTTTCTGCTTGCCTCCAAGGACTTTGTGAGGGAGGAAAACAATTTATTTCTGTACTGTTTGGCATTCCTGTCTGGGCTGATCTTTCAACATGCAGGCTGTGGCCTTGTACCGTGTATGAGCTTGAATCATAGAATACATTTGCAAAGCAGTTGATACAGAAAGAATAAAGGAAATGGCGAATACTTTCACAAAATGGACGCCCTTTGGTTCCATCGACGGTCCTGTGTTTGCGATTTTTATTACATGTATTTTATATGATGTGATTGGTTTCCGGCCAATACAATATATATATATGCTATACAATCTATAGGGTGGTTTCTGGACTAACACTATTATATATCCACTGTTACAGTGATTGGAAAAGAGATTGCCCTGATTCATGAGGGTGCTTCCCCAATGACTTGTGATATGTGATTTGTCAATGCACAAACTTTCACATCCTCCTAATTATCAAGGCCATTCTTGGTGTTTCCCTGCCAGTGTTGCATATATTTGGCCAATGAGTCTTCCTGCACACTGGTCCCTGTGGCCCATGGTATTAAAAACATTTTCCACAATTTTAGAATTAAATTGCATTGCAACCGCGGTCCACAATTCAGGAGCGAAACCCTCTTCATATTCAGGTGTTCGACCCTCACTAGTGGCAATACGCTGAGAATGAGTGTTCACCCCACTAACATTTTCTGACTGACAATGGATGTCCATAGAGCCCTGGAGTTCATGCTGGAGCTTATACCCCTGCTGTGTGCTTACCCCATCCTCCCGACCATGCATGAACCCGTGGAAGGGTTTGCAGATGTGGCACAATCACATATCATTGGTGTAAATGGTAAATCCTTGTTTAATCATCTACCCAACTGCATTTGTTGGCAACAGATACCTCTTCTGTTAATGTAGTGATATGAGATGTAATGTCTTTCATGGCTCTTGGTGTAAAGTGTGGTGGAAATCTGGCTTTCTCACCTGCTCGCCACATGATCCTGGGTCAGAGGGCAGCATGGGTAAAATCCCGTGGCCCACCAATCTGGGCTTGTCACTGTGAACGGAAACAAACCCCTAACCCTTGCGAGTCCCCAGGCTTGAATATATTTTCCAAATTCCAAGCATTCCCAGTATTCGAACAGGATCAAACGGTTGTTCTATCAAGTGGTGGGACTTATAGCTCCAGTTATTAGAGTTTAGTAGAGTAATTCACCACCCAGCTAAGGACGCCCTAGATGTATTATTATTAATAAATCATATATTTGCGGATTAACTTTGTTATATATTGTACTATATCTATTTTTTCTATTTTTTCAAGATAAAAGTAGCGGAACATCACTTAGAGAGGTATAACTGTTCCTAGAGGATACCAGCATTTGTTCTTTTATTTATTTACCTATCTCTTTTAGAGTTGCTTGATATGTGCCAGCACACATGTGTTTGGTGTCACATACATATGCATAATGGAAATCCGTGATGGTGGTCAGCCTTGATGATGGCTTGGGCCTTATCTTACAAATATGGGAGCAGGCTTGCCACAGCAGGAGCAAGCAAATATTCAGTTGCAGGAGTTTTGTGACAGGGTGGTGGTTTGATGTTGGAAGAAGTCAGAGTTCTGGTGAGCGTTATAGGAAAAAGGTTGTGCAGGTGACCGAAGACTAAAGGGAGGGGGCCAGGTGGGGAACAAGGTATAATAAGATGGAAAGTAGAAAGGAAGTATAGAAGGAGAACAAAGGCTGGTAAGAGGTTGCAAGAAGGGAAAGAGAAATGAGGCAGAGCAGACAGAAGAGGTGAGAAGTACAGATGCAGGAGTACAGTGGTAGTGAATGGAAAATCTAATAAATGAGACAAATGAGTCAAAGATGCAAAGGAAGTAGGAGGCAACATCAAGGGAGATGTGGAAAACATAAAGGAGTATCTAGAAGGACATATCAGGAGGGTAAAGGAGGAATACTGTGGAAATGTGATTTGAGAGGATCACAGCAAAGATGTGTAGAAAGAACACCAGAGGGTAGGAGGAGAATAGGTAAAAGAGAAGTAACAGAGATGAGAGGATGTGAACAAGAGAGACAAGCACACTACACATCTGGGGAAGGATAATTAGGAAGGTTGGAGGTATGAGAATGTGCTGGGGTATTAAGAATACAAAGGAGGAGTGAAGAGAGTCAAGAGTAGAATGCAAGAAGGGTAGGATTGAAACCTTTAGGCACAACATTGTTGAAACTTATTAAAGTAGTAGTCAGGTACTTGGTGCTGGGAACCAGAGGCAGGGCACAAAGATGATCAGAAGGAAAGAGTGCCTGGGCCAGCATTCAGCTATGTATAGCTGAATGACTGTCTAGTGGATGGTTGGGGCACAGTGCCATATTATCAGACCATTGTCAAACCAGCAGGGAAACTCAACCATCAACCTCCATAGAAGGAGCTTTGAGGTTTAACTTACATCTTCCCAGTCACAGATTCTGCTATTATCCTAGATACTTTCACGTGTGTTCACTGAGGCTATTTGACATGTGGGCATTTTCACTGTGATGTTTTTACCACAATGTTTTTGCTGATTTTATATTTAAAGGGGGGCTCACCCTAACCCCTCATCTAACCCATCTCATCCTGCCACGCACCACCCCAAATCCCCTACCCCAAACACTTAATACATATATTTTTGTTTACATCAGCAAAACCTCATCGGTGAAAACACCACAATGAAAGTGCTACGGTTTAAACTAGCAATGTTGAAAACCCTGTAAGTGTCAACGGCTAGTTTACAGGCATATGCAGCCCCAAGACCCAGAGAAGGGGTCTCCTAAGAAGTGAGAATGAGAAGCAGAGGGGCTTCCACCTGTGAACCAAAGAGCCATCAAAGAGCTATTGGGACACTCAACTGCTCAAGACTGTGAGTGACTGAAAAGGAAAATTATCTCGGGAAGGGATAGCTGAGCTTAGAAGTTCAAAAACAAGAGGTTGTTTGGTTTTTTTGTTGCTGCAGTTAAAGAACTGTGTTGAAGCCAAAGTTGCTTCTTGAATCCAGAACCTTTTTGATCAACTGAGATTCTTTGTCATTAGAACCTAAGTAGAAACTATCCTGTTTTGTTACACCTTTATAAATTGGCACAATCTTTGCATCAGGCACAAACATTTCAGGGCACAATATTTTAGCTGCCCGAGCAGAATAATTCCAATACTTATCATTTGTTGTTGAATGAGAGCACTAGGCAATGGTGCATTTGTTTGGGGGCTATCTCTGTTTTCTTTAAGTTCAGATTTGAAAGTACCTTGAATAATCCTTTACATATACTCTAACTTACATGTGTTTGTAGCCTTGCTCACATTCAGCTTTGTGAAAGATGTTTCTCCTTGCAAAGGATGAATGGAATGACAGTGTTTGAATGTTTGTAAAATATAGGTGGAAGGTACAGCATTTATTTCTGAATTTGCATGTATGGACCTGGGTTCTGTGGCACTTGTTAGGACTGAATTTCTATACTCTGGCCTGGTGGACAGATGTATAGGAGGCCAACCTATGTTGTGACAAGGACAACTCTGGGGAGCTGTAGCCAAACCAGTTTGGGTAGCAGTGACAGGCGTTCTAGGCTAAGTTCTTCAGAGTTGGTGACCTTGTAAAGGGTCTACAATGAGTTCACACAATGGGAATCACAGATTACACTTAGACAGGATGTATACAAAAACAATTATTATTTATTGGCCAAAGCACACTGTAGAAAAATGACTACTGGCAAGTAAGGTTATCACACAACACTAGCAAACTAGATATATATATACATTCACTTAGCAGAGGGCATAATATACATCACAAAACTCCTGTAAGGGAAAGGTGAGGTTATATTATGCACTTTTAGGTCCACAGAGAATGATCCCTAACTTAAATAAGTTGTCTGGGCCTTTTGCCCAATACTACCACAGAATCTTTGAAGCAGGAAAAATGTAGGTAGGGTGTCTGGGGTCCAGTGAAGGGTTCTAATTGTCATCGTACAAGTTAAACTAGCTAACAGAAGTAGCCCCAACTTTCAGAAGTCTTGCACAAGCATACAATGGCGAAGCCAATAGTGTTAGAATAAAGTTTATTATAAGCCCATTGACTTATAATGGGAGTATACGAGTATGTAGGAATCGCTGTAACTTACCCCTCTGTACTCTGATTCTTCCCCATAATTGGCAGGACAAAGGAAGAAGGTCTGTGGTTGCTTTTACTGCAGTTCTCGATTTGCAGGGGTTGCAGGTTCTAGCTGATCTCCGGTTGGTGTCTTTCACTGTTACAAGGACTCTAGATTGAAGAATGCAGCAAACCTCGATGCAGGACCTCTCTCAGGACTGGACTCGGGTCAGGTAAGCAATTTCGGATGGTGGTCACCGCAGCACAGTGACGCAATGGGACTCAACTGCCGCGGTCAGACTTTCCCTCCTATCTCGGTTACCCTTGAAGCTAGGATTCCCTTTTTCAGAGAGGTGAGCCTTGTAGGGTCAGCTGAGTATACCCAAAGTTCCAGGTTGAAACTCAGAACTATGATATCTGCAGCACGGTATCCCAAATTTGGAGCTGTTCAGCCACAGGACAGTCCCGGGACACTTCTGAAGGCTTTGTTGTAGGGTACTGAGCAGACGTCAGTAATGGATCGTCCCTCCACTCCAAGAGTCGCAGCTCCTTCGCAGGAGTGCTACAAGATCTTCAGCAAGACAGGGCTCCTCCAGGACAGCAACAGAAGTTGGTAGCCAGGCCTCCTACGACGGGTCTCCGTTTTCTTTGCAGGTTTCACAGCTGGATAGGATTCCTGGCTCCTTCAGATTTCTCCAGGATCTCTGAGGAATGGATGCAGGGGTCCTCTTCCTTTCCTAAAAGCCAGGTGCCCTCACTAGCCAATGACAGGACTAGCCCACACACATACCCAAGCAGTGGTCCAATCAGAACAGCTGGCGGGAACCTTCATGCATACCACTCAGACACACTGAAAACAGTTTGTGGATAGGGACCAGACAGTCCCAGCCTACATCCTGTCAGCAAACACACACAACCCTCCAGTGGCCTGCCAAAGGCTTCTGCTTTCCCGGGCACTGGAAGGTCTTATAAGGATTTTCCTGGCCTCACAGGCCAGGAAGAAAGCTAAAGAACAAGATGGCAAAAGGACAGGCGAAAAACCACGTGGGACGGCCATGTTTGGACACTAGCCACAGTTAGTAGCCAAACGCAGTAAACGCAGTAAAGCTAAAATGAAAAGTCCCCTAAAGTGGGAAAAAAGTCACTGCTGCCACCAGCTTATCCTTTTAGCACAGCTGGAGTAACTAAAAGTCCTCTGAGTGTTAGTTAGGGCAAAACAAAAATGTACCCCATTGTACTGCAGTGTAAGCTGCTTTGTAGAATGATAAAAGTTACCACAAGTGATACAAAAGTAACCAAAAGTAGTAACACAGTAACACAACTAAGGGAAATAATAATTTCCAGTACTGACAGCCTGAAGGACATGTCAGTTTCCACATAACATATGAGCAAAAGCCAGTGTAGTGAAGCTTAAGGCTTCACTGCACTGCAAAAAGAGAAGGTCAGAATAAAAAATAAAAGCAAAAAGTTTGGGGGTTCCATAAAGATGGAATGAAAGGTGCAGTGAAGAGAAATCTTTACTAATTGGACTGTGAGGTGGCAGCTCAGACAAAGTCAAAACAGTAATTAGTTGCCCTTTCATCTACCATTATCTTCATTCGCACAGCAAAAGTAAGTGACCATGCCTGAAATTACTTCCACTGGAGCAACATGTACCAGTCATTGATGATGTTGGAGACCTCATTAAAGACCCTCACTTCACTTGGGCCTTTATTGTGTTGACCGGACTGTTAGGGGGTGAAATATCGCATTCTGGTGGGCAATACGACTATAAAATAAAATGCAAGAAATAAGCCATGTATGTGAAGCTCTGTCATGCATTTTGGAATTTATATTGGAACATTTATAGTGATCATTTGATACAGTCCTGACACGTTTCATGCAACTAAATTATATTATGCTTTGCCCTACAGGATCATGTGTAGCATCATCAAATGAAATGGAAAAGAAAAACATAATTCTTCAAAGAGACAACCCTGAAATCAAAAATAACGAAGTTGTTGAGTTTGCATGTAAATCAGGATACTACAGAGATGCAAATCGAGAAATGAAATCAACATGCAATAATGGAAAACTTAATTATCCAGAATGTGACACAAGTAAGTTGTTGTTCTTGCCAATAGCAAAATGTTTTTATAATTTAAAAAAATGCTTGTAAATATATTTGATGTGCACAACAGCATAATAACAAATAAATGATTAAACGGCATAGAAATAGTTAAGATACAAAAACATTCACAAACTATATAACTACACAAACATGTTTTCACAATGATCAACAGCTTGTTTTGTTACTGAGAGACGTACACCATCTTTTCTTTTGACATACCGCTAAGTAGCTCTGTCCACCATTCATTTTAACATGGAATTGTATATTGTTCCAATTTTCATGATAAACTTATTTTGCCAATTATTTAGACTAGTGTCATGATCTTCCTTAACAATAGCCATCAAAGATGTTAGAACATCTATTCCCAGAATATTTTAAACTAGTGGAAAAGCCTGTGTACATGGGCAAATGAGTGTAAGGAATACATTTGCAGAGTATATATATATATTATGTGGTGTATTTTAATATAATTTATGTTAATAGAAGGAGCTTGCCCCTTTTACGTGAAGGAGTAGTAACCTCAAAATAAATCTCACAGAATCTGTTGAAAATTCAACATCGTGGATACGGACAATTGTTGCATCTGCTCCTCATTGTCTTGGATTCCACCTACGGGTTTTGGACTCAAATATATAATGTTGAGGCATGTCTGAGTAATACAATTAACGTACAGCATGATTCGAAGTAGACATGAGATCATAAAATAAAGTAAATCAAAGTCAAATAAAATTGAAAACTTACATGAAGAATATTATTGATTTAATAATACTTTTCAAGAAATATTACAGTGAATAATACATAAGTACATTGAAAAAAAGTACTTTATTTTGTTAGAGAAATGGTGCTTAGTCAAATGAATTTCTGGTTATATGTTTTTTTTTAAATGTATATATTTTCTTAGTGTATGCAACTTGAAGTATGCTGTAAAGTGGTATCCCAGCCTTGGGCATTTTCTGCAGCTAATTGTATGTTATCATTGTTGAAACACTTGTGTATAGGTGCGTTATAAATGCCTTATCATATATCATATCAAATACACATTTTGATCACCTGGAAGATGAACTTTAAGTCTTATTGTTGTATACGTGAGGCAACAACTCCCTCTAGCAATGATAATAGGTGTGGCAGGTAGGATGGCTTCAAACAAACACACATCTGGCCTTTTACACAGGCTAAAGTGCGTAAAGAAAGTAACTTTTAGAGTGTCAGAATGTTTTGTGGTATACTCCTGACCTGACCCATTATGCCAATTTGACAGTGCTGCTCTCTCCCTCTGCATTTGGAGTCACACCACAGGTGCTCTCTGCTCTGGTGCCACAGATGCTCTCTCTCACCAAGCCCTCATGCCCCTCGCTTCTCTTTTCCTGACCTGACCTATTGCACCGGTGTGACAGGGCTGCTCTCTCCCTCAGTGTTTGGAGTCACAGTCCCACTTTCACTTCAATGTCCATTGGAATCCCCACTGAAACAGCCAAGAGCCTACAGAACTACACCTCCCAGCATTCTGTGCATTTGGGCAGTCTGATGTCCATTGAAATCACTGCCGAAATAGCCGAAAGCCCACAGAACTACACCTCCCAGCATTCTGTACAGTCTCCTAGGTTTTCATAAATCCAGTAGGATCCCAGGGCCATGATATGTACATTTTGACCATGTGCAAAAGGATGGAGCTAATTAATATACCAGTTTTGTACCTTTATAATAGGGGATTGAGCAAACAGGTTTTGCCCCCATCAGTATTTATACAATAAGCCCAAGCTGGGGGGGATTACCGCTTCAGGTAATGCCCTGGTGCCCATAGTTACAGGCCTGAGCGAAGTTAACGCAGGCCCCCAGGCATTAACTGAAGCGGTAATGCCCCCAGCAAGGGGCTTATTGCTATTAGTACCCTGGCCTGATGGACTGAGGTACTAATAGATTCTTTGAGGAAGTTGTCAAATGCTGTTGGCATTTCACAACTGAAAAAAAAAGAAAATGGCTGCCATGGAACGGGGAGAAGGCACTACACGTAGTTCCTTCTCCATTTCCATGGCGGCCATTCAATATCGAAAAAAAAAGAAACAAACAAGATGGCTGGCATGGAATGGGGAGAAGGGACTATACATAGTTTCTTCTCCCTTTCCATTGCTGCCATTTCCGGGTCGGAGACGCGCCAGGAACACTAGTGTTCCTGGCATAGAAGGACAGAGAAGTGGCAGTAAGTGGAGGAGGGTGTGGAAAAGGGGAGTGAGGGTGGGGGGAGGGTTAGGGGGAAGGGGACATGGGGGAGCGCGCACTTACCTGTGATCCTGCGAGGGAAGATGGTGGTCTTCATCTCTGAGGAGGCTCTGAGCCGGGGATATACTGTGTGGTAAAACCCCCGCTCTGAGCATCCTCGTTGGCTGAGAGACCTAAGCCGCACCCCCGCCGGGTACTAATATCAAAGTGTTTAAATGGGGCAAAAAGCAGTTAAAAAAATAATAATAAGGTTTGAAGTGCCTATTATATATGAAATAGTATAAAGTGATGGGATTTGCATCGTAGGAATCATTCCGGAGTTGTTCGGCTTCTGTTACCATTTCTCATCTCCCATTTTTCGTCTTGATAAGATGTGTTTAAAGTTATTAGGTATAAGGGGTTCTATCATAATTTGTTAAAACAAAGTGCAATTCATTGAGTAGAAGAAAAAGGAGAACACCTCCACATCATGACTTTTTCATGTTCAGAGTGCAGAATATTGATGAGAATGTAACTTTGAAATGGAAAATGGATATCAGAATTTCATACAAAATCAATGTTGTGCAATAATAGAAATCACAAAACCATTTGCCGTTATCTGTTATATACATAAAAGCTTGAGCATATTAAAATACATTTTTAAACGTTGAGCCAACTGGACAGTGGACACAGTAAGGAACAAGTTACTTACCTGTAATTGTTGTTCTCCAGCATGGGACTGGCATGGATTCACATGCTCATGAATATTCCCCGTCGTCAGGCTGGGAATTCTCGGTAAAGAAAAAACCAGTATCAGTTTCGTTTCTGATCTGTCTTTCGTAGTAATAACCAATCACTGATCTCTGCGTCATACTGACCACAGCCAATGACTGCCCTCTACCTAAGCCCCGCCTCTGGCAGCCATCTTCAGATTTGGAAGCACGTGAAGTGGCAGTATGACCAAGTGAAGAGCCACAGAGGGGTAGGCGGGAGGGTTCGCATGTGAATCCATGCCAGACCCATGCTGGAGAACAACAGTTACAGGTAAGTAACTTGTTCCTTCTCCAGCATGGGGTCTGGCATGGATTCACATGCTCATGAATAAAGAATACATAGCAGTACACACATGCACAACCACGGGAGGTGGCAAAGGCTCAACATTAAGCATTACATCAAACTCAACATTAAGCATCTTACCTCCTCACCAGGCTCACCTCAGGCGAACAGGTTGCGCAGCACTGCTTGGCCGACCCTGGACTCCTCCCTGGAATCCTGATCGACGCAGTAGAATTTCGTGAAGGTGTGCGTCGACCTCCACGTAGCAGCCCTGCATATGTCCAGCAGGGGCACACCAGAAAGGAACGCCGTGGTAGCTGCGATCGCTCTGGTGGAATGGGCTCTCGGACGGCCAGGCAGCGGTCGGTTTGCCAACTGATGACAGTACATGATACAGCCAGAGAGCCATCTGGAAATGGAAGCCTTCGAGAGAGCCTTCCCCTGATTGACAGGTCCAAAATTCACAAAGAGTTGTGACGTCTTCCGAAAACACTTCGTGCGGTCCACGTAGAACTTCAGCGCTCTAGCCACATCCAGCGAGTGCAAAGTCCTCTCAGCCGGCGACAAAGGCGACGGGAAGAACACAGGCAACACCAAGGGTTCGTTGAGGTGGAAGTCCGACGGCACCTTGGGCATGAAGGAGGGGTGCGTCCTGAGCACTACCCTCGTGTCGTGAAAAGTCAAGTATGGGGCCTTGCAGGAAAGGGCCTGGATCTCTCCCACTCGTCGTGCGGAGGTGATGGCCACAAGAAACGCTGTTTTCCACGACAGAAACTTCAACGGGGCCGAGTGCAGAGGCTCGAACGGAGGTCCCATGAGCTTGGTCAGCACCACGTTGAGCTCCCACGCCGGGGCCGGAGCCTTCACCGGCGGGAACGATCTGAACAGTCCCTTCATGAACTCCTTCACCAGACGATGAGACCACAAGGACGTCCGCCCCGTGGTTCTGGTGTATCGGGAGATCGCAGCAAGATGAATCTTGATGGACGCGTGTGCCAGTCCAGCTTTGGCCAGCGTCAGCAGGTACGGCAGTACTTGGGGAGCCGTAATCCGTAGAGGGTTAATCTTCTGTGTGTGGCACCAGACAGAGAACCTCTTCCATTTGTGTCCGTAGCATTTAAGAGTCGAGGACGCCCTGGCCTTTGCAAGAACCTCTCTGCAGTCGGCCGGTATGTCGTATCCTCCAAACTCTAGCGCTGCAGGAGCCAGGCCTGCAAGTTCAGCGACTTCGGGTCGTGGTGGAGGATGGCGCCTCCTTCCCTGGAGAGTAGATCCGCGTCCACCGGCAGCTTGATTGACGGGGACGCTGACAAGTCCAGAAGGTCCGGGAACCATATCTGCCTCGCCACGCAGGTGCGACGAGAATCATCCTGCACCGTGACCTCTTGAGCTGGTTGACGAGCCGGATTAGCAGTGGCAATGGAGGGAACGCGTAGAGGAACAGGTCCTCCCAGGGGAACGAGAAAGCATCGCCCATGCTCCTCGCCTGGGGAAACCTGCTGGCGAACCTCCGGCACTTGGAGTTCGTCGCCGTCGCGAACAGGTCGATCTGGGGTGTGCCCCACCGTCGGAAGAGGCGATCCACTAGATCCTGCCGTAGTTCCCACTCGTGGCACGAGCGCAGCTCCCTGCTGAGTGAGTCGGCGATGGTGTTTTTTATCCCTGCCAGATGAAATGGCACCAGAAACATCCTTTGGGCGACGGCCCAATGCCACAGGTCCTGCGCCTACGTGGACAGTGCTGGGGACCTGGTTCCGCCCTGTTTCCTGATGTAAAACATGGTGGTGGTGTAGTCGGTGAAGATCCTCACCACCTTGCCCTTGAGGGACGGAAGGAAGGACCTGAGGGCCCAAAACACTGCACAGAGCTCCAGGACGTTGATATGTAGGGATTTCTCCGTCGGGAGCCAAAGGTCTCGTGCGTGCAGATTTTCGGTGTGCGCTCCCCACCCTTCCAGGGAGGCATCCATGGTCACTGTCTCCTGGTGGGCTGGGGTCTGGAAGTCCATGCCGTCAGATGCGCGCGGGTGCCCCACCACCGGATCGCTCGTCGGAAACTCTCGTCGAGTGTGATCCTTTCCTCGAAGCTGCCCGTCGTTTGGATCCAGCCCGCGTCCAGGAACTCCTGCAACGGGCGCATCCGGAGCCTGCACATGGGAATGAGGTAAGATGCAGGAAGACATCATTCCGAGGAGGAACTTGATGGACCTCACCTTGGCCGCGTCGGCCACCAACATCCGCTGTACCTTGCCCAGGATGGTCCTGGTCCTCTCCTCCAACGGGGAGGCCAGAAGGGACACTGTGTCGAGCCTCGCTCCCAGAAACAGTGCGTCTTGCGCGGGTACCAGGTGGGATTTGGCGTAGTTCACGGAGAATCCCAGGTCCGTGAGAAGTTGGACGGTCCTTGCCGTGTGCTCCACGGCGAGCTCCCTCGTCTTGGCTCGGATGAGCCAGTCGTCCAGGTAGGGGTAGACGTGGATCCCCTCGTGGCGCAGCTGCGCCGCCACCGGTGCAAGGCACTTGGTGAATACCCTGGGTGCCGACCGTAGTTTGAAGGGGAGGGCTTTGAACTGGTAGTGACGCCCTTGGACCACAAACCTGAGGAATTTTCGGTGCCCCTTTAGGATGGGAATATGGAAGTAGGCATCCTCCAAATCCAACGACGACAGGAAGTCTCCTTCCTCCAGCTGACCCAGGACGTGCTGGAGGGTGACCATCCGGAACTTCTGCGCCTTGATGAACTTGTTCAGACGTCGCAGGTCTAGGATGGGGCGCCATCCTCCCGTCTTCTTCTTCACGAGGAAGTATCTCGAGTAAACTCCGGAGCCCCGAAGCCTCTTTGGGACGAGTTCGATGGCGCCCTTCCTGAGCATCGCCTTTACCTCCAGGAGAAGCTGAGGGACGTGAAGCTCTTTCCTGGCCACGGGGGGGACGCGCGGGCACCTTCTTTGAAACTCGAGCGCGTGGCCCCGGGCTAAGGCGTCCAGCACCCAACGGTCGGTGGAGATGGACTCCCACATGCCGACGAAGCTCGCCAGCCGGCCTCCCACCGGGGTGCTTCGGTGGGGGCCCGACCCCACGGCCGGTTCAATCCTGTTTCGACGAGGCTTTGCTGCCTTGACCTCCTTGGCGACGACGGCGGGGTCCGCCAGACTTGCCTCGTCCCCTGTAGGCCTCCTGAGACGACGAGCGGGCCGCTTGACGGTAGGTGGAGAAACCGCCGCCGGAACCTTTGGAGGCGCCCTTGCCTCCGCTGCTCCGAAAGGACGGCCGTCGTTGTTGCAGAACCCCAAGGGCCCGGGCCGTCTCCGTGTCCGCTTTAATGGCCTGAAGGGAATCGTCCACTATTTTCCCAAACAGGTTGTTCCCATCGAACGGCATGTCCAGGACTCTGGTCTGTACGTCTTGACGGAAGTCCGTAGCCTTGAGCCATCCACGCCGCCTAAGGCACACGCCGTTGCCCAATTGGCGAAATCCCGTGTCGGCGATGTCCGTCGCAATAGTGATGGCGTGGTCCGACGCCACTTCACCTTCCTGTAGGATCTCCAGGGCCTCAGCCCTCTTGTCGTCCGGTAGGAAGTCCAGCAGGGGAGCCAGTTTGAACCATAGCTCCCTGTCATAGCGGGCCACGATAGCCAAGGCATTGGCCGCCTTAATCGTCGTCGCTGCAGACGAGATGACCCTGCGTCCCATAGTGTCCAATTTCTTTCCCTCGCCGTCCGGCGGGGAAGTCGATGTGGAGGCCGCACCCCCCCCGCTTTCTTCCTGGCCGCCGCGGAGACGACGGAGTCCGGGGTAGGCTGCGCCCGGAGGCGCAGGGGGGCCGCGTCCGGGACCCGGTACTTCTTTTCGTACCGGTCTCTTCTAGCTGGCATCGTGGAAGGGTTCTTGAGGAGGGCGAGGCCCTCATCCCAAATGTCGTCCAGTAGAGGCACCGCGAGGACAGTCTTCCTCTTGGCCTCGCACCGTTGATAAAGGAATTCTTCCTTTTTCTTCTCTTCAGGGCAGAGTTGGAAAAGCTCGGACGCCCTGGCGATCATGGAGTGGAACGATCCAATCTCGTTGGGCGGAGAAGCCCTGGTGGGAGGTGACGACGGCAGATCCTCATCGTAGACCTCGTCGTCCGTACCCGTCGCTGCCGTGTCAGTCCCCGTATCATCCCCTCGGGTGGACGGGGAGGAGGGCTGGACGGGGCGCGACGGCTAAAAAGGAGGTGGAGGATGAATCCTTCTTTTCTTGGGAGGAGGAACGCCAGAAGGTCCCGGTTCTGGGTCCCCCGACGGGAGTGGCTCCTCCGCCGGCAACGGTAGTCTCGTCCTTATCTCCGAGCATAAGGACTGTATAGCCAACAAAATGGCCGCCGAGTTGTCTTGCGGCGCTGGCAGAGGGGAATCCGACGGGCGATCAGGGGCCCCGTCGGCACCCTCGACGATGTCGTCGGCACCTGCGTCGGGATCCATCCCGACGGGCTGGTCTTCTTCCACGCCGAGGCCGTGGCTTAAGACCTCGATCAGCTCTTCCTCCGAGGTTGAAGCCGAATCTACGACGACACCCTGCCCCCCCTTTTTCTTCTCTGCCGGAGATTTCACGGGGGTCCTATCGATGGGCATAAAAGAGGACTCCCTCCGAGGTGGCAGGGAGACTCTGAGCCCCGAGGTCGCCACCACTGGTGTAGCCTCCACAGGCTGAGCCAGGGCCGCCGCGATAGTCTCGATAGAGGCCTTGGCCGGGTGGATTAAGGCCTTCACCACCTTAGGTGCGCTCACCGCCTTATCCTTGAGGGGGGGACACTGCCTCGCTCCCCCTCCGATGGGGCCTTCGAGCTCGACCGGGGCCTCTCCAGGAGCTTCGCCGGGTGCTCGGCCTTCCTCTTACCCGACCCAGAGCGTTGGCTCGTGGTTGATGGTGCCGGGGAGGGTGCGCCCTGCCTGGCGCCCATAGAGCCCGACCGTTCGGCGCTCCCGGTGCCAGCGGACTCGCGGTGCTTGGCCTTGTGTTGGACCCCCGTCGCCGGGGCGTCCTCAAAGGTCTTAGAAGACCGCTCGGATTTCTTCCTCTTCTTCTCGCCGGACGGGCTCTTCCCTTCCAGCCAGTTGGTGAGACGTTGATGGCGGTCCTTCATGGTCCGCTCCGACATGTTGCCGCAAAACGCACAGTCCTTCTCCACGTGCGTCTTGTCCTCATGTAAGCAGTAGAGACAAAAGGAATGTTCGTCCTCCTTAAAGACGTTCTGCAGCTGGCATCCAGGGCAGACCCTGAACAGCTTTCCGGGCGTCGAGCTTGCCTTCTCCTGGGCCATGTCCGGGCCTGGGAAACTTCTGGAGTCCTCCAAAAGCGTAGCTCGACGAAATCTTCACCCTTGAGGGGCGCAGACGAATCCGACACGGGTCCCCGTAGATCGGATGGAGAGTCGGTGGAGTTTGAGGCTCTTTTGACCGAAAAAACAAAGTTTTTGAGAAAAAACGTGAAAAAAATAGCACTAACGCTCGAGAGCAATAGCACGAGGATCCCAACACATGAACGTGCGGTAAAAATCTGAAGATGGCTGCCAGAGGCGGGGCTTAGGTAGAGGGCAGTCATTGGCTGTGGTCAGTATGACGCAGAGATCAGTGATCGTTTATTACTACGAAAGACAGATCAGAAACGAAACTGATACTGGTTTTTTCTTTACCGAGGATTCCCAGCCTGACGACGGGGAATATTCATGAGCATGTGAATCCATGCCAGACCCCATGCTGGAGAAGCACGTGTTTGGTAATTCAAATGATGTTATCTTCCATTAAGGTATCATTCATAGTTGACTGTTTTATTAGACATTGTTTAAAATACATCAGATATGCGATCAACTTTGGAGTAATGGACGGTGGAACTACATTCTACATTTCTTTCAGTCAACTGTTTCCCAATTTTGGGACTCTAAAGTCATTTAGGTTTGTTACAGGGGAGAAGCATTAAGGCATCTTAAAGTCCAGAAGTGCCCAACTTCATTTTAGTCTAGGGAAAATATGATGGTCCCACATTTTTATTTGTTGCTGCCAATACAAAGTGATGTATTATTGTCAGGACTTGATTTAATCATTAAAGGAAATTGTGGAAACATGTTAATTTTTAATAGACTACAATCATAAAAATCATTTTTTGGGCATCAAGTACATTTATTTTTGCATTTCTAATGGTGATTTCTGACATTTGACAGTGAAATGTTGTATATCAATGAATATTATCTATGTTTCCTAAATTTTTAAGCTGGAGTCAGAAAGAAGGAAGTGTGGAGGTAATGAGTTTTTGGGTGAAAGATGCTTGGAAGTGTGCAAAAGATCCTTATAGCGTTGGGTGGGAATGTATTGAGTAGTATGTAACGTTTGATAGCAACAGAAGCTGATAATGCAGAGTTGTGGTTCAAAGTAATATTTTCAAACCAACAAGTGTGGCAGGATTGTCAGAGAAGATGCACGTGCAAAATTACATTTGACACTAAAGAACTATATGAGCAGCTGGGCAACCGAACAGTGATACTTTCTCTTTTTTTTTTAAACCAAGTAACTTGGAAATCACCCCAGAACACTTGCATCCTCAAGCCAGAGGAACAATCACAGTTCAGTAATGACTACAATCCTATCATTGCTCAGCTTTTGAATGCACACTTTGATGTACACAATGTAGCTGATAAGACCACTGCAATTGCACAGTATGTTACAGCTGACAGAACTAAACCTGAAAAGAGTGAAACTAATGAGGTTGGGCAGATGCTGCAGCTGCTGACAATTTGAGTCAGACTCTGTTCGGTTTTGGTATCAAGATACTCTCTCAATGTATTACATAATAGATGTGGTGTGTTTTTAGGTGTGTGAATGTTTTTTTCAGTGGATTGCAATTTAAAGACACAGGCATGCAGCAATACAACCTGCATGTCCCCGATACTGATTGCCTAACTAGAATGTGTGACTGAAAATATGTGTGTGATTGACCTTATATAACATTTATGTATCCGATCTCCACATTCTTTTGCTGTCCTGTCGCAATTTCCATCCAAAGAACAGACAGCAGACAGTCAGCTGGCCATCATATGCAGCCGATACTTTAGGCATAGACCGCACTAAAATTGCATTCCAGCATAGTATTACTGCTCTCCTTGAATTTGCAATCAAGAAGAAACTAAACATTAATCTTAACAAAACTAAATTACAATTATCAAGTCTACAAGAAATAAAATAGTTTTGTTTGGAAACGAGAACAGACACCTTTAGAAATTGTGCATAAATACATCTATTTAGGAATACCGATTTATGATTCCTTGTGCACTGACTCTTTTCTAATGATATCTGCACTAGAATACAGAGGACATGTGGAGAACTAAAAAGCTTTGTTTCTAAAGGTTGTGGATACTCGATTGAGCGCCTGTTAAAAATATATAACACAAATATTGTCCTGAGTGCCCTTTATGGGCTCATAATGTTGCAGGGGAAGGAAGCCCTATGGCTTAATACATTGGAGAGTAAACTATGGCGGTCAGCACTGGGATTATCCAGGGCACCCCCCCACAAAGCTATATGTTTAGATTTGGGTATTACGTCCTTGCATACCAAATGAAAGTTTGCGTGTGGTAAATGGTATCTGAAAATCCTAGAGGCCAATTGTGACTCATCACAATTGATCTCACATTTTAAAGATATTTTCCTCTCTGATAATAGTGGTAAAATGTACACTATCTGGCTCAATGATATTGAACAATACCTAGATGATATAAACTTAAATTTAGAACCTCCGATGAACTGGGCAGTTATTAATAAGGAATTGAAATATAAATTGGCAATGTGGGACCGTAGTAATAATATCAGAAAATTAAGTGAAAATAAAACTTTTAAACAGTATATTTTACAGGGTTTTTTCTACAAAAGATAATTTTAAGTATAGTGTTGTGACAAAGAAATGTCAAAAAAAGACACTCTCTTACGAAATTTCGCTTTGATCAATTGCCAACGATTTCCATATTTGGAGCCTGGAGAAAAATATTGTGGTCTCGGAGAATTTCTAGATTTTGTCAGATTGAGGTGGAAACTTGTGGAAATCTATTTACCTCATGTAAGGAGTTAAGTGCAATATATTATAACACTTGTGGGAGTATTGTGCATAGTATGCCAATATTTGGACAGATCATTTTTGGGCTATGATCGTTTCAGGTGAAAGTTCGATTTTAAATGCTGCTGTTTTTCATATCTGGCTAATTTTAGTAAAAGGATTCTCTTAATTTTTATAGGGATGTTTTTGCAGACATTTTAATCGACCATGTACTGTGAGGATGTATTTAACATGTATATGAAGTTATGTGATGTGATGATGATAATCACATTTTTTTTGTTATATTTTATTCTTCATTAATGTATGGTGCAAATCGATTTTTTATGAAATCAACCCCAAAAAAAAGTGTTTCGGGAATGAGCACTCATTAATTAAGATAAATAAGGGTGAATATATTTCTACAAATTAGAGAATGGGATCTCATTTGTAGTGTGGCCCAATATAATACAAAAAACTGGTGTTGAGTGGGCACTGCTTCTTATGTGTGAAAAAAAAGAAATGACTGTTAATCAAAGGTTGACTAGATATTAGGTCTGCACCATCAATGTTCATGCACTGGGGATTTTAGTAAACATAGTACAATATTCTGGCAATGAACTGGTCAGAGACCGACTGAACCTCCAATGGCTCAGCCATGAAATATTCCTACTAAATTTCTTCTATACATCAGTTTAAATTGTCTAATATGTGTGTCTCATTTTCTTGTAAAGATGAGTAACATTGGTTGCGTGCATATCAGAAACAAAGGATTTTATTTTTAGTAGATCCACTGCATTTCAAACTTTAATGCTTCTTCAGGGATCTGCATGTAAACTCTTTATAATCTGCCCTCAGCTCCTTCTTTAATATACAATTCTGTCTGTTACGTAGTCTGGTCACCCCTTCTGCTAGGGGGGACTCTCCTGCGCTACTGAGGAACCATCAAGCCGCCCCAGTGCGGCGAAATGCCAAATTTACTGCCTTTTTTATATGCATGCGACTGATGTAACTCTCATTTAAGAAGAAGGAAGTTTAAATGGTGGGAAGCAATGGCATTCCAAATGTACCTTGAGGATAAAAGAATTCCAAGAGGGTTGAGAATACTTACCATTCCTACTTATGAGGATATGGACCCTTTATTGATTCAGTAATGGATAGAACATACTAATAATAATTCAACACGATTCAAACATTAATTAAATGTACTTAAATGAATCGGCGGAAGATCATTAAAGATTTTGAAACTATGGAAGAGCAGCTCTTTTCATGTAATGATAGTGACAAATGCAAACGTCATATGACTAGGCAAGATGAAAACCTGGAGAGATTTGAGGGGGAGATCAGGCTTCGTAAACAGCTGAAATTCAAAAGAGACAGGCTTGATTATGAGCAAGGGTGTATATGTATGTTTGTTTAGCGTTTTGATGAGCCCATTAAGGAACATATGTTTAGAAATCCTGTTGTTGCTAAAGAAACTGGAGCATTGACTGTTGAACTAGCAAGTTCTGAAACGGAATCCTCTGTAACAGATTTAAAGACACGGCACTCTCCAGACCAGGACTCATTCCACTGGTGAGGTATGTGGCGCACAATAAAAACGCTTTTAATTTATTAATTTCGGATTCTGCTTTGAGAAGGCACCCAACCCGTCTCACACCCCCCTTGACAAACACGCTGTGTCGCAATGGACCATGAACCAGGCCGGTGTGTAATACTACAATATTTATTTATTTTCAAATACAAATTCAAATTCAACAAATCAAATTTAGGGAAGCAATCACCAGTGGGGTGATAATATACAGCAAAATGTTATGATACACTTAATTTAACTTTCTGACATTTGACACATAAGTTTAATGGATGTGGAAGCAAATTCACTTTTTGGACATACTTGTAGATGGCACGACTGTTAGGCAATCCCCCTGCAACAATCCCCCAAACACCTGCTGGCTAGGTTTTGTGTGGGTGGAAAGGAGTGGCAAGGAGTCACAAAAAAGAGGGAAAAATCAGGTTGGAAATTCTACCTACCACCCCAGAATGGGAGGCCAAAGCGAAAATGAAAAACCCTTGAAAAATGAGCAAAATGGCACTCGGAAATCACTGGATAATTAGAGGTCAGTTTACATGTGCGGTAGAATGGATAGGACAAGAATTTGTGTGGTTGTACTAAAAGGCAAGAAAGCTTACAAACTGCTAGGCAGGGACTACAACAACATGAATACAGGTAAGAAAATCAACTTTGGGAAGGAAAGCAATGCAGCAAAAATCACACGTGGATGAATTGCATTTTCTTCTTTTTTCACGGATTTAAACAAGCAAACAGCTAAGGAAATGAGCTAAACAGTCAAATTGAAAATCGTTTTTTCTGATGGGGTACCAAGGCACATAACAGGTAAGATACTAAAGTGAAAGGATGACTTTTTATGGGATGACAGTTCGGGATTCTTTATAGGAAAGGTAAATTGGATTTTATAATGAAAACAATTTCACGGGCAAACTCGATGTTGTTAACATAAATGATTTGTTCTACTTAGACTGTATTTTAGTGACTAGATCATTGAAGAAAGACACTGCACGCTAGGAGGTTAATTTGCAATGTTAACCAATTCGCGCAGCTTTCCTCTTTATATGGGAATTAATTACTTTATCTAAAATTGGTACTAAGGAATTACACAGATTGCTGAAATGATTTGAAAAGGGTTACACTAACATATGATACTAACACAGATTCTTTTAAGGACAGGATAAACAGAGGATGCTGACAATTTGAGAAATTACTAGGGTTTCTTATAGGATTTTTATAGGATTCGGCCAGAATGCAAGATAACAGAGCTGTGTATGCAGCTTTTTGGCACTGGGGAGTGTGATACTTACAAAATGCACTGGAGTTGGGATATTTGGACAGCTTAGCCGGGTCTCTGGACAGCGAGGCCAGGGTTTGGTCACTGGGCAGCAGCTGGGCACTCCGTTATGGGAATAGTTAGGCAAAAGTGGTCTGGTCTCTGGATTCTCCCAAAGGGGATCAGGGCCTCTCCTCTTTTCTCCCTGGCTAAGTGGTTCTGCCTGGACCTAGATGGGTGGTTCTGCCTGAATCTAGATCAGGATAGGTGGTTCTGGACCAATGGTTCTGCCTGGATCTGGATCAGCTACCTCTGGATCTGTTCTTGAGCCTTTTAGTCTTGCAGGGTGAATTTTGAATTTCTGGATTTTGGAATGTCTGGATTCTTGAATGTGTGTCCTGAATTTCTCTATGCCTCCTTCTTATATAGGCAGGATGAAATCGGAGGATTTTTACAATGTGGGCAGAAGGAATCTGAACATACCCCTTGTAGGGATACATCAAGCTATGAGTGTCCCCTCCTCCCTGCGGGCGAATTGCTTCCAAGGAAGTGACATCAGTTTAAGTGTGGGTGTTTTATAACTGGCTTTGTTTCACCAGAATTACTATTACCTAAATAAGTTATGAAACAAAACCCTTAAATTTTTCACACGTCACGATTATAAAAATCAGATAGGCAATATTCTGCTTCAAACACCCAGTCTGTGCGATGCTGCTTCGCCCTTTTGACACTCTTTCGCAATTTCTCATGGAATACATTTTAGCTAAAATTCTACAAATAGCTACACATAAGCATAACAGTGTCAGGCATATTTCCATCAAGTTTCATATCTGTGCAACTTACGTTTTCCCCAGGAATGCCTTTTTACTGCCATTTACTACCGTTTACATCCCCCGCATGTCAGGAAGACCCACATTGTCTTATTTTACTTGTCCAACAATTACATTAAAACTTGTCATAATTTCACATTACAGCTTCTTTAGCTTACTGAAATAAATGTCTTAATGTCAAAAGTCTTTTACATCAAATGGGCTGGATTTGTCCCCAAATGTGGGTGGTCTTTCCAACCCCCAGCCAAATGTCTTCCAACCCACAGCCAAATGACTTCCGTTGGTCAGCTTGCACAGAGGTTGCTACGACTCCCACTTTGAAGTCATTTAGTTTGAATCGAATTGAAACTCACACTTCTTTGTGAAGTGCTAATTCCCCTCGGTCCATTGTCCCTTGCTGGGGAAATGCCAGCCAGTCTGACGAGGTCACGAATTTCCACACCTTGGCCCTTTCACATTTGTAAAGGGCCTTCCTTTCCCATGGGGGCTGGATACCTTTGAAGTGCCTGCCTTGCCAAACTGGCTCTGGAGTCTGCAAACATTTTGTTTTCTTTTTCTCTCTTTCTTCCCCAGAACCCAAGTCCGTTTGTAAATAAATATAATATACATTTAAACCACCCCAGCCCCACACATATAATACTGTTTCTGTGCGAATATTGGGATGATTTCACATTTAGCTTTCAAAAGAGCAGTTTTCTTGCTTTTTGCAAAAGCAGATTTCACACAAGTGTTTATTTCAGTTCATTTTGAGATTCCCAATGCGGTTTCTGTAGCACACATATTCTTTGGTATTAACTTTCTGAAAGTTTTTCATAGCTCTCGTCAGATCCGGTACACAAGGTGTTGCCGTCCCCTGTGCCTTTAAGGCACAGGCCCCGCTGTGGTAGGGCGTGTTGGATGACGAGGGGTTGGAGGGAGGAGTGTTGGTGTAGATACACCAGTTCCAGTGATATGTTAATAAAGAAAGGTTATGTTCCATGCTTCTCCGGCTCTGCATCCTGTGTGTATGCATGCCAGCCCAGTCCGGGCTACAACTGGCGGCGAGGATCTCTCCCTGCGAGCCGGAGTCATCCTCCCATGGGTGATTCCACCACGCGTCCTTCCACGCATGCGACTGGTGATCCCACCTCAGCCGCAGTCAATCAGAGACCAGAAGACACTGTGAGAGCCGTTGCTACAGATGACCCCCAAGATCCCATCACCAAACTTGACATCATGGAAAAATGTCCCCAACTGTGCATGGGCCTGGGAAGACTAATGGGCCCACCGATCAAGCTGCACATTGACCCATCCATGAGACCTGTCCCACAGCACCCCAGGCGAGTTGGGTTCCATCTCCAGGAGGCAGTTTCCAGACAGCTTGACAAACTACTCTCGGAGGGCATCATTGAATCTGCCACAGAGCCCACCCCGTGGGTCTCACCCCTGGTTATCGTGCCGAAAGAGAGCGGGAGGTTGCACCTGTGTGTCAACATGAGGATGGCCAACACCGCTATCCAGAGGGAGAGACACCGGGCCCATGCATAGAGGACATGATTGTGCAACTCAAAAACGGCTGCATGTTCTCCAAGCTTGACCTGATACAGGGAGACCATCAACTGGTTCTGCATCACTATTCAAGGGTGATAACAACATTCGCCACCCACGAGGGGCTGTTCCGTTATCAGCGTTTGAAATTCAGAATCTCCTCGGTGGCCGAGATCTTTCAGGAAGCCGTAAGACAGATCATCAGGCCAATCTCCGGTGCACTGAATTACACTGATGACATTCTCATCTTTGGTGCATCCAAAGAGGCACATGACGCTGTACTCCTGGCCACCTGTACAGCAGTCCAGGCCGCTGGCCTCACACTCAATATTGACAAGTGTCGATTCAGCAAGTCCAAGTTGAAGTTTTTTGGACATATATTTTCCAGCGATGGAATGATGCCCGACCCAGAAAAGGTCGACACCATAACCGAACTGAAAGAACCACAGCAAGTTGCCAATATCCGGTCCTTCATGGATATGGCTGGATACTGTGCAAGGTACATTCCTCACTACGCCTCTATTACCGAGCCTCTCAGGAAGCTACTACAAAAAGAGGCCGTGTTTGAGTGGTCCTCCGCATGCCAACAGGCGTTCAACTCCGTCAAGAGATACCTGACGGAGGCCGATCATCTAGCATATTTCAACCCGGCCTGGCACACAGAAATAACCGTGGACACCAGCCCCGTTGGCCTGGGAGCCATCCTAGCACAGACGAGTGGAGCTGACATCAACCCCAGACACATTGTGGCTTACACCAGCAGGGCTCTGTCGACACTGGAATTGTATAATTGGCAGGAAGTTCACTTTAATCACTGATCATCAGGCACTACTGTCTTTGTTTGGCAACCCACGTACCAAGATGCCCCGAGGATCGAGCGGTGGGGCATCGGACTGCAAGAGTACGACTACGACATAGTGCACAGGCTTGGGGTTGACCTGAACCCAGCGGACTACCTCTCCCGCCATCCTGCGGTGCCTCCAGTCACCCGAGTCGGTGACGTGGTGTACATTGACTACGTGGCCACTAGTTCGCTCCCACCTGCTCTATCCTTGGACAAGGTCGCGGCCGCGTCGGCTGCTGACCCAACTACCTCCCTAACCATCAGCCTGACAAGCAACAACAGATGGAAGGACGACCGACGGGCGACTTTGGCTTACCCGGGGGTGTGCAAAGAGGAAATGGAGAGATTGGCAAGGTTGCAGTCTGAGCTGGCTATAAAGGACCACAACATACTCCTGAGGGGCTGCTGCATCATCATTCCCACTGCCCTCAGGGCTGACGTTGTCCGGACAGCTCATGAGGGACACTGAGGAGCTGAGAACACCAAAAGACAACTACGCTGCCACGTCTGGTTCCCCTTCCTGGACTCTCTGGTCAATGAGTGGATCAAAAACTGCTTAGCCTGCCGGTGCTTGGCACCAGCAGAGCCCCCTGTGCCCCTACAGACCACGAAAATCCCAGAGCGACCATGGGAGAGAGTCACAGGTGACTTCTATGGACCGTTGGAGTTCGGGGAGTACCTTCTCCTCCTCATTGATAAGTACTCTCGATTTCCCATCGTTAAGAGGATTCCTACCACAGCGTTTCCTCGGGTAGCAGCCACCCTGGATGAAGTGCTCAGTGAGTGGGGCATCCCAAGGGCGATCAAGTCAGATAACGGCCCGCTGTTCAACAGCTATGAATTTGGGGCCTTGGCAAAGCACCTAGTGTTCAAACACCTCAAGATAACACCACAGTGGCCACAAGCGAACTGCATGGCGGAACGCTTCATGGCGTCGATAAAGAAAATGCTCCAAAGGGCCCGCATAGATGGCACCAATCCCCATCAGGCTCTGTGCCGGCTCCTCTGGGACTATCGCAACATGCTGCATGAGGCCACCAACAAGACCCCAACTGAATTTATGGTACGATACGATGTGCACACGTGCATCGTGAGAGACTCCTCGACCCCAGGAGAGGCAAACGCTGAAGTGGTCCACCGAGATGCAGAGGTGAAAGAAAAAACAAAGCGAGACTCCATTGCAAGGCGCCTGGCGGTGCCCAAGGACTTCCAGATTGGGGATTAGGTCCTTGTTCAACAATGGCCAAGAAGACAGACTCTCTTTTGCCCCAAAACCCATGAGTGTCACTGACGTCAAAGGGACAATGGTGAGGGCCCAGAATGAAGACAAGGAGATCACAAGAAACAGCTCCTTATTCAAACATTTTGTCAAGAGAGAAAACTGCGAGCCTCTGCCGCTGGAACCTGACCCGGTGTCGCGGGAGCCACGGGATGACCTGTGGGTCCTGCTCAGAGGGGACCCAAACAAAGAAAGGACCACACTCGATTATTCGGGAGTGGAGGATACAGCGAGCGAGAAGCCAGGCCACAGCGAGTAACGCGGAAGCCGTTACGCTGGGTTGAAGAATGTTGACCTGGACATCTGAACATTTGTGCGGGGGTGGTGTTACCGTCCCCTGTGCCTTTAAGGCACAGGCCCCGCTGTGGTAGGGGTGTGTTGGATGACGAGGGGTTAGAGGGAGGAGTCCTTTGTGTATGCATGCCAGCCCAGTCCGAGCTACAAAGGATATGCTTGGCAAAGGGGTTCTTTGAAACTGACACATAGCAAGTGAGAGAGAGAGCTCCTTTTGAAGTACTTTGCATGTGTTAACGTGATTCCAAATGTACATTCAAGCCGTGTTTCAGTAGAAGTCCGAATTCTTGGCCTTTCAAGTGCTAGCACATCAGCTGCTCTGGGAATGATTTTGCCTCACCTCTTGCTACTCAGCAGAAATTAAACATGTCAGGTGGGGTTTCAATTTTTGTGGAAAAGGAATCAAGCACAAAATTCAAAGCCGTCTTGGGAGTCATATGCGCAGTTTTAGTATCAAACATGACAGAACAGAAAAAGCTGATGCTGTTCTGAGCAGAGATCATTTTCTGCTGGATTTAGGTGAAAGAAGCAAATGCAGAGTAGTGGCAGTGTTGAAAGCCTGCCACCTCTGTGCCAGGGAACGAAAGCACAGCCACTTTTGGGTGAAATGGGGAAATGTGTTTTTTGTAATAGGGTGGTTTCTGTTGGGGCTGGCAAATGTACCCCACACCTCTGACACAGAAATAAGATATGTGCATTTAAATGCATTTAAATGTTTTAGAAGAGTTCAGACTACTGCACATGGACAGAAAGCAAGAAAGGAACACAATAAGAAGACCTCCAGGAAGAGGAATGTGGAAGAAGAGAATCAAAAACAATACTAGAAGATAACCAGATAGAAGGAACCTACTAAACCCTGCTGACTCATTTTGACAGGGGACAGTGGGATCACAGATGGGGCCGTCAACAGAAGAATGGTATTTGAAGAGCTTAACTAGAACCAGTTTGTGGGGAGGATCCCTCTGTGATCATTACGTTCTCTGGATAACAATGGTTGGGGTTCAGGAATGGGTGATTCTGAATCAGCCCCCACACCTACCCAGTCTGGGTTCTGGTCTCTTGGGACCCATCTTTCTTTGGGAGGAATTCCCCCATCTCTGAAGGGGAAGACTTTCTTCCCAGAATCCTCCAAGGATTCTTCCTCTTCAAACTGGAGGATACTGACTTCCTCCACAAAACTGGCCTTTTTGGTTTCTTTGTTTGTTTCTCCTACCCACCCTCTGTTCCCGGAGTTGCAGATTTTCAGGGGCAAGAGATTTCAGTTCTGCTTCCGGGGTGTCTAGGGGATTTTCACGGGTAAGGAATCAAGCTTCCTCTAGGGCTTTGCACTCCCGTACCTCCTCCTCTGGAACCGGTGGGTTGTCTGGGTTCTCTCCCCTTCATTGACCCGGGGTG